>NC_139511.1:23916635-24231635 GCF_008360975.1 Lichenostomus cassidix | reverse complement strand
GGACTTCAACACTATTTTCTTTCCTGAGCCAGGAAGAAGGGGGCAGCTGGCTAGGACCTTACACTCATCTCTGTTTGTCCACCTATAAAGTGTTTGCTTTCATTTTCCAGCTGCAGTTTTATCTTTCTCCCTTCAGTCACTCATTATTTGGCATGTATATTAAGGGCACAGTTCTCCACTTTTTTAGCTTGTGCACAACATTGTTTGCTTCAGAGGGGTCTATGGTTTTAACAGAGGAGACAGCTTGATTCAGTTTGGGTGCTTGTAAACACACATTCTACCAACCTAAGTTGGAGTGAGTTGCCACAGGTTGTGAAAATCTTGTAAAAATATAAAAAGTTTGCTGATGTCAAGTTAAAATTATTTAAAAAGAAAGAGGAAAAAAACCCCAAAATAATCTGATTGAACTTATGTGTCAGCATGTTTGCTGGAAGGGAGAAGGGATGGCTGAACAGATGCAATCCCCTTCTTTGCATTGTAATCAGGCTGTGGCAATGTAGTTATTTTATCACCTTTCTTATTGTATACTTTTTTCCTCATCTTCTTGATGCTGTATTTAGATTCCTGACTGGCAAGACAATTAGGCCAGATGAAATCTAGGTATGGTACATGGTTAATGTCAAGGCTCTCTAAAATGAAAAAGAAGATCCTGCTGGGTGTTGGATTGGTTTTCTTTATTTGGTACTCTAGTTCAGAGGTAGATAGGGCAGGTAGGATGCCATTCATCAGTCTCCATCTGCAGGTACATAGCTGTAGTTCTGCTAATTTAGAATAATTGTTTCACCAAATGGAAAATAGAATGGTAGCTTAAGATACCTGAAAATGTACTGCAGTTTCAAATAGGTCTCCATCATGTACTGTTGTTTTCAGACAAAAGCACTTATATTCTCGCAGAAGTCCATCCTGCAAGTTGCAATGCACTCTGACCCTAGCCCAGCAAAGCACTTAAACATATGCTTAACTCAGATATATTGATCTTACTGTGTTTTCTTGCATGCTTAATATAAAGCACATGCTTAATAGCTTTGCTGGAGCAGGCTCAGGGTGCTTTGCAGCTTGCACTATGGGATCCATCACTCACACAGATAATCAAGTGTTTGAAAGCCTTCATAAATTAGCAACTGGTGATTCAGTATAACAGCTAATAGCTATTGTTTCTCTTGAAACAAAAAAAAATAAAAAAAGAAATCTGTTTTTGAACAGAATTCTCTTTCTAAGGTCACTTTTTTTGTCTCCAGCTTGTCAAAGCATTCACTGTTAACCTCTGTCTGAAAAGGAGAGTTAGTCATTGGCATATCAGGGCCATGAAACAGAACTCCTCATGGACAGCAAACATGATCACTATTACTGTGTGTTGTGAGGCTGACGTGTCTTTAATTTCCTTTTGGGATTGTCCCTGAACTGCTTTGTGGTTTACAATCCAATATTCAGATGGTATCCTCAGACATATAAAATTCTGAATGTAAAGACAGCAAGGATCTGCAGGGTGTCTCACTGAGTGTAACTGAGCAGTGTTCCACTGAGCCACTCTCCTGGCTTTGCCCACAAGCATGCACACGTGCATAATTAGTCACCTCATTACATGAGATCCTCTTTACTTAGCAAGGGAAAGGGGATGAGTGCATCTGGCTGGGATCAACACATCTGAACACACTGGGCTGTTGGCACACATTATGTGACAGAATCTGCTGCTGCCACCACGGTTGCTCTTCTCTCTTAGCAGATGCATTGCTAAATGAAGAAAAACATGTTGTAGAAATTTCTGGCAAGTCTTAGGGTAAAGTGAAAGTGTTATTTAGTAATTATGAATGGCAGCTCTGACTTTAACCTTTCGCTAAACTCTCCTTTTCCCATATAACTTAGTTTACTTGAATCTGCATTTCACAATACATATATGACTTGGCCCTATTTTTTTCTGTGGTTGAGCTGCACCTACTGTCACACCATACCTGCATACTGCTCAGATTATTCATTACCTGGAATTTTCCAGGTCTTTTTCATACTATCCACAAAATCCTTGTCTGCTCATTACATATTTTAATTATATTTACTGGTCTTATATATGTATATATACATATACATATATATATATATATATATATATATATATATGTATATATATATAATGCTTTTTGCTTTCAAACTTACAGGCAGCAAATAAGGTTTTCTTTTATTAACCTCTTTTGGCCTGGTGTAATGAGGAGGCTGGCATGCTTTCAAAGACTCCTGGCAGGTATTTGACATAATGTGTTGTCATTCATGCTTTCATATTGTCCTAGGCCACAGAAATAGTTAGCATTACCTTGTCATCCTTTGGTGCTGAAGGCGCAGTTTATTAGTACCGTAGTGTGGCGTTTCATTCGGACTCATGTGGTTTTTGTCATGGTACATGCCAGTGCAGGTGGGGAGTGCAGACACAGCATAGTTCCAGCTTGTTAGAAAGTTCAGGGAAATGCTGGTCCCAGACACCTAATCAGCAGAGTAAGAGAGGCCCTAGCAAGCTGGTAATTCAGCACATAAAGCAAAGGGATGCAAAAGGGGGTTTGTCTGGGTGGTAGTAGACTCTGTAAGGTTTCAGTGAGTGTTGGAGAGTGGAATTGTGGGGCAAACCATGTGTGCCTTCCCCTTGCTTGACCCTTGGAGAGCAGCAGAAAGCTACTGGTGGCGAACATGGAGCTTGCATCTGGAAACAACCTGTTTCAAAGGGATTTAAATCTTGTGCTCAGCAAGAGAAAATAAAATGGGGAGGGGGAGGCATGGGCAGGAGCAGCCCATGGTAGGGAAGGGTAACACAAAAGAAGACAAGAGATACCTTGTCTGTGGGATGCTTTGCAGGCCCTTGTTTGTGCTGAAGAAGAAATCTGTACCACATAGGACATCAGTAAGTGCTGCCATCCCCTTCACACAGCCCTGCACATTTTGAAGCTCATGTGTAGCTGCACTGCCAGCAGGGATCCTCCACTCAGTAGAAAACCCTGTCAATCCCCAGCCTTCCTTCAGCTGAACATTTGTTCTCTGTTTAAAGTTCCCAGAGGTTTCAGCTTCCCATGCAGACCATTCATACTCAGTTCAGAGTCTGTGACCGCAAGTTATTTCACACAGGGGTGACAGTGTTGAACCAAATATATTTCTGCACTTCAGAACTTAGTGAAATTATCCAGTGCCTTGAGGTGATGATGAATTTGTATGTCCAAATGGGCAGTCATCACTGAATATACATTATTGATGGGAAGAATTTTGTGCTGTTTCTGGTTTTCATATACACTTTGTGCAAGTGCTGTTTAATATTAATGATCACATCCCTAAGTATCTTTTGTTGTTGTTGTTCTTGCATGGTTTCTCTGGTCTTTGGTTCCCTCTTTAGCAATATGTTGTCTATGAAGTACTAGAGTGGCTAAAAGAAACAACCAAGAGTGAACTCCTGTACCTGCTGTACACAGTAGCAGTTTTAATTATCCTGTTTTATGGAAAAGCAGCAGACTCCTAGTGTCTCCAGGGCCATTGTAGCTATACAGACATGAAGAGCAGACAGATGTGGCCAACTCCACATCCCATTTTTTTCTTACAGATTAGCATTGTATTACAGTCAGGTAATGTAGATTGTCATTTGCATGGGGTTTTAGCTGTGTAACCATGACTGTAAGTGAAAAATAGACTTATGATTGTGACTTGAACAAATGAGTAAGGTTTGACATTTATACTAATGAATGGATACAAATGGATTTAAAGAAATCCTATGAAACTGTTTCAGTGGCATCCCAATGTAAATGGGGCATAATGTCTTCTGAAAATTATTCTTTCTGAAAGAAAAGGATCACAGTTTCTTTTCTGTCAAATTTTACTTTTCTAATTAAAAATATTACTAAAGAATCAGTAAACACTAGAGCTAGACCAACTGCAAATACCAAGTGTGAGCTTTATTTCAAGGCTTGTAAGGAAACTGGTGAAATACATGAGATTTTCACTGTTTTAATGAAAAAAATAATAATATATCATTAGGAAAAAATGTCAAGTTCTCTTTATCTATAACAACACAGATTCTTATTTGCATTACATTTATCTTAAGCCACTGAATGCATCTTAAATTTGGGGTTTTTACTAGTTTGTTTACCAGTATGATCATGACCAATTTACTCTTGGTCTAAGACCCAGAGTTTTTGTCTACAACTTTTCTTTGAGAAATCTTCTGTTCTTCCACCAAAATTTCCTTTTCTACATTTTCATTTTTTTCCTTCTCTAGAAATCCCACTAGACACTTTATGCTGTTGCAGTGATTTTACAAAATTTCTTCATTCCCTATAGTATAATAACTTAATGAGAGTGCATTATTATCATGCATCTTATGTTTATTAATAGCATGTTAGTAATAATATTTCCATTTGTCATGTCAGTTGTCCATCAATCTTTATGTGAATTTCTTCTTGCTACAGTCACACTGCATTGATCATGTTGAGCTGAAATAAAATATCAAATAACAAAACCTTTTTTAAAGATATGAAAAAGTACACATTTCTTTAAAATTCCTCAGTTAATTATGAAGCACAGTACTTCTCAAAACTTTCTTGTCTTCAGCTCCAAAACATCATGGTCTGCAACCAAAACCATTAGCATTTGCTTCTCATTTCCATAGGCTTTTGTCCCTGATCACTTCATTGAAATCATACTAATGAAATTTCAAGCCTATCAGCTCTGAACAAAATTTCTCTGAACATGCCTCCCTGCCAGGTGCACTGCCCTCCCTTAGTCAGAGATAACACTCAAGGCATTCATGTCCCTGTTGGCTTTTCCAGCAATTCCAAGTTCTGACACTCTGGACCATCTGCAGTGAGTTTTCCATGGCAGTTCATGCACCACTCATTGCTTTGGTAGTGTTTTCTCTCTGTCTGTGTCTGAAGGCAGGTGATTGTGACAGAGCACACATTCATCCAAGGAAGGAGTGTCATTACAGGGTTACAATACAATAATACTGCTGCAACACCAGGGGTGTTGGAACCCCATCTGTGAGGCTTCTGCACATAAATAGTGAATACTCACCTTTCCCTACCCACATCCCTCTGATCTGGAAGGTCCACAGGCATCCACCTGTTCTGTCATGGGGTCTTCTACTACCTGGAGGTAGATCTCTGCTCCACCATGGTCCTCCATGGCTGCAGGAGCACAGCCATCTCACAGTGGTCTTCACCACAGGCTGCACAAGAATCTCAGCTGGGGTGCCTAGAGTACCTGCTGCCCCTCCTTCTCCACTGACCTGTGTGTCTGTTCCTCTCACATATTCTCACTCTACTCTGTTCTGGCTGCATTTATTCCTGTGCAATATTATTTTTTCTTCTTCTTAAATATGTTATCACAAAGATGCTCCCACTGTCACTGATGGGATTGGCCTTGGCCCATAGACGCGGAATCTTCTCAGAGAAGCCACCCCTGGACCCCCCCCCCACTCTGCTACCAAAATCTGTCTACACAAAACCAATACAGAAGATTTTAGAGTTTTTGTCCTGACCTGCTTTATCCCAGGACATGGTAGCTGGGGTAAAGAAATTTGAGGCACTTCCTGATACACTTGCAAGCAAACAGAATTATCTAAGACAAATTTTTTTTCACTTTTACTTGGTGTTTTTTTGTCTGTTTGTTTTGATTTTTTTTCCCGGGGTCTTATTTTCCTCAAGGAGAACATATGTTCCATGTTCTAGTACACTCTAGTTCCAAGTGTAACAATGTAAGACCCTTTTCTTAGAAACTTCTATGACCACAGTGACCTTGGGGTTTTCTTGTTTGTTTTGGGGGAGTTTAGAGCAGAGGGGCAGAAAGGTCAAGGCTGAAACAACCAGAGATGGCAATACCACCTCTTTGATAACCTAGTTAAAAAGAAAAAAGAAGTTATTACACAGATGTAATTGCACTCAAAGAAGAGAGGAGTGAGAATACGTGAGAGGAACAACAGTGCTGTAACCAATGCCAGTGAAAAAGGGGGTGGAAGAGGTCCTTCCCTTCCCTGCCCTACCCTGCCCTGCCTCCCCCTCCCTTTGCCTCTTCTCCCCTCTTCCTTCCCCTTCCCCTTCCCTTCCCCCTTCCCATTTCTTTTTCCTTTTCCCCAATGACTGCATACAGGGAGAATTCTGCATCCACTCTGGCAAGGACGTCAGCCATGTGTGGTTGTTTTTTGCCAGAGTCATCATTCCAGAAGTCCTTCACACCAGCTCAGATAGGATTCAGAAGCTGTTTTTTAAGTACTGGGTCAGGAAACTCAAGAAATGCTTCTAAGACCTTCAAACTGGAGGCAGACTTGCATGCCTGCAGCAGACCAGGTAAAGGAGAAGACACAGTTCCCCTAGGCCAGTGCTTCAGGATTCTGGGACCTTGTTGAGGAGAGTCGTCAGCAGTGGGAGTTCTTAGTTTATTTTCAAATGTCAGTCCTAAGATGGTGGTGATATTTTCTTTAAAATAATTTTGTGTGCATATAAACAGAAGCCCTTCAGATCTGTTCTTTCAAAAGTAGGCTGTGTACAGGAACAGAAAGGGAAGCACCAATCACTAAAAAAAAAGCACAGAACTTGTTCTGAACACATATGTCACCACTTTTTAGACGGTTAAGGATTTAAAATTTTGTGGGGTTTTGCCAGACAAGAAAATGACATAAACCCTTGCCAAACACTCTTGCCAAACAGAATGTTGCTTCTCATTAGCTGAGGACAATAGGATCAAAGATTAAAAGGAAAGCCATTGCCCAGTGTAAGAATGAGTGATTGTATACTTCCTATTGAAAAACTTCTTGAGGAAGCCTGCTTATTCACAGAAATGGATTTGAAAAAAACATTTTCCATTGGGATATTCATGGTCCTTTGATTCATTTTTCAACAAGTTGACAAAGTGAACAGAAAAGCAGAACTAAGCTGGTAGTTGTTGTCAGTCTTTGCTAAGGCCTGATACCAATTCTGTTACCATCTTGAACACCCAGATCTTCATATGACAAAGCATGGTCTGTAGATTTTCAGGACTGGGTACAAATCCACGCAGTTAAAAAGACTTTTATTTTCTTTTTAACATAGAGTACCCGTGGCAGCACAGAGCTTTTAAGAGAGTGAAAATGTGGCTCTACGTGGTGGCCTGTAAGGCATGGCAGAGTGTCAGCCACTCCATAAACAGGTGCATTTGCTCTGGGACAGATGGATGCCTTTAAGAGAGCAATGGGAGCTATTCTAGCCATCCTCACATGTAAGTCAGACTCTGATGTTGGAAGTCATTAAAGGTCTTTGGGCCACTTCATCTTTTAGATTCTCCATTTTTCAGAAATTAGAAGCTACCACCACATTGACAAGCAGTTAAAGTTAAACCTGGGTGACTCCACAAAAATTCTTTAGAATCTAATACTGAAATTAGACTGAAAATCACTTGAGTAGAGACTTAAAGATGCTGTTTTAGAAAATTATTTAGGTTCCTAAGTTCCCATTGTACTTTGACACATCATTGATTCGGCTGTAATGTAATAAATTCATATGACTAAGAATTGGCTTTAAAATTTATACTTGGCTTTAAAATAAAATTGAAGACTCAGATTGTTGTTTTTTCAATGGTTTATCTGCTTCTGTATGAAAGAAAGAATCTCAATGTTTTACTTTTTTCTTTTGGGAAAAGAGAATATTTCTAAATTCTATCTTCAGCATAAGACAGTGATTCTTTTTTTTAATATTTATTTTTCTTCTCTTTTTTTAATTTGGTAGTCTTCAGCTTAACTTTGGTCAATGAGATGGAAGTAGGTCTGGCAAATATAATTCTACTCTCATCAGCCTAAGAAAATAACACTTGATTCAGCAAAACAATACTTTCAAAACTACTTAGAACTTCAAAATCACTAGTAAATGAGAATTTTTCTCCATGTTTTATTTCAGTACTGATTCACAGAGATGGCTGTACCGTGTAAAAGCCCCCATCAAAATTCTAAACATCTAAGACAAACTGAAGTCAGGTTTCCCTTTTCCTATTTTCATCTAAAAATTGAGCTGACACTTAAAAATCATTCCCTGAAATGAATGGTAGAATTGGGCCAAATATTCTTTCCCTCCTGCTGATTTCCACATGAGCTCCTACCATGTTATTACATATGTTGTTTGTTGTTTCCTTCTTCACAAAACCATTCACAAAACTTTAGATTATTTTCTTCCATATGACTTCATAAAATCATCTCCAAATGGGTATCACTGACTTAAAACTCCCAGACCAGTTTTGCAAATGAGAGTGGCTGTTTAGCAGCTGCTGTCCCATGCACTCTCAGAAATCACTTCCAAGATTTTCTAAATTTCCAAGATTCTAAATCATGTTGGCGTTTTTAAATATTTGAACATAGAAGAAGAAAGCAATATGCCACCCACATAAGGAAAAAAGAAAAGGGGGTGGAGGAGGAAGAGAGCAGGCAAATACAAGAACTAAAGGCACTAAAAATAGGTGTGGAAGAATACTGAGGCAGAAGTTTGAAAAGTTAATGCCTTACACTGTCACCTCCCTTCCTCTGCTGAGAGTTCCTGCATTTAGTGTCCACTCAGCAAAAAAGAATTTATGTCTTAATGAATTCAATGCAAAATCTGGTGTCTTATTTTTAAAAGCCCATAAAGATGGATTTTCACTACTTCACCAGATTTTGTCCTGTAGAGGCTCAGGGTGTGACTTGAATTTCCTTCTGCTGGCACAGTGGGGTGGCAAAGGAGGAGCAAGCACTGTGAGGCAAGGGGCACTGATTGCATGATTGGCTCCTAAAGACTTGATCACAGATTGCCGCAGTGTGTCAGGGCTCATCTCAAACCAGGCCATGCCACTCTCAGCAGACTCTTGCTAGAGCTGTGAGAGTCTCAACTGACTGGCAGGATCCATTATAGGTGTGGGGTTTCTGCCATCAGCTGGATGAGCATGTTCACAGAAAAATACCCTGGTTGCTGAGTTTAGAAGTGGGGAGTGATGGTGCAGCTCCAACAAGACCAGTGTGAGTTCATGAAGATGTATATGCAAGCACTGATGAACGTGGCATTACCTTCTGACAGGGAACATACATCAGAAGAAGTGTAGAAGGATCACTATTACGAAAATTGAGTGTCCAGGACTCCTTTTCTCTGAACAATATCTCAACCAGCTGTGGTCAAGAAAGATGGGAAGGCCCCATGTCCATTTGTTACAATTGTCTGGATAGTTTCCAGATTTTCCAGTTCATGTTCAGAGAGGGGACTTCCACTGCCATTTGCTAACAGGAAGTGAGAAAAGTCTCCTCCCATCCCATGAAATCCCTTTGATCTCTACACATCTGGTGTAAGCTCAAGTGACTTCTCGGTTGCTTTAGGTCAGCATCTCACAGGCTGCAGCCAGACAAGCCCATTTTTCTTGGGCAGGTGTTTTGGCCAGAGTTTGGAATTAGGACAGCACAAGGACTGGCAGGACTCACTTCCTGTGATGGTATCACCTTTGATCCTTCACACAGGATGGTGTCTGGGAGTGCCCAGGATCCTGCATCTCTGGCTGCTTGCACTGCTTGTGCTTAAAGCAGCAATAATCACCTTATGCAGCTGCAGGTGATGCTGAGTTTTGTGGCCATTGATCAGGTGTTACTGGTATCTTTCAGTCATCACTGTGCTATACAGGTCTTCCAGGGTTTGCAACACCTTTGAAGATGAAGATGATTGATAACATACATCAGCAATCCCTTATAAGGAACAGAACCATCTATAATGGTTGCCTCAAAATGAAGGGTTAAGTTCCAATCTTCATCTAAGTTGGAAACTAGTCAATAAAATAAATCCTTAAGAATTTTATTCCATTCCTTCTTAACTCCCCTGTCTAGATTTGCTGGATGATAACTTAATAATTTATTGCCTACCCACTCTTTTTTTTTTTCTCTTTTCCCTAACACTCAGTAGAGCAGTATTTATGATATCCAGACTCTCTTTCCCCCAACATCCTTATTAATTTTTACTAGAGTTAAAATTACTAAACCTTTCTCATCTAGTCTTCCAGTTGGAAAGAATAGTTAAGCCTGTAGGGCTGGTCTCTGCAAAATTAGCTCCCCTTGAACTAGTTATTCCCTTGCATGGTCTGCAAGATTCAGTTCTCAGAAAACAAAGTGAATTTACATGGGTCAGCTTTGTCAATTACAGCCTTACATTCAGGGCACCACAGCGGTGTGGAGCCATAGGCTGAAATTCACTAAGGGGAAAGATGAATGCATTATGAGTAAGCCTGCTTGACATGATTGCTCTAGAGCATCTTGCTTGTCTCTTGAACAAGCCATGTTTTGCAAATCATACCAGACATAGTATGAACTATCTTATTTTGCAACAGTCATCTGTAATTTCAAGTCCAGTGCTCCACTTCTAGATGTGTAGGGCACCAAGGTCTGGTCTTAACTTAGAAAGGTCCGTGGTCTTTGAAACTCACATAAGTCTATCAGCCTCTCTTGTGTCCTTCTGCATCTCTGTTGTTGGAATCCTGGAGATCCAGGCTGAGGTGGATGTCACCAATAAAAAGGCAAGTTGTAGTGTCTGTGTGACATCTGCTTGCATCACGTAAAAAGAATAAAACTCTCAGGGCTGTGTGACTGGGAAAAAATTCTGTGTGAGGCAGTAAGTGCACCTGGGCTTGCATTACTGCTAAGCTCTATGAATGTTACCTCTATTTGGAGATGCCACGGGTCAGCTCCTTGAGTGAAGAAAGCAAGCACTTTTGGAACCAAGAGCTGTAATTTCACATTTGTGGACTGGGCAGCCATAGCAGAACAACTTTGTTTCCCGGACATTTCATTATCACAGCACTTTCTTTTTCCACATCTCTTTCACTTGCCTATCCTGCCTCCCCTGCTGCCTCAGCCTGGTTTATTTGATTTATTGCAAAGGCACTGGGGAAGCTCAAGTTACAGCTTTGAAGTACACAGTGACTTAAGGGTCCTTGGCATGCACACACTTCCCCTGTCTAAGCTGCATTTGCCCACTCTGAGAGAGGCCCTTTCCTGAGTAAAGGAACAGACTTTTATAGCTCTTGATCTTTACAAATTACCTGTGGGCCATACATCAGACTTTGGGCTTTCAACTATTCAGGTTTGGGGTTTTTATTTATTTTCAGGTATAAGGCATGCATAGCAATGTTAGTTTTTGAGAAAACTAAAAAAACCCAGAGCTAACAATGGCTGAATTTTATACAACTTACAGAGTAATCCAATTAACATCCTAAGCAATAATAAAAGAAAATTCACTATGCAAAATAATAAGATCCTGCTTTAAACATTTTTCTTCTCTGTAGATGGGCACATTTATTTTCAAATTCATAAATGTGACTTTTCAATAATATAGATGTCTTATACAGCTTCAACATGACTGTTTCTTTGAAAACCTCTGCCAGAAAAACAAAAGAAAGAGACAGGATTTGTACACACAAGTCACCAGAGTAACATTGAAGGAGATTTGCACAACTCTGGACAGCAAGGATGGAATTACTATCATAACACATTTTTCCTGTGGTGAAGTGGTTGCTTTGGCAATTTTTTTTCCCATTCTATTTAATGCATAAGCAAACCTTTCATCAACAGTGGTTAACTCTTGATAATTTACTCAAAATAAGTCATATACAAGATTGTTTTGTGGTCAGTGCAGATATATATATATGAATACCTTTTTCAGTCATATAAAAATCTACAGGTTGTGTTTACAAAAGTGAATTCTATCTTACCCTGAAAAAGTTTGTAGTTTGGTTTTGGTTTTTTCCTAGGAACCTGTGATAGATGAAGTTGCTTCATAACCTTTCTAGCTTATTTTAACTGAACCTGTTATCATTCTCTGGAAAACTTCTCTTGAAAGCACAAAAACCTAATCTAGATTTTTCAACCCTTTGTCATAGCAGTCAAGATATTTTGGATGACAAAATTATCTCTGCTGACGCTTTTCACTAAAGCAAAAGCACGATTAGTACCACTTTGTTCTGTAACCAGTACCACTTTGTTCTGGTTAGTGCAGGCATCATGTGATACATGAAGCACTTGTAGATTGGATTTATAACCAAATTCCAAGCGTCAGAGTTTGTGCTGAGGAGATATGGAAAGATTAGAAGTACATAAGTACTTGTACATAAGTACATATTGCAAGAAACCTATTGTGTTTTCCACGTAAAAGTCCTTAACCTTAGTGTGGTATAATAACTTTTCTTCAGTAAATTGGCAGTGCTATACTACTAAATTGCCAGCCTATAGAGAGATTTGGATATATAATTTTTATGATTTTCTCCACTGAAAAATATGGAACATTTGGAAAATACTTGAAAATATGTAAGTATTCTACTTACTAGCACTTCTAGCCAAATCACCAATGCTTCCTTGAGTATTTGTTTCTTGTGGTGTACAAACTGTGTATGGAATGCCGGGCATAGCAACATTTGACAAGAACACTTCATCTGAGTCATGCTTTCCTGCCATTCAGAGTGCTTGAGCTTGAACTCTGCTGAGTTCAGAAGGCAGTTTGTTGTGAGTCTCAGCAACTGTGTCTGGCAGGAACTAACCCACTGTCGGGCTGGTACATTGTGCTTCTGCTCTGCCCAGGGGATATCTTGCATAAAATGGGCTCTAAAAATGCTTACTGTTGTGGTTACTTGAATCTGTCAGGAAATACTTAGCAATTAGGAAGTTTGATGCTGAGACCTTGACCAAATGCTGGAGCAAGCATTTTGATATGCAGCATATGATGCTCCCTTTTAATTTAACCTTCAAATAGCAATAAGCCTGCATGGAAAAGTCTAGGTAGCTCAGGTTAAAAAAAAAAAAAAAAATTGTTTGTTGGGCTCCAGGTCTTTTATTTTTTATTTTTTATTTTTTAAATACACAACAGTTTAGGGACAAACTGATTTCAGAACTTTTCTGCCAGAAACTTGCTGAGCATCCTGTCTCCAGGATGGGAAACAACTCACTGCCCACATATCCTCATGCCCACAGCACTCTGTGAACACAGCTATTGCTTTCAGAGACAAGCAACTGATGCCTCTGAGAATCAGTTTCTGAACCAGCAAAGGTTTATTGTGCCCCACTCCTGGGATTATTGAAATACAGTGTGTCTGCAGGACCCACTCCAACCTTGTGCAGAAAATTATGAAGTGGGCCATGTGACTCCTCTGTGCAGCAGTTTGAATGCCTCTGCTAATTCCGGTGTTGATGAAACCTCTTGCATATCCTTTGCTTTTTCCAGGGTCTGCATGGGCACTGGTGAATTATAGGTAGGAACTAGCTAGTTTAGCAAGATAAACTGTAATAAAATTAGAAATACAACAGGATGTAATGAAGACATCAGTAACAAGGACTGGTGAGATATTTTTTTATGTTTTCCAGATAGATTTAATACTGGAAAACATTATTTTCTTCAAAAAAAATTTATTAATCTACCATTAGTGTCTATCAAGCTCTATGAAAGCCGATTGAGATGATCATGTTGTCCTGTTTGACCTTCAAACTCTATGAATTTCTGAACTGTCTTTTTAGTGGTTCTACTATTAAACTAGTTCTAATTATTTACATTTATCTTCTTAGGTGAGCAGTACTTGGTTATGTGTGAGCCCATGAAACAAAACTATCTCCTGACATGTCCAACCTGATGCTGAAATCTCTCTTTCCGTAACTTTCAGCATTTCTATTGAGGGCAGATTGAAGGAAAACCATGAGCTGCTTTTGCTACAGCTTCCTAGCTTGGATTTCTGTGCCAACAGGCCTGTAGGACAGAAGTTCTTTTTACTGAGGGAAAGCACGTGGTATTAATGAGATGTGCAGTAATGCATTTTCAATTCCACAGCTATCCCAGAGGGAGGTACATCAAGGATTAATGGAAAGCAAAACACTAGTTATCTTGTTAAAATTTTATTTACTGTGCATCTTATCAGGACTTACAAATATGAAAGTTATTTATGTTTCCAGGATGTATGATATTTCATTCTCTGGAGTGGTTGTTAGTTGAAAATTTGCCTCATGAAGTAAAAAATAAAGGATAAATAAATGAAAAAAATCTCTTTATTTAGTGGCAGGGGCTTCATCCTTAAAGCTTAGGTAGGGTTGAGAAAAGGCAAGAAGGATTTTCCCTTTAGTTGAAAGGAAAGCACCAGTTAGTTAATTTCATTTAACCCTGCATTTCTTGAGTGCTCTAAGTGCTCAAGGGTAGTTCCCCAAGTTAGACAGGTCAGCCAGAAGGAGAATAAAAGCAGCACAGAATGGCCTTTCCTCTCATTTCCCCTGCTGTTTTCATGAACAACCTCATATCCCATTATATCAGCTAAAAGAGCATCTCAAAGCACGCCCCAAAACCTTAACAAATCAGCAGAGGACTGTTTTCTATGGAAATTTGCTTTTGGCTTTAGGCTTCAGTTTAGCAAGGAAAGTATGTGAGATGAGTTTTTTGTAATTAAAGATTTGTACCAAAATTTTTCAGCTTGACTCTTTAGGAAGTGTATTACTGCTAGCTGAGCAATACAGGATGCTCTAAATATTCACCAGTTTTCTTTAAACTATGTCCAAAAAAGAGATCTGTCAAAAATCAACATTTTCATGCAGATGGAAACAGTTTTTTTCCTATGAGAAGATACAAAGGCCCAAGGGCATTCTCAGTAACAGGAAAATTATTTGCAGTTGGTCAGACAAGCTGTCTGACTCAGGTAATCTACAGTTCATCAGGTCATGTAGTTGAAACTGAAGTCCAAGATGAGACACTCTGTTCAGCTAAAATGAATTGTAATGATTTTTTTGTGCATGTGCTTGGGCCAGTGTGTTTTTTTGTGAGAGAATCTGGGGTTATTCGCTCTATGTGTGCTAAGGTGTCTGCAAAACTTTTGGACAGCAGCAAAAGTGAAGAACTGAAGAACAAAGCAGGCATTTCATTCATCAGTTTACTTTAAGGGAGGGAAAAAAAGAACAAACTATTTCAGGAAAAAGACACAGATGTTCTACATTAAAAACCAAGTGAATTGGGAGAATTACTCTTCTAGCAGATGACTAGTATCAAAATCCCAAAGAGACTGGTATCCAAATAACTACTGGTGAACAAAGTCACCAAATACCTCTCCTGAAAGTGTCTGAGAGATGTGTTTAGCATTCTCACTGGCGATCGCCAGTGGCTGTCCAAGTGTTTTCTCATCACCAGTGCTGGGAGAGGAAAGACTTGCCTTGTCATTGCTTGACTCTGGAAGTAATAGGAGAAATTTTCAGTGATTGTTTATACTGTAGGTGTAAACCACATATCCCCAGTGGAAACCCAAGCCATGCTGTGTTAAGCTGTGTGTCAGCACAAGGTGCTAGATGATCTCTATCCTGAGATTTTAGTTCTAAAGGAGATTTAAAAACAAAGGCAAGGAAGAATGTTTGTCTCAGTTGCCGCCCTCTGACTAAATCTCTTGGTTCCTCACAAATTAACCAGTGCCCTTGCTTACTGTTGCAGGTGGTGAGACAAAGGAAAATGTAAACCCAGACTAAGCTGTGTAGGAAACCATTCTGCAAGACTCTTGTGAAGTAATCAGCAGAGCTGACTTCTTCACCAAAAACAAATGACATGGCATTCCCTCAGCAGCACTCCACATCAAACCACAGGCTGGGCTGCTGGGTTTTGCTTCTGCCCTGGTAGCAAATTGCCCCACAGTTCAGTGGAGGAGGGCTGGAAAAGGACCAGTCCTTAAGCTTCAGCAATGCTGGTCTATTTTTCCTCATCTCTCTCCCCTGGCCAGGCAACTTCCCTGAAGAGTTGCTTACAAAAAGGTCCAGCAAATCTCTAGTTAATGCCTACATGTGCTTCTGATTATCTCTTCCTCCTCCTCCCCCCTCCACTGAAAACTGTGGTTTGTGTGCAGCTCAGAGAGAGCAGTCAGAGGAAGTACAGGGCTGTTTCAGGGAGCTGCTGATTTTCTCCAGTTGGTCCTGACTGTAACAAATAGACAATTCTTGTACAGATATAACTTGTATGTAACTTTACTGGGCATTTCTTCCTGGACAGGAAACTAACAGCACAGAAAGAAGAAAGCACTGCCACAGCAACAAAGGCATATCTTTAATCATCTCCTCTCATTGCTTGGTCCAAGAGCCTTGAGTTTAAGCCCCTGGTTGTAGACCATTGTCATAGGCATCACTTGGGAGCTCAGCCCTGAGTCTGGTCACTATCCTCTTCTCACTCGCTTGAAAAACAGGAATTTTGCTTCACCTCAGCATCAGAACACACCACTTTCATCATGTGTTCAAAAATTCTTTGATACCTCCAAAATTTTTCTCTATTTTCTCATGTGTGCCTGTGAAGTCTCCACCAGATTTTGTGAAGTAATCAGCAGAGCCATGTTCTTCACCAAAAACAGGTGATCTGGCCTGCTCTCCACTGCATGTTTGTAGAAGTCACTGCAACCTGGGAAGAACCACAAGACACCCAAGTCCTGACTAACAAAAAGCTATATTTGAAGAAGTGGCAGGCACTCACGCACAAGTTTAATGCATGCTCTTTAGGAAAAAATTTCTTCTGCAGAAAGGGGAAAATCACCTTTAAGAATGAGGCCAGATTTTCCAAGAAAGCAAGACTGATGGGGTATTATCGTGTGCTTAAAACAAGCATCTTGAGAGCTGGAACAGAAGTCAGAAGATTGGTGGTGGTGTGTTTGCATGCCCTGCATAATAAATTGCAAAACAGACAAAAAGCAGGCTAAAGGTCACGAATGTAAAAACACCATTTCCAGTCCTCCCTTCCTACTGCATTTCCCTGTGTTCAGGAAAATTAGTAGCTGGTCATTATGTAACAGGACCAGAATCCATGAAACGTCCCTCATGGGCAGTTGTATCTCATCAGACAGGATTGCTTGGAGATAGTCTCCAACTTTTGCAGCACATGTCCTTCCAGCTGGATGGAAGTTTTTCCTGTTATTTGTATCATAATAGCATTTTACCATATATTTTACAAATACTTGGAATCCCAGCTGACATAAGATCCTTACCATATCGTTTGCATGGCAGAGGAGAGAATATGCTGTGGTGTTTAAAGCCTGCATATAAGCAATTCAAAATACACTGCTCTGAGATCCACAAACTCTTCCCACAGCATGCTTACAGCAGTGGTTTCACCTGATATTTTGGGTGCAATTATATAGAATTATATCAATAAAAATTTTTAATCCACCCCATTACTTCTGTGAATAGTATCATCCATAGGCACCGCGAGCTGACTTGAAACTTCTGATGAATTTCCCTGAGAGAAAAGAGCTGTTGACTGAAATGGAATTCTTTCTGCTTGTGTTTCTAAAAAAAATGCTGAAAACCAAAAAACCCCTCAACCAAAGTTTTTGTTGTAAAATTGAAATTCCCAAATCAAAAATTGTACCGGTTTACACTGAAAATAAGGTTTATCAGGGCCTTCATTTTGCTCTTTTTTATGAGAGCAGGGGAGAAAATAATTTTATGGTTTCTACAAAAGTAACCTCTTTTTAAAATCTGTGTGTCTGTTCAGAATTGTAAATTAACTTGTCCCTGGTATTGTCAGAAAATACCCATCTGCAAGTAATGTATTTCCTGATGGAGCTTATAGCCTGTCTGGAGGGAGGGAGGGGATGGTGGAACAGGAGCCAAAGGAGAGCGGACATACCCTCCTCCCGTGCTTGCCCCTGTTTGCAGTCCCAGCACTCAGTGCTCAGCCCTGCCTTGCTCCAGCCTGGCCATGTGCTGGAGCAGAGCTCCCAGACAGCCTCACAAAGGGCCGCCACAGCACGTCCCCATCTGCTGTAGATTACTGCATGAAACGTGCCAGCCTCGTGTCGTCAGGGGCCAGCACCCTGGAGCTTCTCCTGCTCAACAAAAACACCGAGCAAACTCCAGAGCTGGATGGCTTCCAGCCTCCAAGAGGGCTCTGAGGAGTACCCCCTCTTTGAAGATTCCATAGGTCCGATGATGGATCCTTGAGTATAGCATGGTAAAACTTGCTGGTTTCCAATGGGGAGTCATTACCCAGTGGAAGCTTTATGGCACAATCAAATAACATTATCAAACAAACATTATCAAAAAGGCATTATCAAAAAACATTAGAGGAATGAAGATTAAAGTTTGCCCACACACCTGAAATCTACTTGCATCATGGCAATGCAAAGGGGAAAAGGAAAAGGGAAAAAAGAAAGGGGAAGGGGAAGGAGAAAGGAGAGGGAGAGGGAAAGGGAGAGAGAGAGGGAGAGGAAAAAAAAGGAAAAAAAGGAAAAAAAGGAAAAAAAGGAAAAAAAGGAAAAAAAGAAAAAAAAAGAAAAAGGAAAAGGGGTGTTTCTGGCTTTGGAAAATTTATCTCTATTTACCTGTTCTGAACCAAATGACCAAGGATAGGAAATATTAATATGGGTTAAAAAGTCTTAGAGCGTTGCTGAAACAACTACATTTACATGATAAGGTCTGGCAGAATGAGAAAATACATAGTGGTAGCTTATTCTGTTATCATGTGAGAACCTGGAGCACGACTCACAATGGTCTCAACCATTCTAACTTACAACACAGCCTCTCTTGTACACTGACCTGCCTGTGCCTCTCAATCCTGTTTTTGTAGCTGATGAATTGTAAGCAATGGCTGGCTTTGCATAAAGAAACTGGAAATTACACTGAGCCAGATACAAGCAGATTACACCAAGACTTCACTCCCTGAATTCCTGACTCCCCATGGTGACTGCAGTAGCATTTGTCAGCAGAATAATTCTGAGGCTCTGTAGAGCCAGGAGAAAATTAATAATGGAGAGCCTGGGTTACAAAAACAAATGAACTTCCACATTCTGCTAAATACAAGAAACCAGATCATTAAGAAAGACAGACTGATGTATTTAGTCTGAGGATGCCACAAGTAGCCAAGGCATCATCTCATCTGTTAAATGCTGCCTTCATTTCCATTTCTTCTACAGTTTCCTTTTTTTTAACAGTAGGTGTGATAGTTTTGGTAGTGTTACTTTTGACAGAGATCTGTCAAATGTAAATACAAAAGCCTCTGATCATCCTAATTATTAGAGTTGCTACAATCCAGTTATTTATATATCATAAAGCAAGATGGGGATACCTCAAATGTAAATTTCCAATAGAAGTATTAGAAGAATTTGACACTTTTAACTGTATCCATAGTTAACTATATTAACTATATAAGAGCAGAGAACTTTCAGATAAGATTCAAAACCTTGAGTGCCATAAAGGAATTCCCAGTTGACACAGAAACATGCTTTTTCTGTCATGATTTCCAGCAACTTATGTTGACCTGATTTTTAATATTTCTATTTCCGGTCATGTCCAACTCATCTCAAGTTTTAATCTTCTGCTGTTATCAGTTGCAGAATCTCAATTTGAGGCAATGTGAAGTAGCTCATAAGCACTGGGACTAATTGCCACTAGCCTTCTTTTCAGGTGATTTCCACTTTGCACATTTTGACTTTATGCCTAAAAACTGTTCAGGACCACTGTGCAGCTCATGCTGAATAGAATATTAACATCTACATGACAGACAGGCATTGTGCATAACCTGTCTGCAGGGAAGCCTAAATCTAAGCATAAGTCTTATGACTCCAGGTGAGAAAGAACTGTTGAAAAATAGAGCATGACTTCTGGTTAGTTTTTGCAAGTATGTGGATACTCAGAACCACCATTCACTGATGACTCCCCTCTATCTAAGGGGTCGGTGTAAGAGGGCAAACTGAGTTTTCCCTTAAGAAGGAATGAGTGAGTTCTTTTGCTTGCACAGGTTGCCTTTTTCCATCAAATCAGCTGAAATGGAAAGCCACCCTATGATTAATTCAGATGAGAATGGATGACAGGCTTTAAAGCTGCTGAGAGCCAGAAGAGTCACCTAACTGTTCCCATCATGCACAGATGGGAAGAATGTGATCATATGCACACAAACAAACAAACAGGATATGTATTTCTGATAATGACTATTATTTGTGCCAAGGTTGAAATGTTGGAAGATTTAACTGGCTTTACCTCTACCGATGGGACCTGTAAAGTATAGAAACAATATTGTTGCTTCCCCCTTTTCCACAAAAAATAAGTGCACACAGAGAAACATTTCTTATTATACTTAGTAGTACAACACTTGGCTCTTGTTCCCCCTTATTCATACTTACCATTGTAGTTTTAGGCAGCAATATGAGAAGACAGTATAACAAAGATTCCTCAAGCATTCAGATTTTAAAACAAATTCTCTTTGACTGTCTCCAGCTCCCTATTGTATTAGTAAATCTTTTAAGCCCAGATTTGGCACAGGACTTAGGGAAAAGCCTAAGGCAAAGAGTATGTTTCCTTCCTTTAGTATCTTCAGTGCTTTTAAAACCAAACATGTTTACCATTAAATGTACCTTCTACAGGCAGGTGTTGTAGAACTTGCTCCAAAGCCTTATGGAGTCAACAAAAAGGGTTAGATTGATATCCTTGGTTTCAAAACAGACCCTTAAATAGAAAGCCTTGATACTTCAATGTGGAAATTTACCAGAAGGGAACTTCAAACTGCAATCAAATTACAAGTGTTGAACAAGACCAGAATCTCTGAGGTTCTCTGGAGAGCCTGAGTTTGTTGTGTGGATAAGACTGCCTTAAAACACTATTCTGCTTGACTTTGCTGTCTTCACAGTCCTCAAGAGGTGAAGCTAGACCAGAGTCCAGCATTTCTAGAAATCCAGTCTTTACATTCCACAGATCAACAAATGGATTACACTTTCCTATGGAGATAATCCACTAGAGTGCAGGCTTTATCCACAACTAGAAGAAAAGAAATAATCAGGACTTACTCATGCTCCTCTGTTGCATGTGCAACAGCCAGTGATCAGCAAATGACTCCACAGCAGAGAGAAGAGCATGGAGGTGCAGGGCACTTCCAGTTCCAGGCAGATGCTGCTGCTGGCAGGCCCTGAGGCTGCTCACATGGCTGCATGCCAAAGCACATATCAGCATCCCTCTCCCACATTGTCCTCTCTGATTTTAGGATGTTGCAAGTTTTGCTAGGGGTCCACCTCTGAGTCCAGCTCATTGCTAATTCCTCTACTTTTGTCCACCTTGCTACAGGTCATGTGGGAGAGACTGTTAGCAGTGGGTGTTGGAAGTTTGAGTTTCTAATAAACGTTATTAATACTTTTTGTACAAAAGCTTTTTTGAGCTTTGCCAAGTGCTTTTTTGGCAAAACTGCCAAAAAAAAAAGGATTTTGTTTTATGAAAGCACTTCAAATTCAGCAAAACATTCCTTTCTCCCATTTTAGACAAAGACAATATAACCTTTCATTTCCTTTAACTTTTTTTTAAAAATTTAATTTTAGAATAATCTGCTTTTCATCTTTGTTCTTCTTCTACTTCCTGCTTTTTTTTTTAAATACACTTGTCTTAGAAAGTGAGGAAAGAGCTTTGAAAACCTAGAAGGAGAGGGATGGGAGAAAACCGAGAGGGAAACCTCTCTCGTTCCACTTTCTCCTCCCCCACATTTTTTCTGACCTGTGCTCTCTCATGGAAAAAGAAGCACAGTCTCCAACGTGTTTCCAATTTGAGTCAGTTTCAAAGAAATGAGTGCAGGGCCCTTCACATCTCCCTGCCCAGACGTGCAGCAGTAGACTGCATAGCTGTGCAGCCCCCTGCCAGCCCCCTCCACATCCCCTGGAGCAAGGACCTAGGAGTGTCAACACCCCCAGCACCCCATGTACCTCCCAGGCACATCAGGATGTCACTTCCCCAGAGTAGTCCTCAGCCACAGCTCGCTTGCTGCCCCACACTCTTCCTCATCCAGGCAGAAAAAAGCCCCTGAACTAAGCCCATCAGGTTTTATGTAATACCATTAGACACATATGTAGGGTAGTTTGCTCCCCTTGAAAAAAGTGTGAGTGGTTTCAGCTTGTGTGCCCACAAGCAGGATTTACAGGTCTTCTGGACACTCTTGTCTGGCAATTAGTATCCCTAGAAAGAATACCATGTTCTGTGAGGCAAAATACCATGGTTCACTTAGGAGAGCTTCCTGCCATGGCAAATTTCAAGGTGATCAAAAAGTCTGATTTAATAGAAGTCCCCAAGCTCAAGGCAATGAAATTTCGTTTGTAAAATAACAGTGAAATAAGTACAAACAACAGTGGGTGAAGTATTTGAACAGGTCATCATGACGTGGCAAAGTTACCTCTATGCTTATGAAAGCAGTGGGAAGTGGACTTTCATCACTGCCCGTTTATGAACCTGCCATTCCAAAGTAATTGCAAAGTCATTTCATCTGGTAGTGCAGATGTTTATCTCTAGCAGGCAGAGCCAGCCACCACTGCTGGGATGGGGAGCAGAATCAAAAACAAAAAGCAAAACCCATGGATTGACATAAAAACAATTTAATTATTGAAACTAAATAAAAGGAATAATTAATGAGCAGGGCCACGCTGGTGAGGAAGGAGTTAACTTTCAAGAAAGAAATGTGGCTGCAGATACAGGGCTAATAAAGTATTTGCACTTAGCTTTTTGTATCATTAATTCCTCAACTTTTTTGCCGTTGCAATGCTTTAGTGGATGCAGCTGGTACCACTCACACACCACCCCGCTGACTCCTGTGATTTTGAAGATCAGTGCATGGTAGCATTTAGATGTGTAGCAGGCTGGTTTGTGGGTGTGGAGCTGGCAGCAATCTGTGAAGTGCTACCATTTGGCAGTCTTCTCGTGGAAACCCCATTATTAACAAGCATGAGTGCACATCTATTGTGTTAGGAACATTCCTTGGAGCCTTTTGCTAATTTCACACCTTGATTCTTTGTAATGATGAAGGTGCCTTTCACATTTTGTAAAGTGTAGACTGTTTGGTGGTGCCTCTGCTCATTTCAGTCCTGGTAGATAGATTTGGAGCAGGGCCATTACTTTCAGTTCTGACAGAATTCATTCCCACCATTAACATTCATTGACTACATCTGATGGTTTTATTTTTCAGTTTCTTTCTAGATTTCCATAATCTGGTTTTCAAGACGATAACTTTATGTTTGACCATCAATGATGCTTTGTTGGGGTTTTTTGTTTGCTTGTTGGTTTGTTTGTTTTGTTTGGGGTTTTTTTATATCTTGTTTTATTCTTCCACACAATTACTGGACTCCCATGGTTTGGGTTTGATGTCTCTGCTCAAGTCTTCTTGCTTTGCAACTTGACAGAAGACAGAGAGAAAAGGTTCTTCTGCTGACTAGAAGAGAATGCCATAAGAATGAATTTTGCCAAAACTTCATTATTTTTCTTGTTGTCTCAGATTTTTAAACTTCTGTGTACCAACAACAGGACTTTGAGCTGTCTTAGGGCTGTTCTAAATAACCATGCAGCTGGTTTTGACCTCAGGTACCCATAGTGTTAGGAAAAGACTATACTGAAAATTGTCTTTGAACAATTCTACTGCATTTAGTGCTCTGGCATAGCAAGCCTGCAAAACCAAAATATCTTAAAATTTACCTCAGTCTCAAAGCCCAATGACAATATTTTTTGGTGCTGATTCTAGAGAAGTTCCCTGTGTTACAATATGCATAAATATATTTGTCTGTCTTTATTCTATATTAAGTCATATTAGGGAATTTTTTTTAAGAATGGGCTATGAAGACTGCACATTACTGTTTTTTTGCTTTTTTTTTTTCTTTTTTAATAGAGACTGCATTTCTGCTAAAGTCAATCAGGCTAACAATCATTTAAAAACAGGTATTTTTACTGCATCCTGTAATAAGAATTCCATATAATGTCCAGTATGTACTTCTAAAATTTTGACTCCCAGTGCCATTTTCTGCATTTCTGCTATGCAGCTTTTTACTGGGTGTTCAGAGAAGCCAGCAGTTTCACATTTGCTGTGACCACAAAGTGGATTGATGGCTCCCCAATACACCCTACCTGAGCACAAGTGACCAAGCAGAGGGAGAACTGCTACTGAGGGATGCACCAAGAGATTTGCACCAGGCTGTGTGTGGAGGTGTGATTGCAACAGGAGTCTGGACAGAAACACAGTGCCTGCTTGTGTTCCTCTGTCCCTTCTCACTGCCTGCCCCACCAGAGGTGCTGAGGGGTCTGATGGTGACACACACCAGCCCAGAGCAGCAGACAAGGTCAGAGCTCCCTGAAAATACAAACCTGCTGCACACACCTGCACTGGGCTGCTGGGCTGCAGTGGGCTGCAGCAGAAACAGACCTCCAGAGAAAAGAACAAAATTGCAGGTTGTCAGGAGGGTGATGGAGAGGGTTGGAGAACAGAGGGAGAAGGCAGAACAGGAAAGCAGCTGGATGCCTTTTTTATTTTACTTTTTTTTCAAATGGAAGACATTCTAGGCTTCCTGCAGCAATGTAAGAGGTGCTGCTGAGGTGCTGAAAGAGAAGAGGGAGGCATAAATAGAAAGGTGAAAGGGACACTTGAAAAAGGAAATTCAGACCAAAGAGAGAAAACTTGGAACTGTTTCAAAGCAAACCTTTCCTTAACTATGGGGAGCTAGCCTGTGAGTCTAAAGAGGCTATGTAATTTGCTGTAGCTCATACCCTCTAATTTAGCCACTAGGTGTATTTGTACAGGAATACAGAGCTAAAAGCAATTCAGAGCATGTCAGGAAGTGAAGTTGAGTATGTGTTTCTTGGGACTCTGTCCGGTTGAAATACACTTAACTACCTGTTTGGGAATATATAGGTTTGACAAACAGCATAGCTAGGAAAAGGGAAAAAAATTATTTTTACTTCAGAATTCCTCAGTGATTAGGGAGCTGTGCTGGAAATGTTAATGCATTACCATATCAGAAGTTTGTTCAGAAGCTGTCACCACAATGGAGCAATGGTACTATTTCAAAACCAGGGGAAAAACCACGTTTCAATTTAGGAATAGTCAGAGGTATATTGAAATATTCCTGGAGGTGCAAAATCTTTGTTTGTTGTAGGATTTATATTCATCTGTCAGGCTTTATTTTTTTCTCTCAAGCAGTAATTCATAGCCATCATCATCAATCCTATTATTTATGGTAGGACAGCATGTGGAGACCAGTGATGCTAACAGTATGACTGTCCTGCCCTTCCTTGCTTCAGGAAAGAAACCACTGTCATGTATATTGGGGTCAGCCTGACAATGATTTTTCAGGGCTTGGCACCATTTTGAAGCGGCAGGTTGCTCTTGCAGGTAGAGATTATTTGTATAAAACCAGTGCCCTGGAGTGTTTTTTGTGGGCTAGATCCACACAATGTGCAGTACTGGATGAAATACACAGTAAAAATCATGTTTAAGAGACAAAAATGGAAGTAAAGAATAAGAAACCACAAATGGGAACAAACAGGAAAAGACTGCAAAACAGCAAGACCACATCAATCAGGATAAAACGCTGTGCTTTTGGCACCAGCAACCACATTCTCTTTTGGTCCTCCAGTATTACCTCTCTCAGTGCCATTTCCTGAAAAGGTCAAACTTCTTTACCTATAACACTTTATTCTCACAAGGTTTTACCCACAGATGTTGCTGGTGCTTTCCCATGGAAATGAGCACCCTGAGCTTTAAAATAAGGTCACCCACACTAGCCATCACAAGTGTGAAATATCAAGCACTGTCAAAGTGCTAAATGCATTTCATTGGAGCCCACATCTGGTTTAAGGAGATTGCACCTGGACAGCTGCAAGCTTTGAATTGGCTAATTACTGGGGGCACAGTTTTTTCAGGAGTGCTGAAGAGGTTTTTCATGCATCTGTACACACAGCCATGGGATTTTAAATTTACAATAGATGCACTGGTTTGTTTTATCGTGGTTAGAGCTATTCTGTATTGTTTTTTAATTTTGCTAGTGCTTGTCAGAGGACAATGTTAAATGCTGTAGCGTGTGAGAGTTTTTATAGAATTTAAATACAAAGCTTGTTGAGGGGTTATCTCTTCAGTACAGCTGATTAGACTGAAATGGATATATAATAGATGATTTTTAATATAGTCCACATCTTGGTCCAAAGTTAACTGTTATTACTTTGTCTATGGTTTATAGGTTGTAGTTTTTGCTTAGAAGAGGTAATATGCTAGTCTGTAGTTAATAAATAACTGACATAGTTACAGTATCTGTTATTGACACAAGAATATTTGCAAATATTAAAGCAACTTATATAAAGCTTGTAAAAGCTTTCATTTCCTTAATGTCTGAACCAAACATAATCATGAGTCACCTAAGGGTCTGGAATAGGGATGTCCTTTATACACCCAAACACACAAGCTTGCTTCCTTGTGAAGATGACAGTTAAAGAGAAGAGTGGTGCAGTTTACTGATGAATCAATTTCTGGCTATTATGTCTCCTTGTAAAAAATTCTCAACATGCTGAAAGGCAATTATCTGTCACTGGGTATGTAATGAAAATCTATGGCAACCTCCTTGCCAACAAAGAGCATAATTCATATTCAAGAGCATGGGGTCACGGCTGTGGTCACTTCCCTGGGCTTTTGATCAGGTTTGGGGATGGAGTGGAAATTGCTGCAATGTGATGGATGATGTTGAGCTCCCACAGTAGGGACAAACCTGGCAAACATTACTGTCAGGGGGGTTTAGGGTCTGACCATGGTCGTTAAGATGGAAAATTTTAAGTACTTCCATGCCATTAGCAAGAGCATAATAGCAGAAAATGTGACACGGTTAGCTTTGCTTCTGCCTGTGTGGCCATGGAGACACAAAGGGTTTATGCCCTACTGAAGGCATAATCAACAAGAATGCATTCAAGAAAACAGAAGCAGCAAAATTACTCCTTTGGTTTTCATCTCCATTCCGATCTACAAGCCATCAGAGGGGTTGTTTGCTGAAGATGTTCTAATGTCAGGATGATATTGTCATGATAACAAGGACATATCCCAGCTTGAGCATGTGTGCTTGGGAAAAGAGCACTGCTGTATCTCCCAGTCACAGAATACAGTGTGGGAGAAACAAATGGTCTTCCTCCAGGTTGACTGCATATCAGATGATCTGGCTAGGTAGGTATGGCCTCCCTGCAATTCCTTCTGGTTGTCATGTTGGTCTGAGACAGAATATTCTCAAGGACTTTTGATTCCACACTCTTGTTTGCTTTCCTGAGATTAGGGGATATTGTGTTCTGTTATGAAACTAAGCTCCCTAAAACACCATGAGTTTTCTAAATTTAGGTGCCATCCTTGGTACTAAAAATGTTCCGATTTCTCTCCATTCTGGAAGAATTTCCCCTTCATGTAATCATTTCAGGATGATATGAAATATTCATGAAGAAGTTAGTCCAGGCCAACATGTAGCTAAGGTGTCTGATCCATCTTTCAATGTGTTTAGTGTTCACCTACAGCTCTTCTCTATCCAAAACTTGGAGGTCTGTCCCCATACACTTGTTTCCCTGAAACTTACGTCACTCAGGTGGCCCCTTTTCCTTCCATGTTTCACATCCCATGGGATGGTTCACAGTCAGGATGCAGAACAACTCCTTACTGAAACTGTCCAAAGCAAATGTATTCTCCAAGGCAAATGTATTCCTTCTCTATGCACAATTCATCAGTGAAACACCTGCAGCCTTCATGAGACCATCCTGGTACTTAGTTCAGTCCTCGCAGTGCTCCAGTTGTTAAAGGCCATTTAAAATAACAAGGGTACAGCTAAGGCTTGCCTGAGGGCAGTTGCAAAGGCCAATTCTCTACACATCCTGGTGTAGAAGCTGTTCTTCCCCACAAGCCCAGAAAGAACTTCTCATTGTTGGCACCTTCCCCATGTTTCCTGGGGTTGAAAGAGGACTTGATTTACATTGAGTTTCAAACTAAGCATATTGACATCAAAGCAAAGGAAATCAGGCCCCAGTAAGTGGTTTATAAATGCAGCCTAAGTGTTTTGAATCAAAACAGTTCTTTCAGTGAATTTGGAGGGGTACGTCTGTTGTCCTTATCACTGTTAGTTTCTGTCTTGAAAACACTGAAAGGTCACTCACATGAAATCCACTCTGGGGATCATTAGAAAAAAAGTTTCCATTCCTGAATAAAACCCTTACTGGTAGGTTTTCCATGTTCTTTTTTTACATGGTATTGCTTGGAGGGGATAGTAATCTAAACAAGAAAGGTATGTATGGATTTCTCAGAGAAACCTCTTGTGGTTTGTACAGCATTGTCTGTGTTGTACAGCATTAAGGAACAGAACCTCAGCTTGTGCACACTTTTCTCATCCCAGACAGAGAAGGCAAGGCTCTGCTGTGCACAGTCTTTGCAAACAGCCTTGAGACCATTTCATTCCCCTGAACAAAGAGCTTATGCAGAGGCACCCAGTGAGGACCAGATGTCTGACTCATGAAGTATTTCACTGAAATGACAGCAATATATAAGTTTGCTGGATGTTTGTTTTAGCAAATGTGCTATCTCTGTGTGTATATCTCTAAGCTGTCAATGACAACATTTCCTTTCAAAGCTGGAAGAACAGTGTCTTTTTGTAGTACTTGCACATCTATTGGCTGCACCAAATAGCATAAAACAAATACAATGTTGCAGGGAAGGATGAAGAAAAAATCAACAGCTTTTGAAATAAACTTTTTGTGTAATTGGGTGTCTGAACCTTTGTGGAGTAAATGTGTATAAACACATTTAAGCACATATAAGCACAGAAGATAAATAAGGCTTCAATAAATATTTTTTGTTACAATTGACCCAAACAACAGGATTATTTAAAATGCAGTCTTCATCCAGATTTGACTTTTACTGATGGATCTGGGATATCTAATCAGCTGAAATAGAAACATCAGGGCTGTTACTCAGGAGCTGAGTGTCTTTGAACATACTGAGGTGTTCACAGGAAGCCCTTGCCTGTGGCTAGCACAGTTTTTCCCATGAGAGGTTTTCTTGTGTTTTGTAAATAAAGATAAAGTTTGGATGTTTTGGAACAGTGTCCCAGAACTTGGGCAGTGCAGGCCTGGCCAATCAGGCCTGGGGGAAGGCTTCTGACTGACCAATCTGGGTGACTTTTGAGAACTCTATAAATGTGATGAAATCAAAACAATAAAGGTCATTCCTTCTTGCCACTGAGAACCGATGCATTCATTACTCTGCTAGCTGCTCAACAGCGACACTTGCCTTCTGTCTTTGCCTGCCTGAAATGGCTGAGGAGGCACAGTGATGTCACCCTGTTCATGTGACCAGCAGGGGAAGGAAAAATTTGCCATAGGAACAGCTTAGACTTTGATAAACTGACGCAAAGAATGACGTCCCAAAACACAGAGCTCCTTCTGTCTCAGTCTGCCATTGAAACCTTGATGGATGTGAGATTAAATGCAGAAGGTTGTGCTTGCAGCAGACCCACTGCCAACCGAGAGGGAAGATGTCTGCTGAACAGTTGCAATGGGCTGCTTTCTCCAGGGCTGCACAGAAATTTGAATCTCCATCTCACAGAAGCGTGTGGGATAGCAATAGTTTTTGTTAACAGTCCTGCCCAGAATGGAGGCAGACTTTCCCACATGCTACAGCAGTAGGAGAACACTCTTACGCTGATGGCTGTTATTTTCATTGCAAGCAGAAAGACTAGATCTGCTCTTCCCCCCATTAATCAATGAACCAGGGATGATTTTGTTTCACTCTACTAAACAAGCCTATGTAGAAGCTCACAACAGGAAAGCCTTTTTTTCTGATACCAAATGAAATTTTCTACGTATCTGTTCTTGAAATGCTATAGATTTGGTAAATTCTTTCAGTTTCAGCTTCTATTTTCAAAATGTAAAATTCAAACAGGCCTTTTCCCCTGAACTTGATTTACAAGAGAACCTCCAACTACTAAAAAAGAGAAGAAGAATCAGCCATGATTGAAACTCTTCTTTGAGCAATATTGCCATTAAAATGTTACATTTTTTAACAGCTATAAGGCAATATCCAAACCACTTTACTGTGACTCAGAACAGTCAGTGAACTGTAGCTCACTGATGAAGTACATGAAACTGTATAAATATTCTGTAAATTACTCTTCACAATGAGCCATCTGTCTAAGCAAAAGCTTGTGTTATAGTCCAGACAATACTGAGAACTTTCTAGCACTGACCTTAGAGAAGACATACTGCATAGCCCAAATCCAAACATGGCCCAGCTAAGTGCAAGTAAACCAGGGGTGCTTTCCTTTCATTAGACTTTCTCCCTGACCTCTGGATGACAAGGGCATAGGAAAAGGAAGCAATTTTTCTTCTGTCCTTGGGGAAAGAACATTTGAAAGAGATTTCCTGTGACTGGTCTACATCATCTCTCTGGTGCCTGATGTGAAACTCTGGAAGACCACCTCTTTTTAGCATCCATCACAAGCATTTATTCACTTTTTATCCATGAAGGGCCCTGTGTGAAATTCACAAAAGCTTTAGGTGGGTGCTGCAGGTAGCTGGATGGGATCAATCAAAATATTTTAGTGCTTTAGAGAAAATAAACATCTTACAGGAACAATTGTTCCAAAGTCAATACTTCTGATCTCCTAAAATTTTAAAGTATTTCCCATCTTTCTTTTTTCAGGGCCTGTAAAGATCAATTTAGAAAGTTTGATGCCATATCCTTTTTTCAGTGTTTTTTTGAAAGTTGGAGGAGAGAATGCCTTCTTTTATCTTACAGTAATTTTAAAAATATATTTAACATCTCAATTTTTGTCATTTTAAGTTGTCACATGTATTACAGAAATAATACTTCCCGTGTACTTCCAATACTTTTGAGTTATGGCCTGTTTAATCATGTTAAGGCCATACAAATGGCAAACTCCTTGCTCTCAGAGTCCCAGGTTCCCAGGGAGCCATTAGCTATGACCAGCAAGCCAGAAATCAGTGCTGCACCTCTCCAGATTTCTCTCTCTGGTGGTATCCACCTAAGGGCAACTTATGATTTTGCATTTCCTACCAGAAACCCTTCCTAATATGCAGCAGAGATTTCCTTTTTTTCTACCTGGATGAATAGGATGCCTCAGCATTCTTTATCCTCTTTCCTGTTGTGCAAATTCCTATACTGTGAGGAAGAACCCACCAAGAGTATTATGGTTAACATAAGTGTTTTACTTGATAACAAAAATAATATTATCTTATATAGAGCCCCAGCTGCATGAAAAGAGAGGCACTGAATGAGAGAAATGAAGGTACAAGTGGGAGAATAATTGATTCCTACATTCAACAACTGACCAAAATTCACTGCTGAGCTCTTTTAAATATGGGGCTCTCAGATGTTACAAGATTAGTTATGAGACTAACCATATTTCTGGTCATATTTCTCAGAGAAACAGACATATTACATTTACAGGTGATGTCAGACTACAGCTATTATCAGGATAAAATTTAGGATCAGCATTAGGATTTCAAGGAGGCAAAGAAACAACAGGTAATGTTCATAGGCATCCTAATTTTTTCTTTCCTTTGTGCCAATTGGGAATAGTAAGATCATAGTTTCACGGGCTGCAGAGATACAGCATTAAGAATAAAACTAGTTGTAACTCTGGTGAGGAATCCATGGGAAATATGGCTGGGATACAGGGGAAGGAAGGACCTGGAAGCAGATTGGAATACATTAACATTTTGAGCTTAACATTGTCGCAAGTTTCTGGAACTACGGAGATGAGGAAAAACTCGAGGTATGGTGAAACTGGGGAATTCAGGAAGGATCAGCTGGGCTGTGCTGAGAGCTGTCATCAGCCTGGGTCCATATTTTCTAGTTCAAAAATCTGGTGGTGTTATATTACAATTACCAAGCATCCCAATATGATTTAGGGAGCTAGAACTGAGTGGTCACCTCTGATGAAGACATTTAAGACAAGTTTCCAAAGGGAGCTGAAAAGAAATAGGCATCAGTTACAGGGATTCTTTTAGGCCTTCCATTCTTAGTGGTCCGTATGCTATGTCTGGGGGGTTACAATCAGAATTTAGACTTCATAAAATTGATTAACTGGGGAGATAGACATGTTTAGAACAATCCTCATTACTTCTCTTTCTGTCAAGTTTATAATGGGATTGGTGTCAAGAAAGGGACACTAACATTTAAAGCAAAGAAGGCATTTAAAATTGTCAGATAATCTTGTTTAGAATTAGTAGTAGTCCACTTGATCCCACAATTACTTTTCATTCTGGATTTCATGTATGTTGTATGATTTAGACATTTTCAGTTGTCAGGTGTTCATTTACATCGATAATTGGAAGAAATTAAAAATAAATATTCACTAGATATGTGGGAAGTTAGTATCACCACTATGCCCAAGATATTTTGCTCTGAAATTCATACATATCAATGAGATAAAGGTTTGTGTTAAGATATTCTCAGTGTTGGAATTAGCAGTGTTGTGGTATTTGAAGGTAGAAACCATCAAGGAAGTGTTGGGTTCTGCTTTAATGTCACCAAACTGGTTTCAGTTTCTAAAAATCCTCAACACAGGATGATGTTGAGGTTTAGGTTTCACAGAGGTCACCAGACCAAATGTAAAACTGTTGCTAAAACAAGGTGTGTGATTAAGGTTGAAGTTCGAGGTAGGAGAAAAACATGGAAGGAAAAGAAAAGCCTGTGAATAGTACAGTAGCCTAAGATAGGACCTTGTGCAGCTTGCTTCATATTTTTATCTCTGAAGTTTGTGGTGTGGGTGAGGCTTTGTCCTAGATTATTGGCTATACCATGTCAGGAAAAGTATGACAGTAAAAGACTACAAAAAAGCCCAAAATCAGTAAGCACAAAGAGTCAAGTTCAAGCAGCTCATAGACAGTGTTTGAACCTGGGCCAGTGTTTTCTTCCTGCTCTGTTCTCCTACTCCGAAGCCTAACCCTGAGCAGCCACCACCCTCCCAGTAGTCCCATGGCTCTTCCCAATTCTTTCCTGTTAGTGGCCCAGGCAGGGAGGATCCTGGGCTCTGCTGAGTAGCACACCTAAGGCAGATTGGAATGGGAATATATTTACTATTTTAATATTCCTCCAAATATTTATGGATTAAAAATAGTGAGGAGACAAGCTCTTGCATGATTCCTTAATTCTGCCTTATTATGTGTTCTCTGCTTCTAACTACAATTTATCATTTTACTTTGATTTCTGATCCTAGTTGTAAATATGCTAGCCCAGCATTAATTCAATATGTAAAAGCACAGGAAGACAAGTGCTGAAGGAGCTTTTATCATAGTTAAATGGCCTTTGGGTGTGATGCTGATGACACATGGGATTTTTGTTTATCATAGCCTTAAACCAAGATATAACTCTCACAATAGGCTTAGGTACAGCTTTAGTCTCAAGACAGCTGAGAATCTCAAGCCTAAAATACAAAGTGCCTTTTTGCAAATCAGTCCCCAAGTTCTCATTACAGACCACTTACAACCTTTTTGTTGCCAGAGCCATTGAATAAGCAGTCCAGGACTCTGAAAATCAGAGTTAAATTAACACAAACAAAAAATTCTGTATGTAAAAATCTTTTAAAACAAATGCTGGGAAAAGCACTGCACTGTGCACCCCATCTCCTTATCAGAAATGTACTTGAAGGCTGGTTACACACCCAAGCTTTGCCAATGAATGGCAAGCTTAAAATTGAGACCCATGTTGTGATCAGTCACAGATTTCCTCCTTTAACATCTTCATGCTTTGCGGAAATACTAGCCCCTGCCTGGGTCTCAAAGCATAGGAGGACAGGAACTTTAAACAATTGCATGCATTCTTGTTGGAAACAACCCCAGGATATTATAAGGGCTTTTTTGCATTATAACGACTTCTCAAAAACAGAACACCAGTTTAAGGTTTTTGTTAGTTTTTCCACATGCTACTATCATCTAGAAAATCTAAGGTTAAAAATTAATACATACACCTTTTTTACAAAAATGGTTTTTTATAAGGCAGGTACTGTCCTGTACAGGTAAGGAAATTTGGGTACTTCTGGTACAGAGAATGTATTTTTCAGCCTACATTTAGACATGAAACCTGGGAGCTTGAGAAAACGAAATACATATCAAAATCTATGCATGTGCAAGATCCCAAGTGCATTTGTTTTACACTGCATTAACCAGAACTCTAGTTTCTCATAGACTGAGCCCTAACTCTAATATGAAGGTTAGCCTCCATAGCACCAGGATAACTCGGGATACGTGAGAACCAGCATGAATGAAATGCCATTGCTGTTTCAGTAAACTTTTAAAAAATCTTCTAAGTCCTCAAGGGGAGAAAAAGCAACCCAAAATCCTCCAGGGAAAAAAAAATACCAAAAAGCTAGCCCATAAGATGTATGTCAAGGAGATGTGCAGAAGGTGAGAGGAAGGTTGTGTTCTTTGTGTTCCTTGCTCCCATTTGTGTACAACAAATCCAGTGAGTCCTCCATGGCCCCATGTGACAAGCAGCTTTCGTCCTCCCTCGGCAGGGGAGTCGCTCACTGCTGGCTGCCGCCGTGGGTGATGCACGCTGTGAGCATTCTCTGTATCCCCGTAACAAAGTGCATTCCCGGCTGGATTACTCATACTCCACCGGCTTCTGTTTTTCTTCATGTGCACTCATTTGCGAGCCATTAAGCAAGAGACACAAAGCTGTCTGTAAAATTGGGTCACGTGTGTGTTGCCCTGACAAGCCATAGGGTTTGCCAAAACTAGGATTTTCCTGACACCACAATGGAGTTTTTAAAGCTCCATCCATTACAAAATTAGCAACAACAAAAACAACAAATATGGGGGGAAAGGGATGAAAGGGGAAAAATTTAACCCATCCCCCAATTCCAAAAACCTGTTGTACCAAGAAATAAAGATGAAGTTAGTATCCTGTGACACTTTTTGATATACTGAAGTACTGTTCTTCGCTATGACATTTCATTTCCAACACAAGCTGATGTTTCTTACTATGTTTACTTCTTTTCTAGATAAGATGCACATAGAAAGACAACTCTGTTTTATACAGAATATTGGTTTTGTGAAGCAAAAGTATTTTCTGGGCTGAACATCAACTGAGCCCTGGGATCAGAGAGTAGATAAGCATTTATTCAAATCAGATGTCAAACTGGCAACTGCTGACATTTACCCAGGGCTTCAGACTCAGGACATAGACAACCTCTTCCTTTCCATGAACTGCACACATCCTTCCTGAGCTCAGGGATCTGGCTGGCTTTTGGGAAAACCATGTCAGGTTCAGTGGAGTAAGAAAGGTTCTGGAATAATGTATTCCCTGAGGCAGGATAATCTTGGAGGGAAACCAGTGAATGAAAGCTTGCATAAAGGATCTTGTTGGAATATTTGTGTTAAAAAACATAAGTTTACACCATAATCCCCTGATAACTGGGGATCTACCCTGATAAGTGGGTAAATCCAGGCAATTTGGCTGTGAGCATGGCTGGCAAAGTAGGACACTGCCTCATACAGGGCAGAATGGGAGAATGAGACAAGTCAGAGGTTATTCTGAGCCACATCTGGGAGATTTTGCTTTAGGGTAGAGGAATGCCCTCAAAACAGGGGAAACACTGTAGTCCCTGTGTACAGATCCAGATTTCACTAGAATTTGTGGGGAAATCCTGTGTTGACCACATAGAAAAGCTTAAAAACAATAAAACTTTTGCTTTCCCATTAGGAAAGCACCTGCACCAAGAGTGTGAGACTGGAAGTATGGTGGGAGCATTGGATCTGGACAGCAGGACCAATGCTGTTTTTCTCACCCAAGTAGGGTAAGAGCAGTTGGTAAAAGTGTCAGTCTGCTTTGCTCTGAATGGTGATGTACAGTCTCTGTGCTGACTGTGAATATGACCACAAAATTACTTTTAAGAACAGCAGCTCAGAATCTTAGCATTGTCAGATGTGTGCCTGTTGCATTGCACTAAAGCCTTTCCTGTTTTCTGCCCATCTGTTGTCTCTTCTGCAGCACAAGTGGAACAGGAATACCAGACAGAAACCAGTGAGCTCATGGGTGATTTACCCTTCCTTTATCTGGCACTGCACTCTCGCTGCTGGGAGCAGCAAGGGAGCACTCTGACAAGCTCTCCATGGTGAGCATGTTCTGGAGAGCCAGAGCTAGCTGTTTCACATGAACCTGGGCCAGATCAGAACCACAGGCAGAACTCATCTGAAATTTGAGAAGATGCTTTGATAATTTTGATGAGACATTCAGCCACAGGAAAACTGAAAGTCTTTCTTGGGTCCAAAGTGTGCATGTGAAAACCTCCTTTGGCATTATCCAATAAAGAGACAAAACAGAACCATCAATTTAGTTTCACTCCTCTCAGAGGAGCACGGGTCAGTGCTCCTCCCAGTGAGGTGAAGCTGCTATTGAGCAGGCATTTCAGCCTGAGCAGTGAATTAATAATCTGCTTTGAGTGCCATTTTAATAGCATAGAATTAATGGTTTTGGCTTTCACTCTACCTGTGAGATATATTAATTCTTTTATAAGGTAAGGACATGAGCTCCAACTGAGAGATTTCTGTGGTAGGACACTTTGTACACATTGTTAGCTCTGGATTTTGGACACAGTAAGTTAGGTCCAGCTACTGCAGCTCTACCTCTGTTGTTTGTGGTAATGTGATGCCAGAAATAAACTTTAGTCAGTGTTTTTAGCAATATCTCTAATATTCCTGCATTATTTGATCATTGGGGCTGGAGGCATAATACACTGATAGTTATTTCATAGCTTTCCTTTGCTAGGCAGAAGTCTAGGTGGAAAAGCTCATCAGGGCTGAGCCAACCCCCCACTTCTAGCTCTCCCTGGATTGAGTGCAGCCCTGAAGAGAAGGACTTGAGGGTGTTGCTAAATGAAAAATTCAACATGATTCGACAACTCACAGCCCAGAAAGCCAAATGTGTCCTGGGCTGCATCCAGAGCAGCATGGGCAGCAGGGGAGGGAGGGGATTCTGCCCTTCTGCTCTGCTCTGTTGAGATCCACCTGGAACTCTGCATCAGCTCTGGGGCCCCCAGTGTGAGAAGGACATGGATTTGCTGGAGTGGGTCCAGAGGAGGGCCTGGATTAGAGCAATGGAGCTCCTCTCCTATTAAGACAGCCTGGGAGCATGGGGGCTGTTCAGCCTGGAGACAAGAAGGCTTCAGGGAGACCTTATAGCACCTTCCAATATATAAATGGGGCCTACAAGAGAACTGGGGATGGACTTTTGACAGGGGCATGTAGTGATGGCATAAGGCATAATGGCTTTCAACTGAAAGAGGGTGGGTTTAGATTGGATATAAAGAAGAAATTCTCTACTGTGATGGGCTTGAGGCACTGGCAAAAGCTTCTCAGAGAATTTGTGGATCCCCTGACTCATATCAAGAACAGGTAGGATGGGTTTTGAGCAACCTGATCCAGGTGTAAGGTGTTTCTGTCCATATTGAGGCAAGTTAGAGCAAGAAGATCTTTTAGGTCCCTTCTAACCCAAACCCTTCTATAATTCTATGATTTTGGAGGGACGAGCAAGCACCTAGGCAAAGCCACAGTGTACCTGAGATATCCCTGCTATAGCCCTGATTTGTCAGACTGCTCCTCTGACTCTGCCACAGATGTGTGCAACCATGGGAGGACCACACGCTCCTTGCTGTTGCTACTTAATTCCTCTTGTGCAATACTGAGCTTTGGATATTCATTATTGAAAATGTTTAAAGACTCCTCTGGTTGAATGGACCATCCCACAGCCACTCTTCCTTTCAAGAGAACATTTTCATTATTTCCAGTATGACAGGGGTCTGTTGCAGCACAGATCCTTTCCCACGGGCATTTCTCTCTTCTTCTATGTTTTATAAATAAAGATAAAAGTTTCATGTTATTGAAACGGCCTTTTGGATACAGGCGGTCAAACGCCTGGGCCAGTCAATCCCTGGGGGCGGATGATTATTGGTCCAATCCGAATGGCCCTCCAATGTGTATATAAATTGTTAATTAAATAATAAAGGTAGTCTTTTCTAGCTCTTGAAAGGTCTCACCTCTTCACTCCGCTAGTGGTCCAACAGTGGCAGGGGTCATCTTCCTCTGTCATCAAATTGTAACAACATAGGGTTTTAGGATTCCATGTGCTCCTTTGTCCCTCTGCTTTGTATACCATTGGTTCATTTTAAAATATGCTCAGCTGTACCCTGAAATCTATTGGTGGGTTCCCTATGCCTGTCTTCCCTTCAGACTCCCTGGGACTGGCTCTGGGGGAGACAGTCCATCCCCTTCCTTTCCCTTTATAAGGCGATGTCCAGATCACCTCGAGGTCTCTGCATCTCTGGGCTGGCAGCCCTTATCCTGTCCCTGCCTGTCCTCCCCCCTTTTCCTCCCCTGTAACCCCCTTTTCCCCGTTACCCCAAATAAACCTCCCTGCCAGAACAGAGATGGAGTCCAGTTCTTCCTTCGTCTCACTATATTCCTGCTTGAATTGACGCGGTTAGAAGACTGCTGCCATGCCGCAGAACCTCGGGGGCCGCCTGCCCAGATCCGGTGGGATTTACAAGAACCAGAGACCCGGTCCGGGGGGAGCCGGCCTGTGCCACCCTCCTGGGCCATGATACATCATCAAATAATGGACAATAACTTGTTTTCTGGCAATGCAGGAGCCTGAAAAACTCTTTATGTATTTCTTAGAAATCTGATTACAGAATTAGCTTCTAAACATGAAAATACATATGACCTTAAGTGTCATTGTTTAATATCTCGCAGATATTAAATGTAACTGCTGACCCCAGTGTTTAAGTATTCAAAAGATTCCATATGGGGCATGACCTTTCTTAGGAGTGGTTGTGCAGATTGCCTCGTAGTTCCTGTGTTGTGGTACTGAAAGTCTGGATATGTAACTAAAATATAGCAATAGATTTTTGGTGAAAGAAAACTTATATGAGACTAAAACAGTCTCATGAACATAGCTAAAATACCTTAAGAAGGCAGAAGACCTATGTCTCAATGTCTTACCATCATATACATCTTTTTGTTGCTGTTGCTCAGAACAAAAGGCTGACTACGTGTACACACATATACACACTTACGGACACACCAATGTTTAACAGTATTTCGTCTTGAAATAATAGCAAACATGCTAATCTTGTCCAGGGGAAGATGGTCAAACCTGCTTCCAGGAAGAGGAAATGCTTTACATGTAGAAAGTTTAAGATGTACCTTAGTTAGGAATAAATTCTGTGTGTCCAGGTGTACCTGAAATATGCACATTTCCAGGCAGATTTTGCTGTCACCATCAACAGTAGTTAAAGTTCTGCTAATAGGAACAGGAACAGGATCAGTCAGTCTTAGTATTTTGAGATTTACAGCGTGCAGGGTCTGAAAGAAAATAACTCCTCATTACTGCTGTGTATCCAGACATCATGCAGGCAACAAAGTCTGGAAACTACCTCTTTTGCCGTCAAACACTGGTGTTCAAACACTGGCCAGAGACAGCCACCCCAGACAAAATGCAGCCCCTTTAGGATAAGATTGGAGAAAATGATTTTGTCTGAAGTTTTTCCTCTGGTCCCCAGAGGATTATTCTAAGAACAGTTATGAGCTTTAGGGTCTCTCAAAACTGGTCCAGAGAACTACTGATCATAAGTTGCTTGGATCTGATAGCATCTGTCTGACACTGCATAAATTCTTGGGCAGCTGACAAAATGCCACGGTTCAAAATAGAAAACTAAAAGCCCAATGAGATGGTCTGTTCCTCTTAAGTTGTTTCACAGGGCAGTTCATGGTAACCCCTAAGAAACCCACTGAAACCAACTCACTGAACTGTGTACCTCTGCTAGAGCCAGTGTACATTTGTGACTCTGGCCCATATCTGGATTACAATTCCCTCAGTAGGATGGTTACAAAAGCAGAAAAACTGTCTTTGGAGAGGTTTAGCATGACTTTCTAAGCCAGGTTTCCTAATGCAAAATGATGATGATGATGATGATGATGATGATGATGATGATGATGATGATGATGCAGCATCAAATATGTCTGTGCATTACTAAGCTCGTATGTGACCTGTGATCTCCTACTTAAGCCACTCATAAGGGTGAGCTGGATGTGGGTGTGTTTGCAGAGCTCAAACACCTGAGCCCAACTGATCCATGCTCTGGGAAGGTTGTCAGGAGCCTCCCAAGGCCTCTGTATCTTCCAGAGGGAAAATAATAAAGTTTTGTAAAGGATTTTTCTGCTCTTCTTTAGCTGATATATGATCTTTTAGCTTATTTACCATCTGCAAAGACAGAAATCTTCCTTTTTTCTAATTTTATTATCCTAAAAATTCTCCTGCTACTTTTTCTCCTGTTTCACTTGGCAGTTTTTATGCCTGCAGGTAATTAAAATTTGCATATATACTTCTGTTCTGAAAACTGCTTGTTTTAAACATGAGAAACAATACAGGATGAACATGTAGACATAAAATAGCCAATACATTTTTTCAGATAATCATTAAGGGAATTTTTTAACTCATTCCGTTTTGAAAAAGTATTCCCTTATCCTCTTCTGAGCCTCCCTCTCCAATTACAAATTCAAGCTAGCCATTCATAATGCAACTCACATCTGAAAGATCTTCATTTTCATGTGTAGGACAAAAGAAAATTAACATTCTTCTTTCTGGCTGTTGAGTACCTTCCCACATATATTAAACATATGTGGCATGTCCCACCAGTCAGCTCTCTTTCACATAATTGTGTGTATGTTTGGAGCCACTTCTGTTAAGTATGTGTTACCTCAGTGTGACTTTACTGATGATTAACAGTGCAAGGTTTACTCGGAGGGATGGCACCTCTTCTTAGACGAACACATCCAGTACTGACCAAAAAACAGATCAGGTGACAGGCACAGAAGCTTTTTCTATATGTCTGAAACAAAAACAACCAATTAGAAGCTAAATATGTGTGGAAATTAATGTTACATTTCCATAATTAAAGATGTTTTGTGGGTGGGACACAGGGTAATGTCAACAAGGTTATACAACCCTTAATGCCTGTGAGGGAACACAAAAGAGAAGGGAATTATTTTTGCCTCTAGGCAGACATTTCTGAAGTGGGGAAGTTTGCATTTTGCTGATATTTTTAATACAGATTTAAGAAGAAAATAATAATGTAGCATACATTCTTCCTGGATCAGTCCTGTGGCTTCTGTGCTCTGAAACACATTTGTTTTAGAAGGGAAGCTGAAACAACACGAGTTGATCAGATAATGTCCCCGAATAGATCATGTACGTAGGAAGTGGGTCATTAGTCATCATTATTCAATGATCTTTGCAGGACACTCCTTTCCCTTCTTCACCAAGGCTGCAGGTTTCATGTGGCACATTCACTTCTGCACCATCCCCGTTGTCGGCATTCCTGCAGGGTAATTGGAACCAGCTGTTTGCCTACAAAAACGACAGAAGGAAGAGGTCACGAAAGTTGAATTTTTGTGGCCAGAGACATCCTTTTAGAGATAGGGTTTGCTTCAACAGTGATATTTACCTTCTTTTTGTCATTAAAACAACTGCATTTTTTTTTCCTGGACAGCTACAAGGTCTAGTGGCCCTATTTCTGTGAAGAGTGAGTGCACTTAAACTCTTTTTGGCAAACAGTAATGACTTTTTTCCCTCCATAAAAGCAAACTAGTGTAACTGCACTGTCAGTGCAGTTAAGTGATTTTATATGCAAGCATTTTTAGGAGAGATTGAAGAAGGTGTTAACAGTGAAAGAAGACACTTCAAACTAAACAGATTCAGCTGGGGGACAAATCCCTCAAATTACTTGGAGCTCAGGAAGCCTTGGGAGGAAGGTACATTTGCTTCCTCACTTTCTGAAAGATGGAGACAAACAAAAGCCACAAGAAAGTTAAAAACTATTACCTGTCTTCTCCTGTAGACAACTGAGAGTGCTTAATTTAGAGAAGGAGCAATGGCACATAAACCTTCAAACAGGTTACAAATGACACAACCATCAGTTATTTTGTATGTGTTTAGGAGACGGTAAGAAATAAGTTTCATTTTCATCCAAAAACTTGAGGGGTGAAGCCTGCCTGGGTGGCAGAACAAGGGACCTAGCAAAGTTGATGGAGTGGCTTTCAGAGGTAGTAGGAAGGAAATTGTGGTTTGGCTGCTTTATAGGAAATCAACTGCAATGCCACTGCAGTATTTTCCTGCAGTGATTCTTTGGAACTTGCAAAGAGTGTCACAAAGGGTGCTCAAGGTGAGTGAAGGTGCATCTGGTTGTGCTGAAACCCCACATCTCAGAAATCTGGGAAGAGATCCAGGATCTGAGACACTGGGGAAGAAATACCTCAGATTGGAGGCAATCTGAGATGCAGCAGCAAAGCCGGAGAGGAGAGAGCTGTAGCCAGCACTGCCCTGCTTGTACAGAAGAGAGCACAGTGAGCCTCAAGCAGCTCTCAAACACTAGACTGGATCACTGTTGGTCAGGACTAGACTAGGAACCTGTAGACTTTCTCAGAGCTGGGAGTGGTGCTTGTCTGCCTCTGAGGCCACAAAGTTTTGGTTAGCATCCTGAAATGCATGCAGATGTCTACAGCAATAATCAGGTTTTCCAGAGCTGGGTTGTTGCTGGGTTCCACCCCATCAGGCACTCTGTGAAAGTAAGGGGTCTCTTCAATCACTGTGGCGGCCTCCCTTTTTATTTAGAAGCTTGTCTTGTGTCCCCGCAAGGAGTCAAAACATTCCTCGTTTTAATGAGGAAGCACCACTAGTGTGCAGATTTCTTTAATATAATATGATATTATCAGAGTCCTTAATGTTATGACATATGTTCAGAAATCTCAGGCAACTTCTAGATAAAACTTTCAGTCATGTGGAATTATAATGTAATTGAATGCTGCTAGTAGCTAAAAATCTCTGTTCTTGGCATTGTCAACAAGTTACAATCAGCAATTACTTCAGCTTTACGACCCTTACCTAGCAGGGCTTTCTGAGTTCACCTCAAATTCAGCTTTAGACAAGCAAAAAATCACATGGGAAAGTTTTTTAAACACCAAGCTTACCTAATTGTTTTTTCATCTCAGCAATGCAAGCAACAACTTGTGCTTTGAAAAGAGCATGGGCTATGTCTCCAACAGCAGGCCTGTGTTTGACCCACTTCAGATGCTGCTTCTGAACTTCAGCTAAAGCATTCATCCATTTTTGATTTTGTGGCAGTCCAAAGTTAGGATATTTTTGTATCTTCTCTGCTTTTTTTCTTAAGCATTTCTTGCTCACCTAGACTTCACAGTTTGGTATCAGCCTCTACATGAACTCTGCAATGTTTTAGAACTACTCTGCTGCCTTTGTGTGTTTTGCATGGGGACATGACAACTGTGGATGCCTTGGACAAAACACTTCATGCTTATGAAAAAGGCAGAAGATCATTGCAGTACAGAAGGGCAGAGGCCTGAAAAGGTCTGCAATCCCAGCAAGAAGTGAATCAAACCAAATGCAACAGTTTCTATCTATGACAGCCCATGGCAGGAGATCACCTGAGTGCTCTCTGATGCTGAAGGTGCTCCAGCACAAGGGCAGAACCACCATGGTAACACACACTCCTCCCTTGAGAAACATTGAGACATTTTATCTACAGCAACCTCTAACTTGAAAAGCCTGCCTGATAGCACTTGAGGAAGGAAACAATGAAAGAAACACTGCAAAATGTTCAAAGTGGAAAGCACTAGACAGGAACTTCAGAAGTTGTTCAAAGCATGTTCCAATTACAATGGAAGCTTTAGAAGGAAGTGAATGAAAATAACTACTCTAGTATTCTTTAGATAGTCTGTATTATATCAGAAAGAATACGTTGAAGCTATTTTTTAAATTAAAAATAATTAGTTCCAGGGAAATAAAACCAAAACCAATCGCATCAGCAAAAGAAAAAAAAGAATTGGGAATGAGGATGGAAACATAGCTAAATTTAAATATACATCATAACCTGGGGCTTGTTTGCATTCCTGGAAGACTGAACATAATGGAATGTGTGTAATAACTGTTTAACAGTTTCACAGAATAATGGGCTTGGAATAAAAAGATATTATAAGGGTAGAAGTGTGATAAACGCTTGGAAATCACTTAGCTCTGCACTTGAAATACTAATGCAACGAATACTTTATCAAATTTGGGGCTGTCCTGGATAACCCAAAATGTTATGGTATTCCATATATCTCCAGGGTTTTTTTTGTTTGTCTTTGTTCCCTGTTGTTTGGGGGAAGAGGGAGTTTTTGTAGTGCAGAGGTTCAGCTGCTGTGTCATTTATTCTCTCTCTGTTCTCTCTCCCCACACAACGTTGTCAGTGGAGGGTACCATCTTGGGGGGCAGGGCCTCTCTGCCCTCTTGTTTTCTTTGTTCCTAGGCAGTCTGTGAGAACTCATCACCTTCATATCCAGTGATGTTTTATGGTTATTTTGCCCATTATTTGTTATTTGTTTTGGGGTTTAGTCAGCTGCTATTTTTTCACTTACATCTTCTCACATTCGTGTCTCCTCATTGGTAAAATGGGGTGTGGTTAAAACTAAAAACTCTGTCTTAAACCCAGACAGGCATCCACCGTACTGTAAGAACCCAGAAATATTTAACATATTTTCCACATTATTGCCCACTTTAATCCCTGCTATGCCTTGTGGTGTTGTGTGTGTCAGATGTTTAGAACATTGCTGCTGCTTCCTTGTGACAGACAGAGAGGTGATTTTCAGATCCACAGGTGATACAGCACCTACTAGTCCTGCTCATCATCCCTTTGGATGCAGCATTTCATAAATGGATAATGGGGTAGTGTTTGTCCTCAGGGCTGGATCATGAGCCTTACAAAGCCAACAGATGCTACGCCACTTACCTGGGTGTGAGAGATGTGATTTTAGGCTGTGTTTTGTAGTTAAAACATCTGACAGTGGTTTATTGACAAGGGTATTGGTATATCCAGTGCAAAGGAGAGAGATTTTGTGCACTACTTCACACAGAAGCCTTTGGTGTACCTGGGGTTACAGTTTACTTTTCTGGTGAGCAATGCTAAGAGTTGTGGGATCAGACACCCCTGTGCTTGATGGTAACTTCCCACTCAAGCAAAGGCATTTTTGACATTGTGACCAAAGGAAAATCCCAGCCTGGGTGTACCTGCAACCTGACGTGGAAATTGAATGAGTCCTTGGAAAATTATGTAGTTCATGATGACAAAAACTAAGAATAAAAAAAACTCACCAAAACCAAAAATCTTCAATAATTCCTTCAAGAGTTGCCATGGTTTCCTAGAAGTTGTGCCTCATTACTGCATAACAGTGCTTGATGATGAGGTTGCCAATCACCTTTTCTTGCAAAAGTCAGACTGCCATCAAGGCATTGTCACTTGTCCTGGTGGCAGCATGGTGTCAGTCCAACATCACCACCACTGCCACCCCACGGTTCCTTTTCTTTCATTAGTGCTAATGGGGTAAATTAACAACAGGCCAGGAGCACACACCTCACACCAGAGGTTCATGTGGGCAGGTGCCTCTCTAGACATTTCTGTACTAGAAAGGAATCAGTGGCCTCATGGAAAGGACTCTCTTAACTGGGTGGTTACACTCAGGGACACTAGAAGAAAAGTAAAGCAGATACCAGTTGATCTGTTCCTTTGGTCACCCCAGATTTTTCAAGTGTCATTCTATCCAACCTGCTGCAGCAGACATCTTTCCAAAACACCACAAAACACCACAAAACCCTGAGCAAAAGCCTCAGGATAGCTAGATTAGAAGAAACCACCCTGAACAACTTATGTAGTGACTTCCCCTCTCTTTATTTTACAATTGCTAACTCTGTAGCAATCACTTTACTCACATTTTTAAGATTTTTTTCACTGCTGTGAGCAGCAGAAACTGTGTAAAAATGCATTTCCTGGAGCTTCATTCATGTTCATTCATTCAGTGTAGCCTAAAGCAAATAGCTGTATGAGATAAAGGATGAACAAGAGAAATACAACTATTTGATAGAAAAAACCACAGGGGAAAAAAACTTCCAACGATAATGCTAAATTATTTCTCTTTTCATTTTTAATTTGAGTTTTGGTGCATATTTATTAACTACTTTTACCCACTGCTGCATGACATTATGAAGTCTGCAATGGCAGCAGCAATACATAGTCTTGTGCTACAGCTGCCTGCAAAGTTCAAGAAACAACTTCATGAGCAGAGAGGGGCTCAGGGCCATGTAGGATGCTCTAGAAAATGTAGCAAACTCATTGTTTGTGATGATGGGCAATCAGCTCTGAGTCACAGTACCACAAAATTCTGGTGAAATTACACCAATCTAACCAAATCAATTTCTTACTGTGTCAAAACAGATATAACACCTTGTGAAATACTTAACTTTTCTTAAGAATGGTTCAAATGGGTTGTCCCTAAAGGAGATGTAGTCTCACTGGGAATTCTATTTTATGGTGTGATCTAGGAACTGCTGAATTTTCTGAAAATATTTCTTACCATGTCTGCTGAGTTTTGATCAAAAAGCTGCAGGACTGAGATGAGACTGAGGACTCCTGATTTTTTTGGTTCCCCTATTAGTTTGTATTCAATGTTAGATAGCCAGTACATGAATTGATGAAGTGCTGTAGTTGCACATGTGAAAATAAAGGCTACTTTTTGAAATGTTGAATTTGGTGGTAAATTTCTCTGAAAGCTTTGGCTTACACAAGGACTGTCATGATTGTTTTATTACTCAATGCCAGGCTTGCTATTCCCTTAGCCCATTTGATCTTAATGAGACCCACATTGCAAAAACATCATGCAGTCTGTAGGGAATACATACAACCTTGCATGTTCATTTAATGTTAGTTACTTCATGACCACTTAGGATGAGGAGAAAGAAGAAGTCTTGGTTCCTGCATGTGTAAAAGTAAAGGCATATACAAGCTGTGTTATGAGATTAAGGGCACACTTGGAATTAATTAGTTTCTGCATTGCTTTGAGAGTATTATATGCTGGGCCTGAGGAGTGCTGCTGATGTCATCTGCCACGAAAGCACAGCTGGAGCGCAGCGTGAAGGCAGCAAATCCCTGAGACAGAATCACACTCTTGGCATTTCAGCCACAGCCACGTGCGGTTTTCTGGGAACTGGTGCTGTCTTACAGAAAGGAAATTTGTCTGGAAGCAGAGACATAGATCTGTCCCCATAGGTAGGAGGGATTCCTGTCCAAAGGCAGGGCTGCACTCAGAGCTGACATGGCACAGCATGCACTCAGTCAAGCCATGACCATTTGGGTCTGCCTGCACCTCACACTGACCTCAGCATAAAAATGATGAGCACTTCTTGTGTCTATGTTATGGAGAAATCGCTGTACCTGAGCAGTACAGAGCTACCTACAAAGCACATGGAGCAATAGAATGAGAGCAGCAAGAAGGTGAGGAATTACAGTCCCAGTGTAAGGACAGGAAGTAAAAGTTTTGGCTGAAATTATATCACTCCAAGTCCTTCATAGTGCCTTGTACCACAGGCTGGGAACCTGAGCTCCAAGTTGTCAAATCCCCACTCAGCATGAATATCCTAAGCCAAGAACCCTCTGTGTTAGGGTAGATCCTAATGAAGGAGTAGAAAGAAATACCTGGTTAAAATGAAAGCTAGCTGTACTCTGACTTTTCATGGTCTAAAACTTGGAAAAGGAGAAAAAGGCACCAGTTTAATGTCAGGCAGAGCACAGTATTAATCAGAATGAATTAGGCTCTACATTTATTCAGGGCAAAATTACAGCCCTAAGTGCACAGCAGTTTTCTGCAGTGTTGCCTCACATCTTGTTGATGAGCAGCATACACCTTTCCACTAGCTCCCTTTTGTTGTGACACGGCGGTTTACTGAGTCACTCTTTCTGAGTTCCATCTTAAGACTGGACTTCCTCTGACCCCACTGCAATAAAGAAGCTTTTGCCCAGGAATCTATTAATGTAGTGATCTTTTCAGAAGTGGAGTCAATTTCCTCCTGCTTCAGCCCTGTCATCTTCTAGATCTTGGGCTAAGCATTCTCCATACTGTAATGTGAAATGCTGTTAAATTCATGATACTGCAGATATCTTTACTCATATGATGGAGTTACACTTTCTCTTTGCCCATTCCTTCATGAGAGAGAAGCTCTCACAAAGCAGAGTATTTACAGCTCAGTAACTGCAATACCATTTTCAGTTGAAATTTGGCTACTCTCTGAATTGTTTTGCTCTCTTTTTCTTTTCCTGCACAGCTGGAAGTGAATCCCTCTCCAATCATTTTCGGGATGAGGTGAAGAGTGGAGGCAGAAAAAAACAAAACTGGCAAGGGAAGTGCTTGCTCCAGATAAAGTGAAATAAGCTGAAGTCAAACAAGGCAGTGCTGGCTCTTCAGGGATAAGCTGGCACTCGACTCAATACTGGACCAGTGGAGCAGCAGCTGCAGTGTGGGGACCATAAGCTAGAAACACTCAGCAGTTTGGTGAGAAGGGGGCTGGCTGCTGACCAAAGGTTTGGACACAGGTGTGTGAAATGCGCACATGCCCTCCTTGCCCTAAACTGGGGGACAGAGAGGAACACCTCTGTGTTCTGCACGAACTGTGGCTGACCCCTTGTTGCACTCACTGGAGGCGGGGAAGCTGTGTAGTAATGCAGCCACCTCCCTCCCTGGGAACAGGGTGAAAATTACAGCTCCTGCCAGGCATTTGACACAACTGCAAGCGATGAGAACACACGTTTGAAGTGAAGCTGAGAAGCACAAGGCTCCTCCTGAAGCACAGCTTGATGCTGCAAAGAGCTCAGAGAGTGACTCAGCCCGGCACTCCTCCCCACCACCACCATGAGGGCTGCAGGACAGCTCGGCAGGCAGCGACACACTGAGTCACCAGCTCCCCTGCTTTCTTGGAGCTTGCAGGGGAAGAAATTAACTCAGACCATGAATCCAGCGAGGTTTTATTGGGGTTTTGCTTTTGGAAAGTATGCTGTGGGTTTCTGTTGGGCCTGAAGATTTCCCACAAGCCATCTCAGCTGCTTCCCTGCTGCCTGCTCCCACCAGCCCGTTCATTGCAGACATCAGCTTGAATGTGTGTTCTGCTACCAGCTCATGAAACATAAGGCTTCCAGTTAGGCAGCACAAGCAGCCTACAAGCAGCAGAAGCAAAAACAGAAAGACAGAAGCACTGGCTTAATTACCCTGAAGCTGTTTGGAGTAATGTTAAGTGACACCAGTTGTGAAGATTCATGAAGATTAACCACACACCTCCTAATTGCTTTGAAATTCTACATTGTCCCTCCAAGAGAATTCACATCTGCAAGGGCTGATAGAAGGAAGTCTGAGGAGTCACAAAGAATGAAAGGCAGGCTAACACAATAGGGAAAACCTGTAGTTTGTGCAGGGTGGGACATGGCAATTAACAGGAAATCCCTATGGCTCCATAAAGCCCAAAAGATACCAACTCAAAAGCTGAAATACAAAACTGTGCTATTTTCTTCTGTTTGGCAGCATGCTACATACTTATCAGGACAAAAATCCTCATATATGTAAATAGCCATAATGTTGATTAGAAGCTAAATAGGAGAATGTACTACAGCTCTTTGTTCTTTCAGGATCTCCTCACATCGGGACAATTTCCTTGCAGTGAATACTAGGTTTTGGACCATACAATCTTGTTCTATGTATAATGCTTCCTTAGGCTGTTGGGCAGAAATGGCACAAAAAGAAAAGGAAAGTAGCAGAGTATAAGCAAGAGTCAGACACAGAGGCTTAGTTTTGTCTTATCTCTCCTGTTTGGGCTGTTCCAAGCAGCAAAAGGAGAACTAGAACATTTAGAAATAAGAGGCTTGCCATCCTAATTATTTAGGCATGCACAAAGGTTCTATATTGAATTAATTGTTTAGTTAAAAGCACCCACCAAGCAACACTGTCCCAGGTTTCGCTGTAGAAAAAACCTACAGAAAAGAGGGAGAAAGAACAAGGAGCTACAAATACTAGTCTTTAGTTAGATTCACTGCAATGCAAAACCCCTTAATAGTCAAAGAAAAGTGAGATTCTGGAAGGGACTGAGATTCTCAGTTAAATTGACTATATTCTGAGATCATATTGCACCATACAATGCTCTCTTGTCCTTCGATAGAAGTTTTTTCTCTTTGTAATAGCTCCATTCCTTCATGTTTAACTTTATAATGTCATTCATTATTTCATCTATATTCTCACAGTAATTTATTCCTTAACATATTTATTTACATTTTTCCCAGAGCTCCTCAACAAAACACTGTCTTCCATTCGCAAGCAGGACAACAAACCCACAAGCCAGTATAGCTATATAATGAGAGCCATAACTTAGAAGAAATATGGCAATCACTGGTATGCCTGTGATAGCTGATCTCTGAGTGCCAGTCTAGCAGGAAAGGACAAACGCTTGCTTCTGTAGCCCACGTGTGACTGCCACACCACTTATTTAGGACCCGAATAAAAAAATTTACACTGCACTACTGAATGTAAAAATGGCACAATGTGATCTTTTGGGGCTTTTTATTCTTTACCCGTGTTCTTAAAATCCTCACTGCATTTGCAAAAGTACTTCAGGCCTACAATTTCGCTACTATTTCAGTCCTGTGTATCATCATTCAAAATAGCAGTCAAACAGGTGAAATTGGTCAGCTGTCACAAAAGCATAAAATAAATGGCATCACCCATGTGTGTGTGCAAGGAGATATTTTTCTATCACCAACTGCATTTCCAGTTTGCTGTCACTGTGTGTCTCTAGATTCAGTTCCAGTAGAGGGCAGAAATCAACATGAGGTTCACAAGGCACAAATTTTATATCCTTAGGTTTTGCCAGAGATGCTCAGCAGAGATGTGCCTAGCCCAAGATTTTGCATCCAAGGGAGATTTGAGAGAATTCAGTGTTGTATATGGTGCTAAATTCAGTGTAGCAATGCTGTAATGAAAAATTCTTCATCCAAGTATCACCAGCCTTTGGGCATTGTGCAGTTTGAACTTGATCCCTGTCATCCAAGTCTCTCAGCTGTACAGTTCCTTGTTTCCAGAGAACTGAAAAGCCATTATTTTTTAAAGCACTTATTACAGTTAATGTATTTTGAAGTTCTTAGACATAATGCTGTTGTATGGTCTGTGTAGCATACTGTTCAATGCTACCTTTCAGGGATATGATACTTGTAGCATCTAGATCCTAATGAGTCAGAAGACAAAGAAGGAATTATATTTCAGAAAATAGTGTCTATGCAAAGCAAGTGCTACAGGGGCACAAGCATTTTTCAAGCAAATTATACTGCCAAAAAGCAAAGTTAAAACACATATGTGAGAAACTCCAGTTTAGGAATGAGCTATATTTTGAAGCCACTCTTTTTCCTCTCCTTTTCCCATGAGATCCTTTTCCCATATATCTTTCCTTTCATCTCCTGCCTACTGATGGTGACCCTGTCACCCTTGGCCCAGAAAAATAAAAAAGCCCCACAGAAGGTGTTTTTTCTACCTCCAAGGACTACTGATGACCACAGAGAGGCACAAAATCCTCACAAGGCAGCAAATTCTCTCACCTTATTCCCTGAAAAGTATTTCTTCTAAGGTCTGATTGAAAAATATGCGCAAGGGGTAACAAGAAATATGTATCACCTAGAAAAAAAAATAGTCTGTAAGTAAATTGTATTCCTAAAGATTATCATAATTTTCTAAGTGCTTGGTTGTTGTCCTTAATATTACGTATAATCTAGAGTCCCTGTGGCTCTGGGTTTTACCTTCTCTGTGATCTCAGTCTTGCAGGCTTCCTTTCACAAGAGCACTCTTTTGTTTAGGCTTGGCAAAATATGGGATGAAAGATGAGCCTATGCATTTGCTTTGCAACTTTAATTTGGTGAAATTCTTAATGGCATCTGTTTAGCTGTGGTAATGGTGGCTAAGGAAAAAAATCAATAGCTGAATACTTCTAGCACCTGAGGTGAGAAAAGGCCTTCAGACAGGAAGAAAAAGAAAAAAACCCTAAAATGTGTCTAAAATAATAACAAAATTAACATTTTTCTGTTCTAGAATATACACTGGATTTCTCAGTTAAAATGAGGATGAAGCATCGTACCCTTCAAATAAAATTTTCTTTTATTTTACAATAGCTTTTTCTTATTTGCATGCACACAGCTAGTCACTGCAGATCAATAGCAGTCATTACCCTCACTTATAAACAGAGTACTGTGGTTCAGCAAGACATTTTGGACAGAAATCTGGGAGAGAGGTTGTCCTTCAGTTCTGTTTCCATGGCTAAAAGCTTACTTTTGACAAGCTTGATTGGCAGTGGTGTTCAAACTGAAGATTTCCTCTTCTGAAATACTTTACAGACGTGTTTCTGGGGACAGCTGCTGTTTGGGAAGAGAGGCAAAGAAGGCACTGCTCCCTCACACCACACACCCTCCATCCTTACCAATGGCTTATCGGCCTCAGTGACTGCAGCCTCCAGTTTTACCAGGAAAACTGCAGTCAGAGGTGAGTGTGGAAGATGACTTTGCCCACATTGACTCGCCTGGTTTAGTCTACCTGTCTCCACAGCTGAAAGCAAGGGCTCATTAGGGATACCTAAGGGGACCTCAGCTGTTGAGGTTTCAGATGCACAAGACTTCTTTTCGTGTTGTAGAGAGTCATGCTGCAGTGCAGCTCTCTGTGTGTGGGGAGTCCACCATGGCCATGTAATAACCATAAGCAATTGCTTCGTCATACCTCATTTTGCAAATGAAAGACACCTTTGTTCTCTGGTGGTGGAAAGCAAATAAGATGGCAGGTGATTTACCAGATTATGCTAGCACATTAGGAAACTTGAATTCTTATAAAGTTTGATAAAATTTACAGATTTCATGGAATGGGGTTAAAGGGGGGAGTTGTATGTCATTTTGTGTCTCTATCTGCTGTCCCAAAGTCTTCCTTCCTTCCTTCCTTCCTTCCTTCCTTCCTTCCTTCCTTCCTTCCTTCCTTCCTTCCTTCCTTCCTTCCTTCCTTCCTTCCTTCCTTCCTCCCTCCCTCCCTCCCTCCCTCCCTCCCTCCCTCATGTGGTCACTGTTAATATATGAGGTTATAAATGCTTAATATCCTGCTCATGATTTACTTCCCTGGTTCTCACCATGTGTGAAACTGGTCTGTCCAAATCCACACAAGTTCTGCTTCCTGCTCCTCTTTCCTCTCAGCCCCTGCTGATGTACTTCACCCTCTGAGCTTCCCTCTGGACACAGAACTGACTCCATGGCAGCCTACTTGAGTGGAGCCTTCCAGCACAGGTTATTTGCAGGGAGCAGCCTTTGTTCCATGGTTGTAGGAGAAAGAGAGAGCTTCCATTGACTGCCTTGCTCCTCAGGCAATTAGCGTGGCAGTAATGACAGTTGTAAGGGTGAACTTCTTACAGGGCTAGAGTGATCTTTGGTAGGGACAGCCCTGATGACAGCAACCTCAAGATGTCTGAAATACCACTGGGATCCTCTAATGGGATTCAGGAATGCCTTTATCCTCATTGACTGGCTGCAACTGGAAAGACATGTGATTTTAATTTTAGCTAGCTCTCCACCATTTCAGAGAGATATTTACAAGAGCAAAAATTGACAGAACAGCTCTGAAGACCAGCTCATTGAAGTGCCCCAGAGCATACCACCCCCACCATATGCCACAGTATAGGACCTACAATAACACCTGATGGAATAGACAAAAACAACCACAGAAAGGTTTCATGCTTAACACATGTGATTTTGTGTACTTTTTCCTGGCTGTGTGAGTGCATTTGTGCCTCTCCACTGAACAGCTGTGGGAAGAAATGCTGAACTAGGCATAAAAAACAAGGTGTTTTTTAAAGGTATTTTTTTCAAAAAAAACACATAGGCTGCCTTCTCCTCTAATAATTTTGTTGGATCTTATAACAGATATTTAATTTGTTTGTTTGCTTGTTTGTTTATTTAATTAACTTTTTTTTTTTTTAATTCCAGCAGGTTTTCATGTACAGTTGGTATAGAATTTTAACACCATTTATTATAGTGGAGGAGACAGCTGAGATAATATTCACATTTCATGTGGCCAAAGAAACTATAGGCTGTCTTGAGGAAAGTAGCCCTACTAGTGCAAACCTGAAGGCTTCTGAGTACAGTAATGTGAGAAAAGAAGCAGAAAGTAAACCAGTAGGATTAAGAGATTCCCAGTTTGGAACAAATTACACTTATTGTATTAGCAGAACAACTATGGTGATGTGTCTGGAGGTCTAGAAAACCCCGCAGGGATAGTTTGTCATTGGTGTACCTCCTGGTGTCCAGAGCAGAAAGAATACCATATGCTTTGTGAGTTGGTCCTATTTGCCAGAAACAAGGCATGGAAGGGAAAGCGTCTAAGTCCCATGAGATATTTTTCAGAATTTTTTATATATTTTTTTTTACTGGCTGTGTTTTGTCTGTGTAGCCAAAAGCTACAAAAACAATACTGTTTTTAAATAATGTGTTGAAAGCACTGGTCAGTTCCCTCACTGTAGGAGTTTCCAGTTTTTCAGTCATGGCTGATACATCTGGCTGTATAAATATGATATGGCTTCCTTGTTAGGGAGTAAACACTCTTTTTAAATTATTTTTTTTCTTTTTTTAAATCTGCCACTGGAGAAACCCAGAGCTTCAGGGAGAAGATAAGGCTCAGTCTGAAATCTCACACTGGAGCTGGACAATATGGGGTTTTGCCTCCGGCTGCTATCTTGTTGTTTGGAAAGACATTTATTGTCCTCAAATTTTGTTATGAAGAATGTGTTGGAAGTGTGAGTGGAGAAAAAGAACATAGCAGGACATTTGGTTCATACATCCTTCAGTAGTCCAGCAAAAAAGTGCAAGCAAACAGGGATAAGGGGATTTGTTTGGTCTTGAATTGCAAAGATATCCTTTTATATCTTCCAAACAAGTCTTGCCAGTGAACTATTCTTTCTTTCCTTATCCTTCTTCTACTCTTCATTCCTGGAAAGAAGAGTAAAAGAAATATCAGGCATAAATAATAAATGGCTGCAATTTACCTGGATTTGGGCAGTGTCTAGTGTTGTAACTGCACCTACAAAGCAGGGAACAAACCAGCAACATACTCTTTGACATGTCATGTCACTTCTCAGCTCAGAGCTGTAACTCAGTGGGAGAATCACTCTGTGAAGTTTGGCTATGCTTTTGTCTTGTTTGAATGTGGAGATCATCAGTGTACTGCTTGTGCACATTGGTACATATGTGTACATTCAGAAACATACTCATGTTCCCAAGAATGCTGGGAACTCCCTGCGAGTACTGAGTTACTTTCACTTCACCTTTAGTCAAATTTACCTTCCTGAAGTCCTACTGCAAAAGTCAACAGAGTGTCAGGAGTTTGTTAGTTTATGCTTTTCCAAAGCTGTGTTTATTTGGCAGAACACAGCACCAAGCAGGTAGCTGCCTCCCTGAGCCCAACAGTACTGAACATCAAACAGGAAAAGATGACTGAGGCTGACTCAATACAGTGCTCTATTTGTCACATTGGTAATGCCTCCATGAAGACACTGCTCTGTCTCAACAGTTAAATTGCTGTATTATCTGAACACCAGTCACTGCTAAAATACCCAAAGACAAATTCACTTTAAGCTTTCACCACTCAAAAATGACAACTTTAGCCATAGCACTCCTATACAAAGGAGACCCTGAAACAAAGGCACAATCATCAAGATATCCAGAAAATATCTTTGCAATGTTCAGAGAATGGTTCCCTGGGTGCAGGGAGCTGAGTGCAGAACAGGGTCCTGCAGCATTTTGTGGGTAGATTGCAAGAGGAAAGCACTGGGTAAAGAACAACAAAGTTACATGGAGAAGTTGCTTTTGGAGGAGCCTTCCTCCATGTCTGATCACAAAGCTACAGGGCACACTACCAGCAGGGTCCCTTCTGATGGCCATCCCTGAAAGTCACTCAAAGGATTTCATTTGTCCAAGACAGGAAGCACCCAGACCTAGAAGATAGGGAACAATTAATTGTATTGGCAAAAATCTCCATTGTAACCTTTGAAAAGTGACTCAAGAGTCAGCACAGCAGTATAGGATCTCATAAGAGTGTAGGAGAATTACCTCACCAGATATTCAGGTGCTGAAGCAGTAGAAGTGCAAAGAAGCAAACAAGAGGAACCATCAAAGTATGGAAGGTCTGGGTCAAAGTAAGAGGGCAGCAGCAAATGCCAATGTAGTCTTAGACACAGTAATTCCTGAAGATATTAACAAGGAAAACCTGCTTTAGGTAATATGTACTAAAGAGCAGCATTTATGAATAAACAATATATTTACAGCTTAGTGAAGTAGAAGCTCTAGAGTGAAAATTGGACTATAGTTAGGTGAGAAACCTCAGGTGTATGAGAACTGTACCCATGAGGTTTTCTATGGAGAAAATGGGAATTATTTTTCCACAGGGTATGTAGATATCACCCAGTAGGCTGAGGCTTGGTGATGAACCAACAAGAGCTGCCCAGCTACACAACTGACTACAGAACAAAACTATATTGGTGAGGATTAGCACAAACTAAAAACTGGGGTAAACAGCTATAAACTCTTCCTAGGGAAGAAAAAAAAAATGGAACTAATTAAATACAGCCACATATGATAACAAAAATCAATAATAATGATTAGACAGTGAAAAACCTCTGCTCATCTGGAAAAATATTCTTCTGACCTCAGGTTCATTGCATGCTGAGCTTCTCACCAGCAGGTACACTGTGACCCCTGCTTCCTTTCTGAAAAAGAGAAAGATGCAACTGTAAATAGAATAGTCATCTTTCTTCATATATTTTTGAAGCTTCCAGGAATTTAATTACTAACTTGCAATTCCTTTTGTATATAAAATTATATTTCCTGGCTATTTTTTCATTAAATATTAGTATTCAATAATGGGAATCATTCTGTTGTGTTCCCCAATTATCTTTTCCAGTAAAAAGCTTTCAAAGTCATTTCTTTGGAAATTATTCATAGGGACAATTTTGGGACAAGGAAAATTAGGTTTATCAGTGAAATAGTGAGGGTGTCACTGTTTAAATCATGGCTGGAATTAAGATTAATTTGCAACTTGTGAAGGTCAGAGCTGTAGAGCAAAATTAAGTGTGCCAATGCAATGCACATCCACATTAAGTTTACGAGAGCAGACACTAGATTCTGCAATGTCAAAATTAAAGATTTTGTGTCTCTGTCCCTAGAGCAAGCATAAATTTAGGAAGAGAATTCAGGAAGAAGCAATCAGCATGCCAGTCAGTAGACTTCACAAAACAAGATCTTAGGTCTTACAATAAAAAAATTAGGAACTAGAATAGGAACACCATTTGAAAGGTTCAGCATAAAGTTTATAGAAGAAGAGATCATGCCAAATAAGTGTAGTACAAAGCTGAACCCAATTTAAGAGAGGAACTGCAGAAAATGAAGCAAACTAAAGCAAATGGACACATTTAATGCAGAAAAAGCAAGAAAAGGCAAGAAAGGGCAAGACAAGGCAAGAAAACAAAAGACGGAGAGGAGAGGAGAGGAGAGGAGAGGAGAGGAGAGGAGAGGAGAGGAGAGGAGAGGAGAGGAGAGGAGAGGAGAGGAGAGGAGAGAGGAGAGGAGAGGAGAGGAGAGGAGAGGAGAGGAGAGGAGAGGAGAGGAGAGGAGAGGAGAGGAGAGGAGAAAAAAGAAGAAAGGAGAAGAAAGGAAAAAAAAGAAGAAAGGAGAAAAAAGAAGAAAGGAAAAAAAAAGAAAGGAGAAAAGCCTACAAGCAACCAGGGAGCTTTTTAAAAACATGGTGTTAGAAACCAAAGTAAATCGTGTACCACTGCTCCAAAAGAAAAGAAAACAAAACAAAATCTTCATCCTTCACAGTCTTGTAAGCGTTAAGAAGCTTTCAAAAGGATCACTTGGCATTTAAAAAATTGAAAAGTTACTTAAAAGAAAGCAACAGGAAAAATTTGAAAAGAAATTGGGGCAAATGCACAAATAACAAGTCTGTCAGTGGGCTCTACAGTGCATAAAGAAGTATCCTGGAACATCCCTGACACAAGCAGATATGTTCCTAAGCCCCACCTCAAAAAATTTAAGACAGTGGATTTCTGGAGTTTCTGAGAAACTTCTGTTCATCATTCAGGCAAGGTTAAGATTCTGGGATTACCCTTAAAACAATCCTTCAAATGGTAGAGTAAGAAACTTCATTCTACAGGATACGCTTCAATTCGTGCAATACTTAGCTTAGGATTCATTTTTTAATTTGCCAGAGTGGTATTCAAAGAACAATGGCAGCAATGAAGAGCAAGCAGTAGATCCAGGACAGTATATTTCCTCTTCCAACAGACAAAAGTAGAAGTTTCATTGGGTATCATTGAGTTATGTCTGAGTCTATGTTGCGTATTTGTCCAGGTATGTTGAAGAACAATCAGAATAACAACAGAAAGGATATCATGGGAAGGCAGAGCCTTAGGTTAATGGTTTGGGATGAAAGATAAAAGTGATCTATAGAGAAGACTGTGTCAAACTCCTTTTGTTGACTGGTCCTCAAAATACATTTAGAGTAAATTGTTTCTTAGCATCATAGGTTTAAATTTGCATTTCCATTTGAGTTATAAAAAAATTAAAGAAATTCTAAGAAAGCCACAAAGGTTAAGCTGTGGCAGCTTCCAGGATAATGAATTTATGTCTGAGAATGGGCTGTTTGCCATGACAAATCCAGGAAAGTAAAAACTCACAAAGTGGCAAAATTGTCTATTTAAAAACATATCTGGGGCACATAGATTATTATTCCTATGGATTGCTGTGGAGCACCTAATGGGTGTACTATGTACTCCTGATAAAGAACTCCCACACCATTTCTCTAGGACTTAAAGCTCTACTGCAGTCAGATAGATGGCAACGTCTACCTTGATAAAGACAAAACCTGCTCTTAGTGAAGTATATCCTCAGTAGTGGAAAAAGCGACACAGCTTCATAATGGAAAAGAAATGGCAAAATTCCCAAAAGACCTGGATCTAATATTTGCTTCATGTTTCCTGAAGCTGCCTTCTGGCTCCAAAGCAAACATGATTAAGATGGTTATGATGTGTCTGTGTGCAATTTGCAGAGCAAAGTGCTCTTAGTTGCCTCTCTGCCAATCTGTGACTTCAAAAGGTTACTTTACCTTTATATTTAGCTAGGACATGGAAGCTCTGTTGCACCAGGATTTACATACGCTCAACAGCTCTGCAAGCAATTATGTTCTTTGCCATGTGACACAGCAGGTTAAAAGCCCAGATTTTTTTTTATTCCTGAAGCCTGTTTTCTTCTCTCATTGAAAAAACAAAAAATTTAACTCTTTATCAACTGAAACTTGTTATATAACTAATGCCTTTATTAAGCACACAACACATTGTTGTTGTTGTTGTTGTTTGTTCCCCTCTTGACATGGGAAATGTGAGTTGTATCTTCAGAGTAATTTTTTCTGATATTGGGGGAAATTTTCACCTAGGGATTAGAATGGAAGGGCTGTATATCCAATTTAATGCAGAGTTCCCCTTACAGTTTTCATCTAGTATCCACTTGAGTCCAGACAAGTCCAAAGGAGGTTTGTTGTTGTAGAAGCTCCTTCTCTTGAAAAGGTTTGTGTCATACACTTGGGGAAGAGAATTTGGATTGAACAGATTTTTATTTTCTAAAAATGACCACTCTTGTTTTTTTCTCAAAAAAACATCTCATGTGACTGGAACTCTGGCTATGAACCTTTAGAGCTAAATAGGGAACACAGAGAGAGTCTAGAATATATTAGTCATGAAGCTGCTCATTTGTGGATTGTGAGGATTGATGAGGTTTTTATTTCCACATCAACAGTTTTCTCAACCCTCTTTCTCTGAAGAGTTTCTTAGATAAAGGCTGCAATTCTAGAGCAACTCAGACTCAGCAAAACTTTTAATTAATACTGGATGAAGAGGACCAGGGAACTAGAGAGATTTGGACTCCTAATGAGAAGAAGAAACTAAATTTACCTAGGAACTTCCCATGCTGAAATTCTGGAATTCGACTAGGGTCTTGTTAATCTTTTGAGTAGCTTCAAGACAGGAATATGAAGATAGAGAAGGGAATTGTTTCCATTAGATAGGAGCAATTTGTGCTTCCAGACAAATTAGTCTTATAGAAAAGCCCAATAAGGAAGGATTTGTTTGCATCAATCCTGTCCCATTTTCACAGACTAAGAAATTCCATTAGGCATCTGGATATTTAACTGCTTTTCCAAAAACAACTCAAATGTATTGAGGCTGCAGATTACTCCAGACCATATACAAATCGCTGCTGAAGTCAGATGGAAACCTGCTGCATTCACATGTTGTGCAATAGCCCCATGTCCACATAGAACTATGCACCAGCATAGCAGGACATTAAATTGCATGAAAAGTATTTGTGGAGCTGTGACTTGCTATACTCATTACCTCTGACCTGCTCATAAATCATGCTGAAGGCATAGAGCTCGCTCTCACTCGTGACCCTTTCCTGTGGCAAGAGTCTTCTCTGTCCTGTGCTTTACTTGCATGCATCTCTTGTTTTCCCAGGACTTCAAAAGGATTGTTGACCAGATGGAAAATATTGGGGTATCACAGTCCCTAATAAGCATCTCATCTCTTACTGAGAAATCCGAGTCTGGAAATTATCCCATCATTTCTTTGTTTGGAGTGTGACTTTACTCTGGAATAGGAAAGAATGTCATCCCCATTCCTCCCTGTTCTGTTCCTGGTCTGAACTTAGAGTCATGTCAGGATGCTTTAGTGACAAAATTATTACTTTTCATTAGCTTTCATTCTATCCAGCACTCACGAGCCACTCAGTGTAACTGAGAAGGAGCCATCTTCAATTATTTTCTCTACTTTGCTGCACAATAGGTGCACTCAGGCACATACTGTGACTCTTGGAGATGGTGTTGTGCAGGGCTAACAGCTGGACTTGACAATCCTTGTGGGTCACTTCCAACTCAGCATATTCTGTGACTTTGTGATTTTGTTACTTTGTTCATTAAATCAATCAAATTCATACCTAAGTGGCTGCATCATTAAGACAAACAATATCGAGAGAAACAGATTTCCAACTCCTTTGTGCATGAAAAAAATTGGGCTTTTTTTCATCTTCTCAATTCTGAGAATACTGAGACAATTTTGGCTGATGCATATGCTCTTTAAAATAGTATCCATCTTAGCTGATGAAAGGAAGAAAAAATGATGGTTTCTTTGCTGGAGGAAAATGACACATGTCATAAAGAAGGACATACAGCACTCCACTGAGTGAAAAACTTCTTTGTGCTAAGAATTGGCAGCCCTCTTCCTAACCTTCCCAGTTTTTGATCAACTAAAGAAAATATTGCTAAGGCACTTGAGCAGTTTTCATATTTTCCCGGTGCCTTGGAATCCTGTTTCAACTCATCGGTGGTACAAAGTTTCTTCACAAATCTGTTGTGCAGGAGCTGCTGAGGTCGTGCCAGTACATCAGAAATAGTTCTGCATGCATGCAATAGGCAGAGTTTTGCTCTCTGAGCTGAAGATGGAGGCAGAAAGATAGGAATGGCTTGTTTCTTCATGAGATATGCTAGAGACATAAAATTATCCTGTGTACACATTATGTTCAGTGCAGGGTCATGGGTGACAAGGAATATGGGCTTTTATGGTGTTATTTGCGTGAAGGACAAGCTGAAGGTTTCTTTCTATGACTTCTTCTTGCAAACTGTAAGGAGATTTTCCTTTAAGAAACTGGGTTTGGAAGATACAAGGAGAGGCTGAACAATTCAGACCACTTTCTGTTCTAAACAAGAGTTTCCTTCCGCTACTGACTGGTTAAATACAATGGTTAAATACGGCAACCCAACTGCTTGGAGTTCTAAGGACTGGAAGGATTTAATTAATTTTGGAGTAGTCAGTTGTACAAGTGCAACGTATAAGTCATAATTAGTTGGTAAAAAGCAGTGAAGCAAAGCAGGAGGAGTTCCCTTTCTTTCTCCCTCTGCTGATAATCTTCCACGAAATGAAAAGACTCAAGGCCAAGGAAACGTCCATTACAGAATGTGCTCACCTTTCCTTGCAATACAATGTTTGTCCCACTGAAGACAATCGGTGCTTTGGCAGTGTATAACTGTTGGAAATACAAATGATTGCAATGGCAGCTCTGCCTGTTGCTTCAGCACAAGCAGAGTTTTCAGTCCTAGGCGTGACCCCACTATCCCCTCAGGGTCTGCTGTCTGTATCACAAACTGACAGAGGAAAAATATCCATCAAGCAGAACCACCTCCCCCAGAAGTCCACATGTTCACCACATGTTTTCCTGCCTCACCCTTTGAAGACTCCACTGGGAGCATCTGTAAATGTTTCCTGTCCATATTGGAGGAGGCAGTGAATTCTCACATCCTTGAGTCAAACCCTGCAAACTCTGCAAGAATCTCAACCTGCTACTGACTTAGACCTCCAGTGCTAAGCAGCACCAGCAGAAGGGCTGAGATAACTTTTCCCCAAAACTATGGACTTTGTTACAAATGCCAGTGTGTTAATAAGGAGTTTGCTAACCTGGTGCACTGAAGTGATCACAAAATGAGTATGAGAAACTGACCATCACATCCCATCCATGTTCACCTATTCTGTGAATTTACAAAAAAGCTACTCAGAAATACCATCTTGCAAAATGGATGAGAAAAGGAGTTGGGATGGATGCAAAAGGAGTGCATCCATGACAGCAGTGCTCTGTAGCCTAGCTTGCTATAAGGCAGTGAAGGAGAGCCTTGAGTGCCACCATGAAACTCACCTGTTGGTGATTTGTGGGAAAGAAATCAAGAGATGTGTTTATACAGTGTCCTCCAGGAGAATGAGCACACTCCCATTGTTTCTGGCAGAGAAATGCAAGCAACACAGTCAACTAACAATAGCTGCAATTAAAGTATTTTTTGGATCTGATAATATTTTATAACAAGAAAACGAGTCTGTCATGTGAATAAGGAGGGGTTACAGGACTCCCCACTCTGGTAGCTGTCGCTGTTGAACTGCTAGCAGAGTGAAAGAACCAGGCCAGATCAAATGTGGCACAAATCTGAATTTATTAATTAATTTCAAGACTTATATAGGCTTTTAAAGGTCGTCTGGATTGGGTCAATTCAAAACCTCCCCCTAGGCCAATTGGCCAGGCTTGAACCACCTATCTTTCCAGAGACCATTTCAATAACATCCAAACTTTATCTTTATTTATAAAAAACACAGGAAGAAGAAGAGAAAATTCCCATGGGAAAGAGTCTGTGCTGCCACAGGTAGCAACTTGATGTGTGCTGCTGCCACAAGATAAATATGTTCTTCCTGCTGTCAGGTGCATAGAGAAGAAGATGACAGTAAGGAGTAATTTGCATGTGTTATTCTGATGGTTGCCTGCCCTTTAGCTTCTCCCAGAGGCCTTTGAAAGCATTCAAGAGCTTAGCTCTGCACATGTGCAGCACAGTCAACTGGACGATGCACTATAGTTCACCCCCTCAAGGCACTACTAGATGTTGAGCACATGAAAAAGGTGTGATCACAGGTCACAGCCATGGCATAACATTTGCCTTTCATCACTTGACCAGAAACACTGGAAATCTTAGGGTGGTTATTTTTGCATATATCTTTCCAAGGAACCATCTATTTGGACTGCATGTACTCTAAGCATCCATACAAACACAGGCTGGATCTCTGGGCTGAGATTCAAGTTCTGGTCCTCGGTTACAACAACGCCGTGCAGTGCTACAGGCTGGGGACAGAGTGGCTGGAAAGTGGCTTGGCAGAAAAGGACTTGAGGCTGCTGGTCAGCATTCAGCTGAACATGAGGCAGAATGTGCCCAGGTGGACAAGAAGGCCAGAGACATCCTGGTCTCTGTCAGCAATCATGTGGCCAGCAGGACCAGGACAGTGACTGTCACTCTGTACCTGGCACTGGTGAGGCTGTGCCTCAAGTCCTGTGTTCAATTTTGGGCCCATTAGTAGAAGAAGAACAGAGGTACTGGAGCATGTCCAGAGAAGGGCAAGGAGCTGGGGAAGGGTTTGAGAACAAGTCTGATGAGAAGCAGCTGAGAGAGCTGGGTTGTTTAGCTTGGAGAAGAAGATGCTCAGAGGAAACCCTTATCACTCTCTACAGCTGCCTGTAAGGAGGGTGTAACCAGGTGAGGCTTGGTCTCTTCTCCCAGGTAACAAGTGACAGGACAAGAGGAAATGGCTTCAAGTTGCACCACATTTAGATTGGATATTAGGAAAAATTTCTTCACTGAAAGGGTTGCAAATCATGTGAACAGGTTGCCCAGGAAAGTGGAGAAGTCACCATCCCTGGAAATGTTAATAAAATGTGTGATAGTGACACATTGAAGACATGGTTTAGTGGTGAACAAGATGATGGTGCTAGACTGACAGCTGGATGATCTTAGAGGTCTTTTCCAACCTTAATGAGTCTATGATCTAGCGCAGCAGCTTGAAAAATACCAGAGACCATTGCTTCTTCTATCAGGATCCATCTTTATTACACACACTTCAGTTTTTATATGTTTCTACTAAGGGAAAGTTTAGGGAGAGTTTTGGGAATGCACAGCAGGACAGACAAAACAGCTTACACCAAACCAAGCACCTGATGAGCAGACGTTTCTGCCCTTATTAGTCATTCACACAAACACAACTCCCACCCAGCGTTCTGGGTTGTAAGAGAGGCATCCACACACCGGTGTTCATGGCTAGGCTCAATCCCCAGGTATGCACTTTCCCAGGGGAACAGAGCTGCTTATCAAGATCAGGATGACTGCAACTTCTGCACTGCAACTTCTGCACTTAGTTCTTGAGAAGTGACACTGCTGCAGGTTGCTGCTTCTACATCTAGCCCTTCTTTTGTGACCACTCCTGAGAGCTTGGGCACTGTGACACATCCTGGCAATGAGTTGTACCTAGGGACATTTGTGCTATCAAAAGTGTAGAGGCAGTGTCCACACATTCAGGATTAGTATTGTCAGTGCACACTGACACCATCCATCCATGACAAATCTTAATATCAATGGAAGGGAAAAGCAGCCACATTCTTAAGGGGTGTTTATGCTAAATCACTGTTTACTGTTTCTCAGCAACACTTCACTTTTCTCTTCCTTATTGTTATAAATAACAGCAGGCAAGCTTCTCTAGGACAAAAGAGTCAATAACAAAGATTACTTCAACCCATGTTGGGAGCTTTGAAAGCCAGTGATCTGTTTTACATACATCTACAGTGGGTTAAGTGGATGTGTCTGATCTGTACAGGACTAAGTGTATATCCAAACTCCTTCCAAAACTTCCTATGCACTGGTCCTTTTACTTCATCCAGTGCAGCACTTGCAGAAAACTTTTCCGATTAGATACAGTTCATAACTTGTTTCCAGACATCATGGTTCTTGCAATCTCATTTTGGAGCATTTTGACAATAATTTTGTTTTCTCAGTGTGCTGGGGGGGATCTCCTTTCTCAGGCATTGCTGCCAAGCTCTGCCATGGTTTCTTTTAAGTTCTTAGTGTCACATATCCTTAGCATTACTGCTAGGACTTTTTTGACTGCTGCTCTGTTGTTTTTCATCTTCTGAATTGCAGCTTGTATTGCTGACATTTCTATTGGAGTGATATTGATGATATCTTGGCTAAGTTCCTGCATTTCACTAGATGTTGTATTAAGGTGGAACTAACTCCATTTGGAAATCCTGTGTCTTTTTTTTTTCCTTTTTCTTTTTTTTTTTTTTCTGTGTTGTCCTACCCAAATCTGAGCATGTTTTTCACCTTTGCTTTCAATTCACCCATTTCTTCTTTTGCAGATTGTCACTTGGGAGAAGGCTCTGCATTTACCCACTTCACTTCTGCACCACTATAGTTTCTGCTTCAATCATTAGTTCTTCACTTACTTTTTTGCATTATTTTGCCCTGCTCTGCTTTCTTAGGCACTTCACTCCCCCACCTGGAGTTTTCCAGTGAGTTTGGCAAGTTTTCACTGTATCTTTTTCCTTTCCTGAGAAGTTCTCCACATTTCTGTTTCTCCAGTCCTTGCTCACTGGATCAATATGCAGTTGCTCCACATGCAGCTTCATGTGTGCTGTATCTGGATAATGACAATTATTTGTCCAGTTTGCCTTTTCTCCTTTCTCTCAACCCATTCCTCAGTAAAGAAGTAGCACCTTGAAGCACTGTCTTTCCTTTCCAGTACGTACTCTGCCGTATATTCCTGCATCTACTCTGCATTTTCTGTGATCTGATTTTTCTTTGCAGGAGCTTATCTGCAGTGTTAGCTAAGCTGTCTCTACCACACAACACTGCTTAAAATAAAATCATGTATTTCTGAGAACTGACTGTTCCTCTTACTGTGACTGTAGGAACAAAAGTGCAATATGATCTTCTTCGTCATAGAAATAATAATGCCTTCTGGCTGAAGGACAGGAGTTCTGTTTCTGCTTTATGGGTCCCCCTGCCAATGCTGTTTGTGCTGAGTAGTGTCTTGCTCAGCTGATTCTGCTCTTGAAATCAAAAGAGGAACCTCCGAATGAGGAAGGGCAAAGGGATTGGTCCTAGTGTTATATAGTTATTACTAAAGCTTTTGTTCAAAGTGCTGGACAATCTTCACAAACCTTAAAAAAAAAAAAAAAAGACAAAAACACTACCCCAGAACCAGAGCATTAGGAAACCGTTCCATTAGGAACTCAGCAGGAAGGTGAAAAGTTTAAACAAGTGAAAAACAGAGTAATAGAGAGCCACTGGAGATTGTGGTGTAGATGCGTTTGTACAAAAATATTAGTGGGGTACATTGTCAAAGATATAATACCTCTACTTCAGCCATATGTAAACAGGCAGGGCTCCAGAGGAATAAACCAAACTTTACCCACTTAAACTCTGACTTCGTCTTCATGTATGTCTGTACACAAAATCTGGGTTTGAGAAAGGAGGGATTTTACTCACGCATGTTATGATACATATCAATCATAAAAATCGGGGTTTATTTTTAAAGTATATTTTCATTTTCTTTAATCAGAGCTAGGCAGATTTTGTAGAAGTCTAGTTTCTTCATTCTGGCACTTGGGAGCTCCAGAATCCTGTTTTCAATTGCAAGCTCTGACAGTAATTACATGCATTGCTTTGGGCAAATCACTAAATCCCTCGTTTCTTAATGGAGAATATAACTCTTCCCTGTCTCCTCACCCCTGCTTATTTAGACTGAAAGCTATAACAAGTATGAATACCTGTTCATATCTGGCACAATACAGTCCTGATCCCCATGTGTGGGGCCTCAGAGGCAGGAGAGGTGCTGCTGCAGCAGAAAATGTTTCCAGACCCACCAGCAAAGGACTGAGATTCAGTGAACGGTAAGCAAGGAGGTGAGCAAGAAACAAGCACTTTAGTAGCCATGAGTCACAAGAGCTTTTCATGCAAGCTATTGCTCACTTCAGCACAAGGCAAGTACTACACAGTTTAAATAAAAGAGCAGAGATGTGTGGTTTCTTCTTGGTGTGTTTGGGTTTTTGGTCTTTTTCAACATAGACACAAGCCTTTTAACAATGCTATGGTTTGGTCTTATTTATATGTTTATAGCTATGGGTTTCCCACTCATGCTGATAAATGATCCCTTCTACCAAGGTCAGTACTAGCTGCTTCTGTCAGAGCACACCTCCCAAAGACACAAGAAGGTGGTCTTGTCTATAAACAACACCAAAGAACTTATTACAGGAGATAGTCAGTATGACAGAGGTGTTTATCAGACCTAGCTTAGAAGTCTCTGACATAGACTAAACTGACTGGCATTTTGAAGTATACACAGATAAAGAGACAAAGGAGGTCAGTGTACTTTGAAAGGAAGAAACCCAAATGAAAAGGAGGAATGCATGTCGTTTGGCATGTACATTTCTGCTTCAAGCAGTTACCTCAGCCTTTGAAAGCCAGCCTACTTTTTGCACTGAAATGTTCAGATACACAAACCATGTATTGATCAAATCTTAACATGAAATCTAAAGTCAGTCATGCCTGTAGGGTAAAACATGTCTTTTACTGCTGGCAGGAGAGATTTATGGCATCACTGATGACTCCAGTTTTAAGAAAAATGAAAGAGAAATATGCTTGGTTAAAAAACATTTATCTTAGGTGAGGTCTTCAGGTTTGGTCAAAACTTTTTTTAAAAAAGCACAACTCATTTGTTCTGCCCCTGTGTTCCTGTAGCATATAGATGACTGGAGACAGCCACAGTTCTTGGACTAAATGGAAATTTTGCCTGTTATCCAGATAATGTTGTTTGCAAAAGGAAACAATGAAGCCCATGGGAAGACAAACGGCATTTTATTATTATTATTATGCTAGACATTTGGCTTTGCCAACTTCAGTTTTCTTGCTTTTTATTCAATTTTTGCTCTAAAATCTCAGAACATTATATACCATTCCAACTTTTATGCTCCATACACAGTCTTTTCACTCCATGTAGTTCAACCAAATGCATCTTCTTAGCAGAATTTTTCTGAATGGCAGCAGCAAGCTGACAGTGATGGAGTTAGAAGAGGGTTTAATAGCCAGTGTGGAATCTTTGGTTTTGTCCCCAGTACCAAGCTGTCCATTTGTCAAGTGCGTCATTGACCAGAGGAGGAGGAATGTTCAGAGTTAGCCTGTTTTCAGATTTGCTGCAGGGTAGAAGGGGAACTTTATGGGTCACAGCTGGGCTTATTTGATGATTTCCTGGCTTTTTACAGTTCTGCCACCCGTGAGCCACCAAGTCTGCCATCGCACAGCCGTGGGGTGGAGCTTTTACAGAGTGGCTCCAAGCTGTGACGTGATCATTTTAATGCCAAAAAACAGGATTTGTTTTGTCATTGGAGACTGGCCTCTTTTTGTCACAGGGGCTCCTATTTTGCTCCCATGTTCTGCACCTCGGCACCACACGACCTGTGTTCTGCGTCTCTGAGAGTCAGGCGTGACATTTCCACTGTAAGTGAGCAAAGCCAGGCCAGTCTCATGGCTAGGATGCCTTCAAGGAGCTCCAGTTCATGTCTGTGTCATTATGGCAGTGAAATGCTAATTACACAGAGCTGAAAGTGTGCAGCACAGAGTGCAACCAGGACAATGTTTGTGTCAGTAAGAGTGGGAAGCAAGACATGCAGTTGGTAGTAAGGACACTCTATGCCAACGTACCTTTTATGTCATTTGAAATTCCAAGCCAGGGGTCACATGCTTCCAACAGCCAAAGATATATGGGGTGACCATGCACCAGCTGCATTTTTGGTATTTTCTTTAAACTGTAGCACTTGTGGGTTCCACTTAAAACTGATGTTTCACTTCTCTGGAAACTGTCAACATCTGGTGTCTGCCTCAAAGAGTTTGCAATCGCTGCTCTTGCTTTGACCAAGTTTTGCACTGATGCATTTAAATCGAACATTTGAAAAGAGAATATTTTTTTTTAGAGTTTTCAGAGTTTTCAAGAGTTTTCAAGGCTCCCCCCTCCTTTCTATATTCTGACCTTGGCATGCTCCAGAAATCCTGGGAGCTGTTCTGGATTGCAGCAAGTGCCCAGCTCACAGATGGCTCCCAGAGCTGCACATGCCTCCTTCCTCTCCCACTTCTCCTCTCTCCAGCTCAATCTTCACTAAGTTCCCTTCACTAAGGCAGTTTCTAAGGATGGTGACTTTTCAGAAAACAGGTGTTTTTTCTACAGTAAACCATTCACTATCCCACCTAAGGATAATCTACTTCCAGATAAAATCCATATGTGGGTAGATTCATTGTTCTTGGTAGAATCTTGGAGGCAGAATGGAAACTAGAACGGGATGGTACATACACAGAAAGGCATATTCTCATCATGCCAAGGATGCTGAAAGGAGATTTTCCTGCTCTGCACAGGCAGCATACTTACTATGAGAGATAATCTGCTGTTCCTTGTATTCAGAGTATTTTGTACTTCCAGCAATATAAAGCCAATAAATCTTTGGCGTAACAAAGCCCAAGCTCCTGACTCAGTAGGAAGCAGAATAGGGAAGTCTTGCTGCCTTTCATTCTCAGACTTCATCCGAGGGAGCACGGGCATTTGTTCTGCCGAATGAGCAGTGCGAGGAGGTTTGCAATTTGAGGAGCAGCACTGTGCTCAATCCTTGCTTGACTGACTGACCAAAAGAGCATCTGGAAACCACCCGTTCTGAGTCACAAGGAGCGCATTGCTCCAGCCTTCCTGGGAATGTGCTAAAATACAAAGCTGTATTCCTATTTTGAATATGAGGGATATGGTTCTGTCACACTCCTTTCAGGTACTAATGGGAGTCACAGGCCAAGCTACCTAGGCATGCAAACAGTGGTGTGGACCCCTTCAAATAAAGCCACTTAAATTATACTGGCCCTTTACTGACACTGAGAACTTGATTTTGACCTCAAACATGAACTCTTCATTGCCTATACAACATTTGTGTTTTGTGGCAGTAACTGAGTTCTGGAGTTCACACAAGTTATGCATGTTGCTGTGTGTATGGCTTCAGAGTCTTATTCTTTTTAGGTACTGCATCTCCAAAATATGTGATCTTTCACTTACTGTAGTAGGTAAATCTTAGTTAAATCATACTAGGCACAAAGAATGGGTCACAGCTCAAAAGAAAAAAGAGAATAACAGGGTCCAGAAGAGTTTGACTGAGAATATATCCTTTAATGAAACAAATTTAAAAGCTATCCTAGCGAAGTTCATGAAGGTATGAAATCATGGTGCTCAAAAGTCTTAGTACATTATACAGACTGCTATTTACAATTCAGGGACTCTACACAATGCAAGTCCTCTCATAAATATTTTCTTCAATCATTGTGCATGAGGATTTTTCAGATCTCTCACACAATAGGTAACTTCATTTGTTCAGTGCTTACAGGGCCACATAAGCTCACCTTATCTGAGTTGCAGGATTGACTACCATGCAACTGTGTTCACCCTGTGATCGAAACTGAGTTCTGGGAAGAACCCAGGGTGAGGAGAGGATTTCACTTGACTCATCTAGCTGCTCATGGTCCTCAAACACACCTTGAAGAAGAAAGACTTAAAGAAAGATTTGCATAAAGGGAATCCTTCTTTCTTGTCATTGCAAACTGGTGTTTTCAAATACATATATTTTCTACAATGTGTCTGAAGGTGAGTTACTTTGTTGGGATGATGGACAAGTGACTCCAAATGGTACCTGGAGGATTTTGTCTGAAAAGGAGGCAGATTCCTGGTCTTTTTCAGGCTATCAGTCTTGTCCAAAAGGTGCAAGCTAAACAGAAAGAGGCACAGTAATACTGCTGTTTCCAATGATTCAAGCATTACTCCACCTGACTCAGGAGTCCTTTCTTTGACCAAGAGATTGGGTCAAATGCCTGGCTGAAGAAGTTCTTCCCAATTAGAACACGTTCAACAGAAAACAGTGCAAACAGGGCGGACTTGTGAAGCCCCAGTGTTATGTAGCTTAAGTGGCCTTACACAAGTGTGTGCAATTCAGCCGTAAGGCTCCCAGCATATAGAGGCAAACAACCTCGCTCCCTGACCTACTTCTTCCCGTTCAACCTCAACATTTTGCAACTTTCATGAGAGTTTTTGCTGAGAAGCGAAAAAACCCCAAATAATTTTAATATATCTGTGTAAGTGCTAAAGACCAAAATTTCTGGTTGAGCAATTTAATAATGCGGATTTTTAACTCCCCCTCCCTGTAGGGCAAATGCTTCTGCAGTTCCCATTAATCTTCATAGGGCACATGCACCTACCTCAAAGAAAGAAAAAGCCTTTATTTTCATACACAGCTTATGATATAGAGACTGATTTTTGTCCCAGGGTTTTATGTGGACAGATTCCAGAACAATTTGAAGAGATCAGTCTCTGGTGGTATGCTTCTAGATTTCCTACCGCCTCCACCTAATGATCATTCAAATAGTGCATGTTCCTCTTCATTGACTATATTATAAAATAATTTTTTAGTCACATTCTTAGAAATTTTGATTATTCTGCTGATGTTAGGCTCAAATACTCAACTGCAGGTTCGTCTCCTAACTCCTGTGGGGAAAAAATTAATGCCGATGTTAATCACTCACTGTTAAATTTCCAGTTGTTCATTCAATCCCAAAATTAGTGAGTACCTTCCTCTATTCTCCTCTGTTGAATAGTAGTAGTGGGAAAAACCATACAGCATGGCCTGTTTCTAATTATACTCTCATGTTTCCTCCTAATGAACAAAAAATCTCCATTTTGTACATTGCCTGTTAACCTCTGTAGAGGTCAGCACTTCATTCCTCTAATGCAGCACACCTTTTTCCTTTCCATTTAACAGTTATTACTTTCTGGAAGGCAGGATGTTTCTTGTTCAGACTGATACACAATCAGGCTGGCCCTTTTCATTCAATGTATTACATTCTTCTGTGCTTGAAGGTTTGGGGAAAAGTAATTAAGTCTGACCACAAGTGTAATAGCTGCCACAGAGGTTGCCTTGGCTACTCATCCTTTGTGCGCAAAATTGATGACTGATAAAACATGTTTTCCATAAAAATATATACATGCTCTTGGCTTGAAGATCTTAAGCCATGGTAGAGCAAGGACCAGAATTCAAATATTGCTAATCCTGAACAACCTGATATCCATTACTTCCATCAACAAAACTACAGGTATCAGCAGCCCACATTCTTTTACCCACGAAACAGCTTATTTCTGTCATGGTCTAAAACCCCCAGTTCTGTGGGAAATTTCAACCTATATAATCTATTGCCAACTAACAAGCTGCTAGTTACTGATTCTGTACTGAGAAATAAAACAAATAAACTCATATTTCAGCTTTGCTCCTGACACCTCTTCTCCTCACTTTTTACTCTTTGTTGCACTCAGCACCTTCTGACATGTGACTGACGACACAGGGGACTTGGTTGTTGTTCCTTTACTTTTGCTTTTCTCATTTCTGATTTCACTGCTCCAGTACAGGGTCCTCCACAGGCTGTATGCCCTCCTGAGCTTCCTCTCTGCCCCTATTGGGTGACTCTTTGTCCTGTGCTGCCTGAGAGGCTTCTGAAGGCAAAAATTAAAACCCAAAATCTGATGGGGCCCCAGGTTTGTTTTATGGCACAGCTCAACAGCCAGAGCTGGAGTTATTTTTTGTTTCTCTCAGTGCTGAGGGGGTCACCATCAGGGCAAGTATGTCTCTGAAGAGTTACTATGGAAATTACCATGCACTTTGAACACCTTTTCCCTATTGAAAGAAAGGAGAACTGGGCATCTAGAAACCTTGGAAAATCACAGTCCACGCCAGCCAACTTCTGGCAGCTGGTCAAAAAAGTAGATATGCCACCAAGAAAGGCGTGCTCATCTTTTAAAAACACGGGGTTAGACTTCCATCAGGTTTAAAGTGGCTTTAGTTGATGAGGTCAAGAAGTCTGCCCCCCTACTTTGCTGGCATTAAACAAATGGCTTTCTATTTGTTTTCCATTGTAGCCCTTGCTCTGCTTGCCCTGTGAAAGAGACACAAAGGAACTACGAGAACAATCGCAAACAAACACTGCAAATACTACCAGTGGGATTGCAAACACATGCAGTGATTCAGCCCTAAATGGCAACAGGGACTAGCAGGCAACCAGGCCTTCAATTATTAACTAAAAAGGCTGGACTGACCCCAAGGTTTTCCTCCGTGCTTTTGAGGCAGAACAGGGGCATTTCACTGAGTGCACCAGATCAGCACGCTTGGAAAGCAGTGCTGTGGCAGCCAGCCAGCAGAGCACTCCTAAGGGTGCAGCAGCTGCGTTACATGGGCTTTGCTCCTGTGCAGCTGAGCAAAGCCTTCGGATATCTTGATCCTCCTGGCTTACTCTTTCTGGGTGGGGAACTGAATCCACACCTGCACATCTCTTTCCATTTGGGACGACCCAGAGTGTCCTCTCCCCCTATTCCAGAAAGACACAGAAGGGTTTCCTGCAACTTCCCTGTGTGCCCAGCACCTACAGGATGAGTGTTAGATTACCCTACAGTGTCTGGAACAAGTAATGGCATAGTGTGAATCCCATTCTTCTAAGCTGGTGATCATTCCCTGTCCTTAGTGTCCCTGAGACATGATACTGAAGTTCAGGAGAAGCAAACCTCACAGAGCATCCCAGGAAAAACCCAAGATGTTCTTCTTAGGGAAATAAAGTGCCTAAAAAAATGGGCTTCCAGCTCTGTTGTCTGGTATCCATGCCCCTTGCCTTCATGCTAAGGAGGGTAGAAATGAAAATTTCCCCCTGCCACCTGACTTCTGCTTCTTTCTTGGTGTGGCACTGCCCCAAAAAGCTGTATCAGAGACAACTAATCTCTACCACCATCACCACCAGATGTTGGGGAAGCGAGGTGAAAAAGGAGGCACAGGAGCCCCAGGGAAGAGAAGAAAGCAGAACTTGCCTCCAAGTGTCTTGTAGTCAGTCTGCATCCACACTTGTCTACTTCCATTTTTTTTCCTCCTGTTTGTTCTTCACTGTTTCTTGTTTTTTAAATTTATTTTACTCAAATTTTAGCTTTCTTGATAAGTGCAATATTAAAAGGACTGAAATGGAAGTAAAATAAGAAATAAGAAACCTGGTGTCACTTCTGACACTAGGGTTGGAGTCCTTCCATCCACTCAAAGACAGGTATATAGCAGAAGCCCAGCTCTGATGGAAAGCCTTTTCTCACTGCTAACCTAATATTCAAGGTTTGATTTTTTTTCTTTTTCCCTGTCCATTAGGTCTGTTTAGACATGAGGATCAGAGATTAGCCACAAAGGACAGAAATATGTTTGTCACCTAATTACACCAGGCCTTTTTGTGACAAAGGGTGTCTGCAGGGCCACAGTGAAGATACAGCAAGTGCTAGGGCAGAGTATTGGACCAGAGGGAAAGTTTACAGGGGAGGTGTGTAAGCCAGAAGAATTAATCTGCCTGTGGTAACATACACAAGTGGGTTCCTAGACTGTTTATTAATTAAGCTCGGAGACCGGAAAGATTATTGCAATAGGAATTATGTTTAATAAAGGAGGCATCTGCTCTGGAGGAAAAGAATATCTCCTGGTGCCTGACATTGTTCCTTTATTTGCACAAATCTGGAAGGAATGTCTCCCTTTGTACCTACAGCTACGATTTTCTTTTGTCTTACATATTCATCACAGGATAACCCCGTTGACTATAATGGAGTGTCACCTGGAATGCATTTTCCTGCGCCTTGGAAAAATGTATTGTACATGGATCCTGCATAAATTATTTAAATGAAAGAACTAAGAAAACAGCATGAAATGTATTCATCAGCTTGACAGACAGAGGTGTTGCACACCTGCAGGTCAGTGGAAAGTGGAGACAGAGGCATCTCCTCTTTTGCATTCTGAGGAATTCTGAGGTTATTGAAGGTTTTTAATGGTGCAATCAAATCATTTTAAGCAAAAAGCTACAAAATCAAATTCAGAACAATGAATGCATCAGTTCATTAATGGAACAGTTCCAGCCATCTGGTATTCATATGTTCTACACTGGGGCTGCTATTGTGCAGACATAAATGACCCAATCTTACCTTCCAGCAAGAGCTTTCATTAACTAAATATATCTAAATTCTTTATTGTGCAGCTAATACTACAGGCTCTACCCTGTGTTTGGAAGGGGTTTTTTTCAGTTTTGGTCAGTTAAAGCTTCAGTCCCACAGTATTTCTCCTTTGAGTTTGTGTAACCCATCCCATTGTGGATGTGGCACCTCTTGGAAAACTTTTAGCGATTTGAGCTGCTGAAGCTCCATAAGAAAGAGAAGGGGCCAGTTATTATTTCAGTAAAAATAACAACACTTAGACACTAGTAAGAAATACTGGCTCTTGAAGGAAATGTAATTTGAATGTAGGACTGAGTTTTTAATTTGCCATTATTTACTTTTTTCAAATAATAGCCCCAGCATCTCTTCAAAGCCCACAGAATCACGGAATGGGTCAGGTTGGAAAGGACCACAGTGGGTCATCTGGTCCAACCTCTCTGCTCAAGTAGGGTCATCCTAAAACACATTGCACAGAATTGTGTCCAGACACTTCTTGAGTATCTCCAGAGAGGGAGAGTCCACAACCTCTGGGCTGCCTGTTCCAGGGCTCAGTCACCTGCACGCTAAAGAAATTCTTCCTCATGTTCAGCTGGAAATTCCTGAGCATCAGTTTCTGTTCATTGCTTCTTGCCCTATTGCTTGGCACCACCAAGAAGAGCCTGGCTCCCCCCTCTTGGCACCCTCCTTTCAGATATTTATGTATGTCAAGGAGGTCCCCTCTCAGGTGTCAATGCTTGAGGCTGAGCCGACCCAGCTACCTCATCATTTCCTTGTAAGAGAGAGGTTCCAGTCCCTTTATTGTCCTCTGCTGGACTTGCTCCAGGATCTCCACGTAAGACTGAGCATTTAAACACACCAAACTGATGTGCAAAGTTATATACAGTACAGAGGCATCCACCTGAACTTTTCTGAGCTTTTTTTTTTTAAATCATGTGAAGGAGCATGGCACTCAATTTATTGGTGTACAAATATCATCCAGTTGAAGGGGAAAGGGCACAGACAGGATAAATTATGGATTTTAGATGCTGTCTGTTGACTAAGGATCTCTGTTGGAGCAGGATTTTATATTCATTGCACCTTGCAGCTATAGCCAAAGGGGCAGGTGCTGGACCAATGCACCAAACAGCTACCACTGCACTCGCTAGAGGTAAAGGTTTCCTTTTTCCCTGTATCCTCATGGGGAGCATGATTTCAGTCATTTCACAGCAGACCAGCACCCTATGCTTGATGAAGAGACAAATCAGAACAACATTCACCATCCTGTCGTCCCTTAACACCCTACAAACAATTTTTTTGACAACCTGGAAAACAAAAGGCTGGATGAGCAGCAGTGTCCAGGCAGCATAAATGCACAGCTTCTCCGGAACAGCAGTGGTGACCCAGCCCCAGGCTCCAGCCCAGGTGCTCCTCGGAGCTGAAGGACACAAATGTTCAAGGCTGCAGCCATCCCATGGGAGACACCCAGCCTCCCCCCACGGCCTTCCCTCCATGGAACCTGCAGCCATCCCTGATTCTGCACCTACCACAAAACCAAAGCTCCTCCTCACTGTCTTGCCTCCCTCACCGCAGGGAAGCCACAACCATCAGCTTCCTGGCGTCCCATCTGGGAGCCTCCTGGCAACCTTCTGCCCCTGTGCCTGCCCCAGACAAGCACCATATGCTTCACACAGCCATCAGCTCTTGTCGATGCATCTCAGGGCACATGATTCCTAGGAGCCCTAACAGTGACACAGAGGTTTATGGTTCTGTACGAGTTATTACTGGATTAGTCACTAATGCACTGAACTCCTTTGCATCTCTGACAGTAACTACCTGAAGCATCTTGCAAACCCTAGTCCAGTCATCTCAGGGCAACATGGATGCTGCCAGTGCCATGACAAACCCAAACTTTCTTTCACGAAGGGCTGATGTCCTGGTCACTTGGACAGACAGTGCTCTCATTTCTGGTGCAGGCACTGTCTAAACAGCCTGATCTGACCTAGACCTTGCCACAGAGGCTAGAGGAATAACCATCTCCTCTGCTTCTGAGGATACATCTCTAACCCTCATTATGCCCAGGCACCTATGGGCTCCTATTTTTCCTTCAATCCTGGTCTTGCAGTCCTGCTGTTAGGTGCTGGGCATGGGCAGAAAGCCACTAAGAGCCTGGTTTCCAGGAGTACTATGGTTGCATTAACTTTTCAGCAATCTACTACACTGCAGAAAGATTAGGACATGTTCAGGTCCAGGCAACAAGAGGCTGAACCAGGGAGAGAGAGACTTCCATGGCAAAAGCTGCTTTTTTGCCTTGAGAATTTTAGAGAAGCCCCAAGGAGACTGAACCAGGGCAGAAGCTCTGCCATGGAACAAAGATGACGTGGCTTTATGCATAGTGCTGCTTTCTTTCTGTGAGATTTCTGATGTCTGAAGTTTCTCTGGAAAACAGCATGTTTTCTGACCATGGTAATGTTGTTACTTGCTCAGATTCCTCTGCATCCTGTTCTGAACAGATCTCCAACATGGGAGCACCGTGCTTCAGATAGAATGTGTGTAACAAATGAGTAAAAAGTCAAACTCCAGAGAGTGCTTTATTCTGTGTGAATTGTTGGAGCCGTTCTTTGTAATGTAACACATGCTTTAGCAATCTACTCTCAATGGTGGGACTTTGACAAACTGAAGCATACTGAAAAGCTGATCAATAAAAAGTGAAAATATTGTTCAAGGTCTCTAATTATTCCTATCTCAGATAGTGCTGAAGCATGCCCTTTTTTCCACAGTAATTAGTAATGACCTCATCTAATGTTTTTTTCAAAGCACCCATTGCACTGAAAATTTCAGCACATTTCCAGTCTAAAATGAAAGCATTCACTGCTATCCACACCACAGTACACTGCATAGAGAAGTAACAGAGTGAAGAGACATCTGAAGTGTAAATTTCCTGAATTTTTATTTTTAATTACAAACACCAGAGGTACTTTCCAGGCCCAGACTCAAGAGGAATTAGATGTTTAAGTTTTCTGGGTTTGTATGACTAATCTTGCAGCCACTCAGTTGAAACTGCATGAATGCTGAGAATTACATATAAATATATCAATGTCTGCACATGTTAAGCATACTTATGATTTGAATCAATTCACTGAATTGAGCACATGGAACTTATACGATTTTTTCTGGAAACAGAAGTTTTTCCAGACTGAAGGATGTGAAAACTACTTCCCTATCTAATGCAATTCAGTACATCTGTATGTAATTACATAAACACGTCTCAGACCACAGAGCACCACAGCCAAGTCTCATAGCAGTTACATTCATTGAATGTCAGACCATGTGATCTTCCCTGGACCTTCAATATTTGCCTGTTTTTAAGATTTACTGAATATTCCGTATATTTTCTAGTTACAGCAAGAGTGTTTCACTGAGAATTAATTACATTATCCTTGAATAAATGACAAGTCAATGTTTCAGGGCTAAGCAAGCATGCCTGAAGTCACTAACAGAAAACAAAAGAACTGAAAACACATTGCTGCTTTAACTACACCAGTTCCCTGAAAGTAGTCTTAAAAATACTTTTCTTTAAAATGTTTGTCATCATTTTACCTTCATATAATTCCATCCCATGCACAGATCAGCCTTTCCCCATGGGCTCAGCACTGCTGTTTTGTGCTGTTTTCCTTCAAGGGTCAGTAGCTAGAGTCACTGCAGAGGACATCCTAACCAGCGATTTCTGAGTAATCATAGGGATGCTGAGCAATGGTGATTTACAATTTGCAGATGCAGTAGCTCTTAGTACCAAGCATCTGTGTACCTGTGCTCTCCTACTGAAGGAAGGTCCTTCCAGCTTGAGCTTGTAGGTCTCACCACAGACATGTAAATCTTGTCAGATCACTCTTTGCTTGAAGCTTTCATTGCTTTTGGTTCTTATAGTGGCACCTGGGCAACTGGCTGAGGACAGGACAGGCTTTGTAGGCATGTACAGGCAGTTCGTGTCCCAAGGATAAGTGAAATGTGGTCTATAATGAAGCTTCAGAAGAAATAGTCCACGGGGATGGAAGAACTGATTTTACACTCTGCAGACCTGCTCTCCAACCAGCAGGTCATGTAAGTCATCCCTTTTCTACCACCAGGGTAGGACATGTGCAGTTTGAGCACACTGTTTCAAGCCTGCAGATGTCCAGTCTGGATGTGGCCTGTGCATAGATGAGAAACTACTAAGACCTGTCACCATAATTGGTGTATAGATGCTAAACCATGTATTAGAGCTTGTAACAGAACATGCTTTCTGGTCACCTCTTGCAAATACTTGGTAGCTTGCTTTGAACAGGTAGAAGATGAAATCAAGCATTTTCCAAAGTTCATAGCCTGCTGAATACTTAACAAGACTTTTCAGCACGTTGAAGTCTAGTCGCAGTGAAAAATTATAATGCTGAGGACAAACACAAGATCTGTGTGGTGACTACAACAAAACATTTGACTGCTTTCTGAAGAGAGAGCTCCTCACCAGCCATGACAGCAAGAGACCTGCTCGTACTGATGCCAAAAACCTTTTTAATGTCAATACCTCTGGTGCAGCAGATATTGCCAGTAGCTGCAGGGTCATCAGTGTGTTGATGGCACACAAGAAAAGATCAGACTTGAGAATTGTCTTTGCTGATTTCTGGTTCCTTGGGAAATACAATGAGTGCTTTAAGTGGGCTTGGTGCTTTATTATAGGCTTTTGTACTGTTGGAGGCAACCCCCTTAGAAATGTCACTGCAGGGCTCAGAAACGCTTAGCCTTTTCAGCCACTGAACGCTACGCGTTGTGCAACGCACCGTCTTTCCACTTGATGTGTGTACGTGCAAAAGTGGCCTCTAGATGCTCCTGCAATCCAATGAAATCAGAGTATTTCACACTGAAAACTGATGGGAGGTACGGGGTGAGGAAGAAGTCATTTGAACCTGGTTTTGTGTAATGAAATAATTCCTCTAATGTGGAAAACTATCTGTTGTGCAACCCTGTCCTTTTCTAATGGTAAGGGCTCAGTGAACCTGCCAACTGACTATTCCTACGACTGGGGCTCCCAGATGGCTCTTGCCGAGGTGGGCAAAAGATTCGAAACACTCACGGGACAAGAACTGTGGCTGTTCCCGAAGCACCTGCATACCGCCACGCAGCCCGAACCGCACGGCCCTTTCCGAGGGAGCCTCGGCGGCCGGCCCGGCTGTGCTGCGGGGTGCTCTCAGCGCTGCCCTGCCGCCGCCGGAGCACGCGTGGGGTCGGCGGGGCGGGGAGGGGCGGGGCGGGCACACCTGAGCCCCGCCCGGCGGAGGGGCGCGGGCGGAGCGGGGGCGGAGGGAGCCCGTCCCGTCCCGTCCCGTCCCGATCCTCCCTCCCCGTCCCGTCCCGTCCCGCTCTGTCCCTCCCCGTCCCACCCCTCATTCCTCCCTCCCTCTCTCTCTCTGCCTCCCTCCCTCCCTCTGCGCGCCGGCGGCGGCGGCGCCGCGCTCCCTCCAGCCGCGGCCGCGCAGCCCCCGCAGGTAAGCGCAGCGCGGCGCCCCGGGGGCGGAGCGGGCGGGGGGTCCCGCCATTCTCGCCCGCGGAAAGGTGCCCGCTGCCCATTCCCCGAGGGCTTCGTGCCCTCGGCGCCTTTCCTCTCTTCTTTTTGCCTTTTTCTCTCGCATTTCTGATCCTGGTGGCGGTGCCGCGGCGCTGGGCGGTGTGCCGGGCGGCCGCGTTGGCGGGGGGCCCTCTGCGGCGAGGGGCTCCTTCGGAATGGGCTCGAGTGGGCTGCAGGCGTCGGGGCAGGCTGCTGTTCCTGCTGGACTAACGCCTCCGGGATTGGCCTGGAATAAGTGATGGGCACTTGTTTGATTAAGGGACACTAACAGGACTTGCTTAGGGTCTATCCTCAAATTTTTCTTTTTTTTTTTTCTTCCTCCTTTCTTCCCCTTCCCCTCCATCCCCCAAAGTCTCTTTGGATTTATTTATACCAAATTAAGGCAGTGGAAAAAGTCTAGATAAAAAATGGTTGCCACCTCTTTCTCCTGACTTCCTCAGTCCTTCGAACGAAAAGCCTGGTAAAGTCCGGTGGGACCGACAGTGTCGGTGTATCCATGGGGTTTACAAAGGTAAAGGACAGGGAGAAGATGAATGACAAGCAGAAGGGTTTGGATTATTAGAGGAAGACCGGGAGCGGGGGGAGCAGGAGGGAAACTAGAGGACAAAAGCCGTTAGCAAACTGAAGTGAGAAGATAGAGGTGGAACCAGAGGGACCAAGTTTCTTCCTCTCACTTCTTTCCCTGTGTTCTTTTTAAATAGCTCCACAATGGGAACCATCCCAAAAGCCTGCTTCCTATGGAAATATGTGAAAAGTTTTCGTTATCAGAAAAATGTTGGAATGTCTAAATTTAATTTTCTTGTGGATTTCTCTGAAACAACACCTTCATGATTTCAGTTGTCTGTGAATGTTAGAAGCTGCGCAAATCTCCCCTTTCTTCTTTTTTTTTTTCCCCATCTTTATTTGCTCCAAGTTTGGGTTGGTGTTTTGGTTTTGGTTTTGGTTTTGGGGGGGTTTTTTGGTTTTTTTTTTTGTTGTTGTTGTTTGCTCATTTTGTTTGGGTTTTTTTGAAGTTTCAAGGCAAAATAACTTGGGGGAGCCCCTGTAGGCAACTTGTGTTCACAAAGTGGGGCGGAATTGGGGTAGTTGCAATCTTTTGACTGCTAAAAACTGCTGCAACTTCTATCTTTTCAAAGAAAGTTTTTGCATGCTAAGTCAGGTTTGGTGTGCTGTACCATTTGGTCTAAAATGAATCACTCTCAGGTCTGGGAGTCATGTTTCAATTTGGCGGCCAGGGCTGTGTGCCATGCAGCCTGTTACTCTTGTGTGAGGATGGGGTATACTGCAGTACTGAAATAATATTTCTGGCAATTCCAGCAGTGGACTGAAGTGATATTCTGTGTGCACAGGCGTAAGTGAAGCTCTGCCCTGCAGCTCGCTATTACTGGCTATAGGCGTGCCGCATGTTTTTCCTTAACTGATATGTGCTCAGACTTACAAAGCAACTTGATAGGCCTGTGTTTTACTGTTGTTTTTATTAAATATTAACCACACAAAATCAAATGCTCTCTTGCTCCAGAACAGATTGACACTGTCTCATCCTGTGCAGTTGTACATGAACAGTGGTTGTATTCCTTTTTGTGCAGTAAATAACCATGGAATTGTTACTTAGGAATACTGAGAAGCACTGTTGCATGATCAGTATGGTGTTGTCCTTATCGGTCCCTATTGCAGATTACACTAGTTAGACCCTTGGCTGCTACAAACCTTTTTCTGAGAACTTAGCAGTAGCAGTGCTGGTTGGAGAGAGGAAAACATTGGCTGGTGTCTGCTTTCTCTTCCTCCGCTCTTCAAAACAAATATTGAGGGTCGAAAGGTTAAACAGCTTTTGAGACGAAACACATGGAAAATGCAAAATTAATGTTACACTGTGTATCCAGCTTTAATATGTGAACTCCACGTGTGAGTAACAGACAGTCTTAATAGACAATCTTATCACTGTGTTCAAAAATACTTTATGGTCATGTGGTTTTCATCAGTACCTCTGGAAGATTGTAACTAAAATACAATTCCTTTTCTGCTTAAAAATGGGAGAAAATAAAAATCTGTCTGTAACTTGGCCTTGTAGTGTCACACAGTGAAACTATTTGGGGAATTCAGAAGAGGGTGTTGAAGAAAGTGTTTTGCCCTGGAAGAGAAACTTGGGTAGTACTTACATGGGGTTCCCTTTTATATTGCTGTGATGGGCCCTTAATAACATTTTAATGGATATTTGGCTGTTTCTCAGTAGGCTCTCCACACTGAGCTTTCTTTGTCTCCTATTCAGAGGTTTAAATCAAAAGGCAAGCAATTCTGGGCAGTATATTTCTTTGGGAGACCGCCACCATCTTCCCTTTGAGTAGCCAGCAGTTTGAGCACTCTCAGAGGTGAGCTGCCTTCTCCAGATGTCCGAAGAGCTGGCTTTGAGCTCCTCTAGGTGGTGACCTGCCAGCACTTACGGAGCACTGTTGCTGCGTATCTGGCTTTTTTTATCATATGGATGCAGAAGAGAATTGAGTGCCACTCTTTTGCCATCAGGGCTGAGTGAGGAACTCTTCACAGCAGTTGCTTATGGTCTTGGTGATGTCCAACGACACATGGAAGAATATGAGAGTGGAAACAGGCTGTACTTTTCACTGTCATTTCCCTCCCAAAGTTAGAATTTGCTACGTAAGCGTGATTTCTTCCCTTTCAGAAGAAAAAGTTCATGTAATTTAAGGGACACTTAAATTCAGCTTAAATGGGATATTTGAAGAGCCGCTGCTACACATAATGCCAGGGGAAAGATGCATAGAACTGTTTTACTGAAAGGAGGATAGCGAAATCAATATTTGATCCCTCCACCGTCTTTAGTTTCTGGATTAGTTCTTTATATGTTGTGCATTTCACTGCTTGATCTTTCACAATGGGCTGTATTTTTTTTAACAGTTTAGTAGTGTAAAAAGGAAAACACCTTTTGAGAAAACAGTGTATCTTTTCTTTTTCCATCTTCCTGTATCCTTTTCTTTAAGATTGCTTTCCATTTAGTTATGGTCCTCATTTGATGCCTTAGGATTTTTGTTAATTTGAAGGGAGAACACTACTCTCCACAAATGCTTGATCATGAGGGACTGGAGGCATCAATGGCTTGAACTGGCAGTGGTAATGTAGCATCCAATGTGTTTTGACTTTTCTCTTCCAGGTGTCACAAGGTGATACTGTAGAGATGTGGCACTCCTCAGGAGTGCTGCATTAGGGCTGAACTTACACTATTTTCCCTCATGTTTGTCTTCATAGCTAAAGCAGAAGCTTAAGGTTTCATCCATGGCCGGTAGGTGTCAATGGTAAAATCTTTATTGGCACTGAATGACTTTGCATCAGGAGCAAGGCTGATGTGTTGCTTTGACAGAAATTATTCCCAGGGCTCTGTCAAAGGAAATGAGAGCTGCCGTTCTACTTACGTTTCAGAGAACTTGAATTTTGGTTTTCTTCATTTATATTTCAAGCTTAGTTTCTTTAAAACATGTAGAAGTATTGCTTGTGTGTTCTCACTCCTTCATTGATGTACTGATACATATGACAGTGAACATCTGAATGGCTGGTGCCTTGTTTTGATTTTTATTGGAAGTAGAGGAGTATTCTGAGAAGTGCCTGTCTTTGTGTACCCAGACCTCTCTTTCTCCCATCCATTGGTGTTCCTTGACTGCCTGACACTCTTTCCATACTCCCAAGCTGATTAACAGCACATCTGGCTTGCAAAATCTTGGTAATTGTTTGGCTGAATCTCTAGGATGAATTTTCATTTTTTAATGACTGGTGTCTCTTATTCTTGAAAGTACTATTTCTATTTGTGCAACACTGGGCATCAGAAAAGAGCCTATGTGCTGGTGGTGGTTTAGATAGTGTGTGTGTGTCCCCATTCCACATGGCAACTCCATGATCATTGCATTTCTCTTACAAGCTCTTCACAAAGACCTTTTGAGGTGGTTAAGGCATTGTATTTCTGTATAGAGGAACAATAGCCTTGCTTGGATTAGTGCAAAATGTCCAGAATTTGCTGATAGGCACAGCCTGGCATAGTTTATTGGCCATGTTTTCTTCAGTCCTGTACCTACTTCCTACTGGATCTTGCTCTGTCTTGACCCAGATATAGAAGGCAGTTAGGTTAGTGCATGTAAAGGGAGGAGCTCCGGTGCATTTACCCCAGAAGTAAAGAAGTATTTCTCCTTAAAAAGAAAGTGAATCTTCTCTCCCTGCTTCTGGCAGACAAAAACAGCCACAGACTTGCATGGCTGCTGTGGTTCAAGGAGTCTGGGTAAGGCATGCCTGCCTCTGCCAGCAGCACAGCCAGAGAGGGGGAACCACATCCCTCCTCCTCAAGCCACTCCCAAGATGAATAGCCTGGACAGGGTTCTGGCCTGGGGTGTGTTGAGTGGTTTGCTTTCCAAACGCCTTGAAGATTTGTGCTGGTGGGCTTTGTGGTGGATAATGGCCTGGCTGCTGGCCCTGCTGGGGAAACAGGAGCAAAGTGTTGTGTCTTGCTGTTTCCCACTCACAGATTGCCATGGGGTCTGCTGGTGAGATAGTCATAAGTGGTGTGGATCACTGGCACAAGAAATGCCTTCAGTTGCAAAAGTGGGAAGGCTGTATCGCTTCTAGAAGGAAATGTATTTTGTGTGCACAGATACTCTATTGCTGAAAACTGTATGTAGACTTTTGTGCCAACTGAATTATCTTTATTTTAGATTTCTTTAATTTTAGAGGCATTGGAGCTGCTTTTTCTTTTTCTTTTTTGGTTTTTTTTTGGCTTTCATGTGGCTTACTCGAAATAAAATTTGGAAGTGCTTTCATAACACAAAGGTGCTAAATATGGGAGCCCAGTATTGTCTTTCTGCTTTTGCTTCTGACTGTGACTAAGAGGAAAACACCTCCTGATGTGGATTTTCTAAACCCCTGATAAAAATGCCAGTGAATTTAGTAGTCATATATGATAAAATTCAGTTCTGTGTAGACTTCATGTTGCCATACTCAAGATCATTTAGGCTTTTCTGTAGGAATTTACATGCCACAGTGACCTTCTGACTCAGATGGATTTCACAGGCACTTTATTCAGTACATCCATTTCTTTGCCAGCTAGAAAATGTATTGCATATTGCAATGCTTGCAGGAGCAAGCGAAAAAGCATTGGACTGACATCAAAGGCAAGATCTTTCTATACAGAATGCTGGAGATTGTAAGAGTGGTAAAAATCTGGCAAAGGAAATGCATACTGTTTTTCATTGTAAGCCCCTTTCCCTCCCTCCTCCCCCTCTTTTTAGGGTGTGTATGTCAAATACGAAATGGTGCTGGTACATTATTTATGGGAGCAGTTTTTCTTAGAAGTTCTTTGGCTGTTTGAGGATGATTGTTTTCACCCTGAATGGAAAAATGTAACTAGAGTAGTATCCCTTTTTTTATTAAGAAGTTAGCTGCAGCTTAAACTTAAAAAAAAAAAAAAAAGTTGGATGAGTATTGACTGTCTACTGCAAAGAGAAATTTTCTCTTTGAGTAAGCGGGTAATTATTTAATAGCAGTGATCTTAACACCAGGAAAGACTTACTGGAATCCAAGCAGTCAGGGGAAATTCTGTACAGGTGACACCTATTTTTTAGGTAGTTATACTTCAGGTTGGAGTTTGTAGGGAATGAGAAAGACTGACAAACTCTCAGGAGGAAATGGCTACATAGCTTGCAAGTGTGGAAAGTGTTTTGTCTGCTGCACAGGGGCATTGATAAAGGGTTTGTAGCCACTGGATTTCATTAAATGTTTAGTCTTTGATAGTGCAGTCTGCTTTTGACCTGTTGTGGTTGTCAGAGCTGCTGGACAGTGTCCTGAAGCACTGAGCTGCTGCTGGTGACAGAGCAAAGGAACTGGGGTGTCATTGCATAGCTTTAGGGTGTGAAGGGCAGTGTGCCTTCCTGAGCCAGGATGTGGGTGTCCACAGCCAAGGTGTTGATGCAGAAGAAAGCCAAGTTTGTTTGCTGCTCATTTTCAAATCAGCTTTGCTGGCATCAAGTGAGGTGGAGGGGCTGAAGGCTGGGTGGAAGGCTCCGGAAATGCCACCAATGCAACAGTCACTGTCCCTTCAGCTCACAACGCAGAAGCCCAGTGGATGCTGAGCATTCCCACTCTCCTTCTGCTTTGGAGCAAGGAGAAGCAGATTGTCAAAGATTGGCACCAGCTGTGGCTGCTGGCCCTTGGATGGCTGGCTGGTGGCAGGAGACCTCAGTGGAGGACGGCAGGTTAGTGCCTTAAGCCAATGGCAACGTTGGGAGAAGGTCATCTTGGCCCCAGACATTGCCTTGCACTGGGAGGAACAGTGTTTGCCACTATTGTGGTCAGTATTTTTTTTGTTTGTGTGCCTACATTACGTGCTCACTGACCTTGGTGGGATCTGCTTGTGGTTACTGTGTTTTTTACAATCTTACTGTAACAGGGTGTCACTTCTTGGGTCTTAGAGCTTTTAAGGTTGCCTGGTTGCGTTACTAACCATTTTCGCAGTTACTTGTAACCAAACAGGAAGTAGCAAAGGCTGCTCGTGTGAATGTGTGTGAGATGTTCTATCCAGACACTTCTGAGCCCTTTGATACTCCAGATAATAGAAGTAAATTGTGCACTTTTGTGCATAATTCAGTCATTGTTTCCATGCTCATTGTGACAGGTTCATTTTCAGTGATTGCCTATAGAGACTGGATCAGTAGTTTTATCAGGTATGTATAGTCCTGTTATGAGTTGCAGTGGAAAGTGTTGCTTTCATGTGGTAGTGAAGATATAATGTAGGATGTAAAGGGGAAATTTGTCTACCTTGCCTCTGGTTGTGCTTATAGGATTAAACTTCGTAGCACATTTCTGTAGTTGCATGCTAGCTTTAAACATATAAAACTAATTATTGAAATAAAAAAAGCATTTGGGAAATTGGTTGGAGAACGTTAGGTGGACCAGAATAGATTCAGACTGATAATGATAAGCTTGTCAATCTATCCCGAAGGAGAGTAAAGCATAGCAAGTTCTGTATTAATACTGTGCTGCAGTTCACTGACTACTGCACTTGGAAGATGTCTTTGCAAATGTGTACACAGCCCTGCTGAAGAGTCATATTGGCAAATTATCGGTACAGGAGAACAACTTGAATGTTCCCTGTACCCATCCAAGAATATCTCCAGGTATTTCTGTCTTGTCAGGTTGAACCAGCCAAACTAGTAAGAGCATGTTGTCCTTTATACCACAGTAACACTACAATGTACTGGGAATAATGTTTGGGCTTGTGTTAACCATCCACATAATCATTAGATTCGGTTGAGGAGCAACTGGCCTTTCAGTGCAGAGTTGTTTGGGGTTTTCAGCCATTTCTATCCACATGTCTCCCCATTTGCTGCGACATTCCTGCAGGCACAAGTCTGGTGCATCAATAGGTCATTGTCCTCTCATTCCTCTTGTCAAGGGAATGGGATTTTCCAGTTGTTTTCCTGAGATGCTGCAGTTGGACAGACAACTTCAGGGAAATGGATGTGTGGATATGTACCCAGTGTTCAAGGAACATGATCTTGAATGCGACTTGTACTTGAATGATAACATTATGATTGTTTATCAAGTTTATTGGTCTTTCTGTCTTCCTTTTCCTTGCTGTCCCTCCCGAAATGTGTCATACATGGAAAGCAATTCTGTGGAAGTGATCCAGGTGCCTTTGACCTGCTCTGGGCATTGTTGCTTTGCAGTGCTTTGAGAGCTGTCCCAATGTGGCTAGCAGGACATCAGGATCATTTTGTTTCTTCTAAAGCTTTTGATGGAACTACTGAAAACTTTACCTCGAAGCAGTGTATTTCCCTGTACAGAAGCCTTGCAAACAAAAGCAGATTTTTCTGAATTAATGTTTTCTCCCCTAGTCTTTTAGCCTCTCTTTTACAGCAGTTATGGTGTCCTATTTCAAATACCACATGCTAGTGGGACTGGAAACTGACTGAGATTTCAGGGTACTATTGTAATCAGAGCAGTCCTGGTATTTAGTGAATAGACTGAAAATAGGTCTCTAGAATTACTTCAATTTTGCAAACACTTCATAGGAATAGCATAGGTTAATACGTGCTTCTCCAAGAAGTACAGTGTACTTCTGTTTCCTGCCTTGGATTGTTTAAGTTTCACATGCAAAAGCATCATAAGAGGTTCAGCCTAGAGGAAAAATTCAAGGGGAGATGTGCAAGCTGATGACAACCTGATGACAGGAGGGAATTACATGATTGTAGAACACATAAATGCCTTAAAAATTATATGCCTGAGCAAACACTTATGCCACGATCCTGCATATTTCCATCCTCAACATCTCCTCCACAGACTTTCTTGCAATCAGTTGCCCAGATTTTAATGACAAAGTTCTGTTTGAGAGACTTGTTTACAGTTTTTTCAGTTCTTCTTTCTAAATTGTTCCTAATATGTTATGAAGACTCTGCGAAGGGACATTTGGTATAATTTTTGTGGGAAAGCAGTTACTGTTTCCTTCAGAAGAGTGGCACAAAACTACAGGAATGGCTTTGGCAATGAAGCCACACCCTGCTCCTTCGTGGTTGATCATTGCCAGGCATGTGGGAAAGGAGGGGGAGAAAATACTGACTTTTCTTGGAGCTCCCAAGATGAGGTGATATTTCTTGGTTGATGGCAAATCCAAATGTGCACTTGCCATACATCTCCCTCCTGCAATTGTGCCAGAAGCCATTCTGTACTCTGTATATCCGCCTGACTGTTCCTCTTGTTGTTTGATTAACTTTCCCCCCAAGACCCTGCAAGTGTCATCTCCTGCTTGTATGACCTGAGTCTCCACTAGAGGGGGATGCCAGTATAGCTGTAGTGGGAAACTTTGAGGGTTTGGTAAGTTATAGTGCTTTACTCTTCCTTCTGGCCTGGCAGTGTTGCCCATTGGGTTAAGTGGAGTATTCTTGGAAGAAGGCTGCTGCAAGACTAAGGCAGCAGCTGACCAAGTAACAGGCATTAGGTTTCTCCAAAACCCTTGTCAGTTCTGCCAGCATGCTATAAAGCATTTTTGTATAGAGCCATAGGATGGTTTGGGTTGGAATGGACCTTAAGCATCATCTAGTTCCCAACCCCCTATGACACATAGGAACACCTTCCACTATACCAGGTTGCTCAAAGTGCTATGCAACATAACCTTGAACATTTACAGGGATGAGGCATTCATCACTTCTCTGGGCAACCTCTTCCAGTGCCTCACCTCCCTCACAGTAAAGAATTTATTCCTAGTATCTAATCAAAATCTACCTTCTTTCTGGGTCAATTACCCCGTTCCTATCACTACATACCCTTGTAAAAAGTCCCGTTCCAGCTTTTTTTATAAGCCCTCTTTAGGTACTGGAAGGTGCTATAAAGTCTTCCCAGAACCTTTTCTTCTCCAGGCTGAAAAACTCCAGCTCTCTCAGCCTGTCTTCACAGGACAGGTGCTCCAGCTCTCTGATCATTTCTGTGGCCCTCTCTAGACTCGCTCTTTATTCTGTTGAGAGATCCAGAGCTGGATGCAGTACTCCAGGTGGGATCTCCTGAGAGTGGAGCAGAGGGGAAGTACAAGGCTGGCTGACCTAACAGAGGCTGCTCGGTAGCAGAGGCTGAAAATCAGACCCAGCATGCCTAAGTGGGCTGTGTCAGAGATGGGAGTAGCTGTGCATGGGCCTCAGGCTTTGGTGTCATGGACACAGCTGGTATGAGCAATTGTGGGATGCCTAAAAAATCTGGTTTGTGGGTGGATTTCAGTACGTTCTCCTTTTGTGGCCTGGATCCCTTGAACTTCTTAGTTTATTTGTGTGGTCACAAAAAAAGTCTTAGTGGTTCCCAAGTAATGCTTTATGGCTTGTGCTTTTGTTACAAACTGTCTGCAGGAGGCTTTGAAGTGTGTATGTGTTTAATGTTTGTACCCATGCTAATGTGCACCAAGTTCCAACGGAAGAGCTGGAGGCAAACTACTAGTTAGTTTTTATTTTCTTTTTTCTTTAAGAATAATCCATTGATATTCCGTTATACTTTTGTCCAACAAGATTGTTTTTTCTCGTTTCTTACTCTTTAAAAGAAGTGCCAAAAAAGTTTATTTAAAACATGGTGAGACAGACTAGATAGTGCTTGAACACTAACCTTTCTGTCATTATATATGTTAGAAAATAGTTTTTCTTGGTTTTGTTCTGTTTTTACATCGGCTCCAATCTGCCTCCTCCCTTATTTTTTTCCACTTGAATTTGTGGCATTTCCTAAATATTCTGACTGAAATATTTGTTGTTTCTGTTGGGCATTGTATATATTGAGGACCTAGTCAGGGAAGCTGAATAATCACTGAAGTATGGTGTGAATTTACAACAGCCTGCTTAATTCATGTGACCTCTTGTATGCACTGAGAGCCTGTCTGCTAAACACAACTCGGAGTTAATCCAACTCAATTCTTAAAGTGAATTAGTCAAGCTGTGAGCTAATCCTCTGTATTTACCTGCGTTTTCAGATAGGCAGCAGCCTAAGTTGCTTTAAACTTCACTTAATAATTGAAAGGGGAAGGGTCGAAGGGAAAGGTGGTGAAGTCTTGCTGTTTTCTTTATCTCTCTCCTTTCAGGGCATATTTCAGTAGTGCTTTGCATTTATAAATCTTGAATTCATGGAATGATTAGCATAAACTACCCAAGGCCAAAACCCAGTACTCTGCTGCAGTTTTCTACTAAGCACCCCTGACAGCTGCTGCTGCTGCTCCCAGAGTATTTTGGGGAGTGTGTTACTTCCTGATCATCCACAAAAGCTGTTCCACAAAAAGTCCACCTGGTTGAGTTGGCATACTGTAGACAGCAGGGAGCATGGTGCAAACTGTGAGGATGAGGAAGCCCTGTTGACCTCTGCTAAGAAACTTGTAACCAGCCCTGATTTTACAGCACGCATTCACAAATTCTGGGGGTATTGTTCTGAGCACACCAGAGATTTGCGTGATGGACAAGAAGTAATTCCCTTTCATTTGTCAACATCAGGATTTTTGTTGTTTTGAGCTACTGGGTTTGCTCCCCCTCCCTCTTGACAAGATCAAAGGTAAGATCTTATTTCTGGGTCACTGCTGTCCATCAGATAAGTTTGTTTGTGGCCTTGGGAAAGAGCATGAGAATAGGGAATTTAAGTCCTGTCAGTAAGATAATTCTTTCTCATTGTTAATTCTAAATTCTTTCAAACTTCATTCAGGTTAACTATGCAAAATACAGCACTGCAGAAATTTGAATTTCTGCAGTGATTCAACAGTCAGTTGAATCAATGCAGATGTTGTATAAATATTTCTGAAGGAGCATGACTCTTATTTCTGGTTTGAGGGGTTGATAAACAGTTCCTGTGTCTGCATTGGTGCTGGCCTGAACCACTTTAAGCTATTGCCTTGCAGTGGTTTAATATATTTTCAGGAGTGGGGGAAATGGTTGGCAAATTTCTGTTTCAGATAAACTAAATTAAACTCCTGTTTGTGCATTATTGGTCATAGTGCATGTAGATCTATATTGAGGTGGTGCATTTGCAATTTGGGATTTGGGGTTTGGCATGCTTAGTTGGGAACTTCCTCAGCTTCAGCATTTCCAGACTATTGTATTTTGTGGTGGCTTATTCTGCCTGAAGATTGAACATGTGTTTTGTGGATGTGGGGGGAAAAGGAAGTATTTGCTTTAAGGCTGGCCCCCCTCAAAGCTGCTTAGAGAATTGTGACATTTTGTTATCATCCAGATGGTTTTTTTATCTAGCAAAAGGATATTGCCTGATTGTTTAAATACAAAGTTGTTTCAGAAGAGTGTCAGCCTATTACTACTTTTCTGAGTTTTAAACAAAAAGTGGAGTTTACAAATGGATTCTTTGTTGCTGATCCATGGATGTGTTGAATTGTATTACTTTGTTATTTCTTCTTGGAAACAAATATTAAAATTATTTTTGTAAGTTGTTGAGGAGACAGATTCTTGTTGCTTTTTCCACTGAAGAGAGAATAGTTAGGGAAAAGCATCCTGATTTCTTATATAGTGATTTATACCTTGATAGAATCATAATATAATGGCCTGGAAGGAGCCTTAAGGATCAGTTATAGGGCCCCTGCCATGGACAGGGACACCTTTCCCTAGACCAGGCTGCTCAAAGGCCCATCCAACCTAACCTTAAACTCTTCCAAGGGTGGGACATCCACACCTTCCCTGGGCAACCTGTTCCAGTGCCTCACCACCCTCAGAGTAAAGGATTCTTTCCAACATCTAATCTAAACCCACTCTCTTTCAGTTTGAATCCATTCCCCCTGCTCCTGTCACTACATGCTCTTGTAAAAAGTTCCTCTTTGTCTATCTTGAAGGCTCCCTTCAGGTACTGGAAGGCTACAATTAAGTCACCCTGCAGCCTCCTGTTTTCCAGGATGAACAATCCCAATTGTCTTAACTTTTCCTCATAGCAGAGGTGTCCCTCCTCTGGACTCTGTCCCAGCAGGTCCAAAGTCCTTCCTGTTCTGGGACCCCAGAGCTGATGCAATGCTCCAGGTGGGTCTCACCAGAGCAGAGCAAAGGGGAAGAATCCCCTCCCTTCCCTGCTGCCCATGCTGCTCTGGATGCAGCCCAGGACACGTTTGGCTTTCTGGGCTGTGAGTGCACATGGCTGTGTCATGTCCAGCCTCTCAGCCACCAGCAGCCCCAACTCATTCTCACAGGGCTGCTCTTGGTCTGTTCATCCCCAGCCTGTGCTGATGCCAGGGGTTGTCCTGACCCAGGTGCAGCACCTTGTACTAGGCCTTGTTAAACCTCATGAAATTCCCAGGTGAAATTCTTCTTGAACTTGTCCAAGTTCCTCTGGATGGCATCCCATCCTTCAGGAGTGTCAACAGCACCACTCAGCTTGGTGTCATCTGCAGCTTTTCTGGGGATGGACTCCATTCCTGTGTCTGTGTAATTAGTAAAGCTGATACAAAAGTCTTTGCCCACTGTTATCTTCTTTAATGATATTGATTAGTAGACAAAATACTCATGAGAATGTGTTAGGAGCTAAATTCTGTCCACTACCCTTGCAATTCCAGTTTTCAGAATAATTTTAATAACCAGCTCCTTGCTCTCTTTCTCTCTCTCTCTCTAGGAGAGGACAAAAACATGTACCATTCTTGCTTCTTTTATAAACACATGCATGCACAATGCTGGCAACAGTTAATAATATATCTTCAATAGTGAGCTATCCATGATTATTTTGAACTTTTCTGACTCTTAGTTAACTAGTTGGAATTTCATATCTGTCAGTAGAAATAAACAATTTAAAAAAGTTTCAGAAAGTGTTTTGAAATTACTTCTTTTAGAAGTATTTGGTACTATAGGAGTCAGTAGGATGAAAGAGTATATTTTGAAAATATAGTCATAGGACAGCAGCTTCATTGTGGTTATGCTATGAGAGTCCATCCACATTGTAGTAACTTGTTTACGTAAGCCTGAGCAGATTAGTATTATTCTCCAGCAGTTGGCTTCTAGCTGTATTCTCCCCTTTTATTTTCTGGTGATTCTTTCTAGAAGTTTAAAGCAGTGAGATAATGTTGAAATTAGATGATTGCATGAATTATTACTCTGAAGTCTTCCTAGTTCATGTGGCTTTTACTTGAAATGGGGAAATCAAAAACTCACTTTCAGGGATATCTTTCTGTTCCAGTATTCACCAATTAAAAAAACTTAGTGGAGCTGCTGCTGCAGTTGTTTTTTGAGGATGGTGCTGTGGCTAGCAGAGATGTTTTAAAGCAATTTTTGTCTGCCTGTAGGTTTGGTTTGGTTATTTTATGCTGACCTGATGGCTGTGTTGGAGAAGCTCCTAATGCATCCAAAGGGACAGGCATCTACCAGCCAGAATCCCTTGCATTAAGGCAGAGCTCACTCTTTCCCCCAGAGAGAGTGGGAAGAGGTTCTTCTTAATGAGTGGCAAAGAACAATCATCTCCAAGCAATTCCTAAGAAGTAAGCATTAATGGAAGTCATTAGGAGAAGCTAGATAATGACTGAAATAAGTCTAGATGTACTGGATAGTAATGGGAAGGGAACCTTATGTGTTGGGTTGAAAGGGCAAATGGCAGGAAAATGAGAAAACTGAGGAAGCCACACAGAATTTTTATGAGTTTTCAGACAAAGTTCAGCTTTTCAGAGAAGTAGGAGGCTTCAAGAGAAGATGAGGTATCATTCTGGGTTTAAAAAACAGCAAGAAAATGCTCCCCAAGAGATGGGTGTGGATTAGATTCAATATGGAAATAATCAGGAAAGGAGGTTTAGCAAGTGAGAGAATTGCAGTGGATGGTGCAAACTGACCTAGGTCAGGGAAGTATGGAAAGGATTCTGAAAAAGGACAACTACATAAAATAAGTGGAAGTTTTGCCTGACTGCAAATAGGATTTCAAGTTAGCATAGAAAAAGGTATCCTGCGTTAAACATGGGAAAGGAGTATGATTTGGTTTTGTACAGTACAGTCATGACACTTTCAGAAAAAAAAAAGTTGAGATAATAGTGAGTGAATAGAAAATGTCTCTTTTTTTCTTTATTTTGGTAAATTTCATTTCATTAGTATGCAGCGAAACCTGATGTGCTGCTGCATCCCTTGTGGATTAGCCTGCTGCTCATGTGAGTCCAGTTTGTATCATAATTGACATGACTTAGGGTGAACGTGTTCATGATTTCATGTTACAATGCCAAATACCATAGGTTTGTCCTTTCAAAGTATGTTTTCTGTCACTTAATAAAATGTGACATTTTCTTCTCCCTCCAAAAAACCCAAACTAACAAAACACATAAAGACAAAAAACAATTCCTGAAAGAATGAACAGTTTGTAATTTTGGGAATAATCTACTCACTTAAGATCATCGGAAGGTCCTTTCTGGGGGTGAACCTCAGAGAAAGTAAAGGAGAAAGGCAGACCTGTAGTTTAATTACAAACTCTTGAACTGTCTGCCCTTTGGCAGAACCCAGTGCATGACTGTGGTCAGTCTGCTTTTGTCATCCTCAGAAGGGGTATGAGGCATGGTGACAGCCAAGTTAGAGTGGCATTTGGAAAAGATTTCCCTGCAAGATAAAGGCTTGGGGATATTACACTATCTACTGGTTTGTTTGGTTATTTTCATTGAAAACCTATGAAGAGAGGTTTTTGTCCGTTAATGCATTCAGGTTGATCTTCTGCTCTTACTTGGGGCATGGGCAGGGTCTCTAACCTTGCCCTGGTGGGAAGACTGGGAAGATATCGCTATTGAAACGTTCTTTGTGACAGCAGATGAATTCTCTGAGGGACTGCAACTGCACAATGATACTGTTTTATTGTAAATTAATTCAGCGCATAATAAATGCTACAGTGACAGGTCATCTCCCTAAAGTTACAGTGGGGAAAGAGGACAGTTTCACACCACACTCCCTCTGCAGAGTTTGTGAAACTATCTAGCTTGGTGTAGGAGACTTCACCCAAAGCATCTTTGCTGAACTTTCAGGCTGTACTCTGCAAGTGTAAGTAAGGCTTCATGGCAAGCCTTAGCAGCAGTCTTGTAGTGCTCGTACTATTAATTATTGAGGCCAGAACAATGATCTTCCCCAGATTAGCCACAGAGCTCCTATTCAAAAAAGTTTGACTGATGTAATTTTTTTTGTTTGTTTGTTTGAAGCACAGGCTGCACTGTGAATGTAAATGACATAGATTCAAAATCCTCTGTTGACCATTGTGTTGTAGAAGAGTCTTACTGAATGTAAGGGCAGTTTTTTAAAATTATGTAGAAATAAATTTCTAGCCTCAGCTCACTACTGAAATCTTCATCTTTTTTCCCTTCATAAGAAAGGCTAACAGATGTACTGTGAAAGTGAAGACTGAGGTAGTGGAAACTGAAAGTTTCTTTTAGCCTCAGGAAGCCACAGACTTCTCTGCAGCAGCTTTTAAAAACTCTTTGAGGTGTACAGGTGTGAGTTGGTGGAAGGCAGAAGGGAAGGTAGGAAAGATGAGGGGTTTTTTTTTTATTATTTTTTTCTCATTAGTAATACTAATGGGAAGGTAGGGAAGGTAGGAAAGATGGGGAAGGTAGGAAAGATGAGGGGTTTTTTTTTATTATTTTTTTCTCATTAGTAATACACTTTGGGACTTCTGCATTTTAATTTGATTTTTCAGTGAGCTCTCATGTCTATTTTGTTTTGTTTGTTTTGGTTTCAGGTTTTTTGTAGGATGCTTTTCAGGTGCCTGGGCAGCTTGAGGTTAAGTTTCCTAAGGTGTTGTCTGTTATTATGTTTTGATTTGCCTAAATGAAAGCTGAGCACTCTGGCCAGCTGTTGATATTTCATTAAAGCAATCTGCAAGCTGATACACAGCTAAACATGCTGCTGTCCTGCTTTTGATGCTGTTAGTAGGTAAAGAGCTGGTCACACTTCATATTAAACTGAATGTATGCTTTGGCTGACAAATTGCAATGAAAGCAAGCATCATATCAACGTAAAAGTACATGTATTACTTACATGGAATCTTAGAAGTAATAAAATCCCTGACTGTTATATTTTTGTAACACTGAATCACTTCCAAGACGATTGTTTAGGGCACTGTCATTCTGAAGGGGCAGTAATGATCTAGGCAGTACCTGTTTTGACATGTTCAGTGGCTGGGTTTCAGCTGTACTTGGGAGAGTTTTTTTTGTCCTTCTCTATTTCTGGTTGTCGAGGTCCTAAGTGCTCAGATTGCTGAAAACAAGGAGAAGAAAACCCAAAAAAACACCCCCACAAAAAACAAAACAAAACACAACTCATTGAGAAAGGCCAGAAAACAGATGATGTGCATGGGATAAAAGGAGGGTATTTTTAAACACCTGGAAGAGGATAATGCCATTTTTGTGATCTGATCTGCTGGGGTGTCAATGCCGTTTTATCCTGGTCTCCCCCAAGATTCTGAGGTGGGTTAGGCAGCATGCTGGAGATCAAATGGCAGGTAGAGATGGCACTTGCTGCCCAGTGGTCTTGCCAGAGGCTGTTCTGCTGCTCTCTCTCAGTGGCTATGCAGGAGGCTGTCTCAGCCTGCCTTACAACCCTTTTGCAATCCTTCCCCATCACACAGGACATCCTGTGAATTCAGCTCTGGTTGTGCCTCTGCAGCTCTGCTATGAAATTTTGTTGTGATACATATAGCCAAAGAATGAGGTCAGGAGACAGGGTTTAGTACCAACGAGTTCTGGGTTTTGGGCCAGTCAACTCAACTGTCCATTGTAGTTTCCAGTTCATTTGTTATTGATAAGTCATTTTTTGATGACGGCAAAACAGTGCGTTATTCTTGCTGCAGATCTCCCTCCTTCTTCCCTCCCATCTAAGCCTTAATTATGTTTTGTTTAGCCAGTTTCTGTGTTGCTCACTTATTGTGTCAGATTGGAAAATGATCCTTTCCAATAATTGCTGTGGGTATGTTTGTGCCCAAACAGTGCAATGCTTCATCAGCAGCAGGACTTCTGTGAGCAGAAGTGGCCTGGGTAGACATTGATGCTGTTGGATTAACATTCTCAGCCTGTAAAAGTAAAATTCTGATCTCTTAAACAATATCTGCAAAGAATTGACATTTATTGTCAAAGTAAATTAACCATTGACAACTGCAAAGAAATTACTAGGTCCATAGGGGATTCCTCCACCGGGACAGGGATTTGATGGAAAAATGTTTCTGGATATAAATTGATTTCCAGTTGTGGTTTGGGTAAATATATGTGCTGTGTTTTGGGGATGAGGCATTATTTATGAAAGTATCTTTTACTCTGTGTAGTTATTGCCTGTCTTGGTGCATATGTAAAATCCCTTGCTCCTATGTAGCATGCTAGCCGAACAGCAGCATGAAAAATTCACCTTGTTTCCTGTGAGGATCTCATTTTCTTCTGAAGAAGTGAATGAATAAGCTCATTTTTGTTGTACCTTCAGTCTGTCCTTGATCTTTATTCTTACACTGAAAAATCTGTCAAGTTTCTTATGGCTGGTTGTAGCTTTTGTTACTTTTGTAGCTTTTGTCGCTCTTGATATTGGGAAAAGGCAGAGTCAAGTATGTTTTACTCTGGGGTTTCATTTTGTTTTATTATTATTTCAATATTTACAAGGTATAGATTTCCTATTGTTGTGTCTGAACCTTTTTATATGTTAGCAAATTCCATCCTCTTTTTCTACACAGTGAAGTTATACTCAAGAATGGTCTGACTTTACTGTCAGGGACAGTTTCCAGGGGGGCTGATGGTGTACTCAGCACAGGAAATATGGTGAACTTGTCCCTTGTTTTTGACACTCCCAGATTTCCATGACCCCTCAAGCAATACTTCACAAATCCATTTTCACAATGAATTTATTCATTCTTATGAAGTGCTTCTAAATGGGCGAGAAGCTATAGCTCTGTAGTTCTTTAATGCAGTTTGATCAGTGATGAGAAACAGCAGACAGGAATCCTTTGGGGGTGGACATGTTTGTAGAACTGGTCTTCACTGGGACAATGGAGGGTGGTGTGGCACGTGCTGCAAGAACAGGTGTAACTTGTGCATTTTGTTGGCAGTTGGTCTGAAGGTGTGCTGAGTAGTTGCATTCACCACTATTGAACATACTAAATCAATGCCATATACTAGATTTATTCCAATACTTACTGCTATTGCAATAGGTAGTGGATGTGATGGCACTCTTCATCCTGCTTTTTGGAGAGGGGTATCAGCTGATAGAGCCAGGCTGATACCAATCAATGTGTAGAATTTGTACTGTAAAATGTGTGTATTCAAACACACACTATCAGCAAAATTTGACTGGGACAGTTAATTTTGTGCTACCTTCCAAACTGTTAATGCATCTGCTGAGGCAAGAGAAGAGGTAGTCTCTTTGTTGAGACATCAGAAATTTGATGGGAAGATGGTGGGGAGTGTCATTAAGTAGAAAAAAACCTGTTGCTGTTGTTCATAACTTTAAGGGAAGAGTACAACAATGGGCCTCACCATCTGTTTGGAAATCTCCTCTTTTATTTCTTTTCTGCTTTTTTTGCCCAATACTAAATCACAGCTATTACCTTCTTGCAGCTCTTTTAAGTACTGAACAGAGTGCAGGAGGTTATCCTCATTTGCAGATACAACACCCCATGGAACACAGAGAGGGCAGAATTAGGAGGAAATTGCAAAGATCATAACCACTTCTGTTGAGGAATACATTAAATGCAGGCAGCTCAGCTTGCAGGCTGCACACCCTGAGCTACCTGCATTAAATATTTTCCTCAAAACTTAAGTTAGTTTGGCTTGTCCTTATGCTTTGATCATTGTCCTGGTTTTTGGTGAAGTAAGATCAAGGGATCTGCCCAGAAAATTCAGTTTTAATGGGTAAAATGGCAAGATGGACATTGACAGCTTCCAGTGGATGTAATCAACAGAATAGCAGCTATGTCCCCCTCAAGGAGCAAGAAGGAAGCACAGGCTTTCCTAGGCGTCGTGGGTTTTGGGGGATACTGGACAACAACAAGCTTTTGAACAAATTAAACAGGAGATTGTTCATGCAGTAACCCTGCCAGTCAGGATAGGATAAGATGTAAAAAGTGTGCTCCACAATGCAGCCAGGGAGAATGTACCTTCCTGGAGTCTCTCACAAGTACCTGGAGAGACTCAAGGACAACCCCTGGGTCCTGAAGCTGGGGATACAAAGGATCCTGGTACACCCTGGCTGAAAAAGAGTATCTGTCAGCTTATGAAGGGGATCAAGCTGTTCCAGAAGTGATTGGCATCATCCCAGCTGCCCATGCTGGGCTGGATGTTCAAAGGGAAAGTTCCTTCCACACTTCATGCCACAGATGCTACATGGAGTAAGTGGGTTGTGTGTCATCACACAGTGAGATCGAATAGGAAATCCAAATCCCCTGGGGATCTTAGAATTCATCATGCACTGGCCCAAAGGCAAAAATTTCAGATTACCATCAGAAGAGGCGAAGAAGGTGATGGGCTGAGGAGGCCCTACCATATAACCAGCTACCTGGAAATGAGAAGATATACTGTCTCTTTACTGATATATCTGCCATATCGTAGGAATATGTTGAAAATGCAAAGCTGCCACTTGGAGTCCTATGTGGCAAGTTGCAGAAACTGTTAAGGGACAGGAACAAGTTAAAGCCATCCAGCTGGCTTTGGATATCACTGAATGAAAGAAATGGCCAGCAGCCTACCTCTACACTGACTCATGGATGGTGAGAAATGCTCTGTGGAGGAGTCTGGAACAGTGGAAAAACACCAATTAGTAGCACAGAGGGAAACCCATCTGGGCTGTTGAATTGTGGCGAGACATGTCTGCCTGGGTAGAGGAGGTGGCTGTAAAAGCAGGTTATCTAGATGCACATGCACCCCAGCGTCAGGCGGTGAAGAACATTGCAACAGCAGGCGGGTGGATGAGCTACCAAGGTTAAAGTGTCTTAGATGGATCTGGACTTGCAACTAGAGTTATTTCTGGCTGGGTAGCCCCATGATGCCTCTGGTCATCAGAGGAGAGATGCACCACACAGATTGGCTCATGATCTAGGGGTGGATTTAACCATGGACACCATTTACCAGGTAATCCATGATTGTGAGATGTGCACTGAGATCAAGCAGGCCGGGCAGGTGAAGCCCCCATGGTATGGTGGGCAGTGATCCACATACAGATATGGTGAGGCCTGGCAGATTGATTACATCGCACTGCCTCAAACCCGCCATGGCAAGCGCCACGTGCTCACAATGGTAGAAGCCACCACTGAATGGCTGGAGACTTACCCTGTGCCTCATGCCACTGCCCATAACACCATCCTGGGCCTTGAAAAGCAGGTCCTGTGTAGACATGGCACCCCAGAGAGAACTGAGGTGGACAGTGGAATTCATTTCAAAAATAGACACAAAAACAGAGTGCACTGGATTGAGCGGGTGTATTGTAGTCCCTATTGTGCACCAGCTTCTATGAAAAGTGAACAGTGCAACAGAGTGCTAAAAGCCACATTGAAAGCAATGGGTTGTGGGACCTAGTTAGTTAACTCTACCAATTGAGCTGGTCCTGCCCAGTCAAAACCTCCATGTACTGTAAAAGGCGATAAAGTCCCTGTGGTACATATGAGAAATGTGTAACAGAAGACAGTTTGGATTAGTGCTGCCTCAAGAAAATGTAAATCCATCTATCGGATTGTTTTTGCTCAAGAAACTGAGTGCACTTGGTGGATAATGCAGAGGGATGGGGAAACATGGTGTGTACCTCAAGAGGATTTCATTTTTGGGTGAGACCAGTCTGTAATGTTGAGTTATATAATATTGGTTGCTGAATGATACTGCCACTATATGTCGTAACTACCATGGACAATAAGTATGGATGCTCCAGATAAGCCAGTTGTGAGCTCCTAGAGAGCCCACAGTCATGAACTAAATTAACACAATTAACATCTTGGAGGGATGGCCATTGACTATGGAAATGATACTTGTGTTTGTGTATATCTGTATCCCTATATGTAGGTATATAAAGCTGGAAGGTAGGATCTGGGCATGACATAGATGGCGTAGAATAAGGGGTGCACAGTGCTTGTTTTTTGGCCAGGACAGAATTAATTTTCTCACAGTAGCCATGAGGGGGTGGAGCCTGGAGCTCTGTGGGTGTGCCTAGGTGGTTGTACTATGCCAGGCATATTACTGCAGGGGTCTGGAAGTAAGGGAATCTTGCTTCCCAGAGGGAGTGGGGCAGCTTTCAGTCAGGAAGAAAAATGTGGGCACAGGGAGTCTGTGCCTGGTTTTGTTCATTGTCTCAGTGGCCACATGTAACCAGGTCGGTCTTTGGGCATTTTTACATGTAAATCACCCTCTTTTTGTATACTTTTGTTATTAATATTGTTACTGTTCATATTCTTATCTCATAGCTGTTTCCAGTAAATTGTTCTTTTCTCAGCTCAGGACAGCAGAAAAACACCTCCATAGATTTTTATGGTAACTAAAAGGTTGTGCTACCACTCTCACTTTAACAAGTAGTTAAATGAAATGCTAGGCAAGACAAGTCACTGCTGTTGCTCTTCCCTGGATGGCATTCACTTTACTTTGTGACTGGTAAGGCTCCCATGGTGGGGTGATGCACTTATTCGTGAGTTGAACAAATTATTTGCAAACAGGATTGTTTAGTGAAGGCTGTGAGAGGTGAGTGATGCCAAATGAATACTTTCAGATGGCAAAAATTCAGATGTGACATCTGGAAGTGTGATGTTACGTGAGATCTTTTTCTTACTTTCTCACCTCTTTTACATGGTGTTCAAATGCTTTATTTTCTTTGATGAGTTTACAGGACCTATCCATCTGGGATCAATTAGTACTTTATACTGTAAGCTAAGTTTTTATTCACTAGTGCAGGAAGAGTAACTTTGTTTAGCTAAATTGCACTTAACAGCTTCAAGGTCACAGTATCACCATCTTCAGAGTCACGTAATCCAGACACTTGAAGTCTGCAAAGTCAAGCCAAAGTGATACCAAAAGACACTCTGATATGGATGCAGGACACCAAGACTGAAAGAAGGCAACAGTGCAGGACACCTGGAATTGTCTGACGCAGGAGACAGCACAGGTCGTGAAAACAAACTTTCCATTCAGTCCCAGAACTTTAATGTAGGGGAGCACAGGTCGTGAAAACAAACTTTCCATTCAGTCCCAGAACTTTAATGTAGGGGAGCACTATACATTTGTGACCCCAGATGAAATACTCAGTGATGCAGAAGTTCTTGGTATTGCTATATCACTGCAAATTTGCAGACCACCAGTGTGCTGTGCAAGAAACTGGGAAGGAATAAGGGTAATAACTTCAGTCCCTGGGTTTTGTAATGGATTTTCTGAAAACAGTTCCTTCAAGAAGGTACTTTGTGATACGCAACTGTATTTCTTCCAAGTACTCCAAGTAATGACAAGACTGCATGGTTCTTCTTTTTTGTGGTATCGGACAGCTGATCCACAAAGCATGATGCTTAATCATGGCATGTCAGAGAGCAGTATGCTTTTTTTGGTGAGAGTGTATTCCTTCACAGAGGATAAGAAATTTCATAATTTTTTTTATGAATTTTAGATCCCAATCCAACATGTTTCCCAGGTTTGCAGTTCTCTAGATGTACTCAATAAAGACAGCAGTGTCTATAAAGAGAAGAGAACATAAAATAGTATTTGCCTGCAGCACCTGCAATTCCAGAGTTTGGGATATGTGAATCTGCTTCCAAGTTTTGGGATTTTTTTCAATGTTCTGTAGTGTAGCAAGGTATCAAAATCTCCTTAGTTAGAAGCTACTCTTGTGCTTCTGGTTTTCATACTTTAGTTTAAAAAAAGAAATTACATTTCCTGCCATAATTCCCTTAGTGAAGTTAATTTGAGGATCCTGCTCCCTTTATTTGCAGTTCTTGAAAACACAGCACCCTGAACTCACACAGATATTAAGTCAGGAGCCACTTTTATTTGCTTGAATGAAGTCTGCCTAGTGACTATGCAGACTCCATTCTAGCTAGGCAGGCTATTCTAGCTCTGCTGTGAACTCACAGTCCCCTCTTGTATTTTATTATTGCTTAAGAAGATGAGGGGGGCTGGGAACTGGGAGGAAGAGTTCTTTTGTACAGGCTGACCCTTCTTCAGCAGGAATGCTTTTATGAGTCTAACCATTTGACAGAAAGCGTTTATCATGTATGTCATGCTCAGAAGGTTGAGAAAAAGGTGTTTGCAGAAGAGCTTTCCTTTTTGCTAGCCAAACTGAGAGATCAGTGAAATACAAGCAATGAAAATATAGGTGTAGAACAGAATACGAGATATGGTCATAGGATTAGGAACTTTTATTTATCTTGTGGGTTTTGTTTCTTGTAGAAAAATGTCTACAGGCATATTTCTTCTCTCATCTGCCTTAAACACTCATTGGGTTTTATGGGTTAAGCCTTTTCTGACTTTTGACAGAAATGTCAGAATTTGTGTTCTACTTGGAGTACACAGAGCTAGCTAAAGACTGAACAAACTTTAGTTTTTTTTCTTAGTTTTTCTCTTATGATGCTCCCTAGTAAAAATGTTTGTTTTCTCTCCTTTTTGTTTGACAAACAGGATTCTTAGCATACCTCTGGTTTTGGTTTAGACAATGTTCCCAAAAGGCAGCTTCGACTGTAATTTTTTCCCCACCTTCATTATCTAAAAGTGGCAGCATTTCAGCATTAGGGGAAAGATTTTAAAAGAAACTAACAATGACCAGTTGTAAAGTAGGTGCAGTGCTAGTGCCACTCTTTAACGTGTTATGAGAAGAACAGAGAAAAAGTTCTTCTGAGATCTTATTTAAGTTATAATTGGAACAGCTCACAAGGCATTGATGAGATAGGCTGGTTGAAGATTTTCAGGCTGTTGATAGAGTTTTACTGAAAATCACTGTCAAGTGGCAAAAGCTTCCCTAAGTCAGAATTTCAAGTTGATGCTGTTTGCCTCATCCATCAGTGGAAAAATTAGTGAATTTCAGAAAATTAGTTCTCATTTTTGAAAGTAAACAGGAAGCCCAAATGTTGTGTTTGTTCTTTGACGTTGTGAAGGCTGTTTTGGAGACATGCAAAGTCTCCATTTTCTGCCCTCCCCGTGAGTATAGTAGTAGAAATTTGGAGCAGGGAGTGGAAAGAATGAAAGGCTACTAGCAAGAACTGAGTAGGAAAGAATAGGGGTCATTGGAAAGCTATATAAAGATGGAAAAAGTGATCCTAGAGCTTGGAAGATGAGACAGCTACATGTGACGTAAGGCATGTGGGGATGTGTTGAAATGTGAAGCAGGCATTTCAAGATGATGCTTTTTAAGAAGGAGGAATAATTTCCACAGTGGCGTGCAAAGGCTGAGTTTAAATTAACAAGACCAAAAAAAAAGACATAACTGAATCAGAAAAGCATGTGGAGCATAACTTTCCTACAGCACTTATCTGTTCTTTCTTGGCATGGTAAGCATTGCCTTTGAAAAAATGAACTTGCGGCCAGGAAAGTTACTGGCATTGTCTGTGTAACTGTAGCACGGCCACACTTTGAAAAATACTTCTGAAAAATTTGGAGTAACTTTTGGTATGTTTATTGGATGCTGATTACACTTTGCATGAGTAGATTTCTATCATGACTTGCAGAATAGGAAGTGATAGATACAGAGAGCAATAGGTGTCTCTCCAAAATCCTTTCTGTGGTGACTAATTTGTGGGTTGTGTTGTATGTCTGGCCTGGCTAGGAGATAAAAACAGCAGTAGTCTTACTCTAGAATTTTTAAATGGGATTAATATCTTGGACATTTACAGCGGTTTCCCCCTCCACCTTTTTGTTAGTTTTTTTTGCACACAAGAGTAGAAAAAGAATGGAACAAATCTGTGGAAGCTGGACTGACCTTGATAAATGTGACAGCTATGGAGATAACTTCATTCTATTTGATCAGCTGATTAAATTTTACAGTTCAGTATATTCATGTACTGCACATCTGTGACTACCTGGAAAAAAGGGTATCATATTTCTAAGTCATAATGTTTAAGTGGTTTTTCTTAACAAAGAAGAAAAGTTCATGTGATCACTGAAGAATAATTGTTAAAGGGAATAAATGTATCCTGATTTCCAGCAAGTAATTCTGTGAGGTTTTTTTGTGCGTGTTTTCTTCTTTCTTTTGTTATGGGGTGGAAAAGTCAGGACAGTTCCAATGCTCTGTAGGTGACTATTTCCTTGCAAAACTGGGAGCAGTCTGTGTGTTAGCCTTCTTGCTGAATTCAGTTTGTGTGATGCTTGCTAGTTTGTGTGGTCAAGTGGATTTTTTTCCTGTTCGGGACCAAATTCCAGTATGCTGTTTGAAACTTCTGCCAATCTGGTGTGAGTGGTCATGTAAGCAAGTGAGGCTGGACAAACTCAGGCTGGTTTTGCAGCAGCCCAGGGTCTTGGCTGTTGATTGCCCACCCAGTTCTTCCATTATTCTCAACAGGTTTTTTTTTTTTCCCCCCTTCCTATTAGGAGTAAATATCAGTATGACTAGAGTCTGAGGAAGGGCTTCTGTGTTCCTGCCAAGAGCTTGCTGGTGCAGAGGAACGGTGCAAGGACAGCAGGGACATTTTGAGCTACCATGGATATCCCCACCGATCTGGTGCCATCCTCCATGATGTCCCAACCTGAGGTGATTGAGGTGAGTAGACCACGATGAAACTCTAGCAGGTGAACTGATTAAATCTCTTTCTTATTTCTTCGTTGAATCCTAGTTTCTCCTCCTCTCTCATTTTGAGTCATCAGGGGAATATTTCCTGAAATACTCTATTAAAGACACTCGTCACTTCCTAGGAATGTTGTTATACTTTGGCACATGACATTGATGTGTTATACTACTATTTGTAGAAGAAAATACATGGCAAAATATGATCTTTATTGACTCCATGTAGGTGATCACTGCACTGCAGCTTGATTTTTACTGTGCCTAATACATACAAAACAGAGTCTGTAGTGTGGATAAGTTGGAATAATACCAAAGGAAATTTCAGGTTTGATGTTCTTATCAGGAAAGTTTAAAGCAAAAAGCAGTAATACAATTAATAACACATTTAGAATTACTAACACACTAATCCTGCTTTTGTGAATCCATTGTGTGTTTCAGACTCATTAATAAAAATTATTTCTTTAGGTTCTTGTACTGAACATCAAGTACTTGAGTATTCTGATAAAGTAAAAACTACAAACAGAAAAGGAGATGTTCATAACACTCAAGATTTCATTTCAGAAAAGCATTTTCAAAGTCCTTTTGACTTCACAGAGACCCAAGTGCCTGTTAAAACATTTAGGGATGTGTATTTTACTGATAAAGGTACCACAATTAATTAAGGTAGACATCAGAAAATTGAACATCCAATATTTATTTTGCTTATTTTTTTGTTATTCTTGTTTGCTGGAGATTCTTTGTCTCAGGAGACTATATCTTTCAGAACTATGCACTGAGAAGTGCAGTATTTCAAAGATCCCTAGACTCTGAGATTAAAAAAAAAACATGTCCACAACTGGTTGATGATGTGTTACAAGCTGAATCCAAAGTCTGCTTTGGAGAAACTTCTTTGTATTACTCTTCCTCCTGTGTTTCAAATGGAGAGCTAGTGTATTTTAAAAGGCACTTTAGGCCTTGATAAGCCCAGCCTGCATTGGCATCTCATTCTCCTTGCTCCTCACAAAATTAATTCTTCATCAGTTCATGTCATTCCTGCTACTTTACTTCCTGCAACATACAACTTACACCACACATTATTTTTCCCTCAAGATTGAATCTCCTTGAGGCACACGCCAGGTCTCCTCATCCTTCTGCACTACACACCAAGTACACCCAAGTCCTTGGGCAAAGACAGTCCCACGAATGGGTTTGCCTTTGTGGGAGGAGAATTCCACACCGAGTTCCCCAGCCACTTCGCTATGTTCAGTGCAAGGACCATATCTCCTCCCGCAGTGTGCAGGGCTTTGTTTGGGTGGGACCAGGTGGTTAGCAGATCCCATAGTGTTTACCAGCCAAGTGGCTTCTGCTAAATTTGCATCCCAATGCTTCCATGCTGTTTTACCTAATGCTCTTAAAAATAGTCTTCAGCAGTCCAGTCTTATACCTCCGAATCTTCCCAGAGGCTTGTGGGTGATAAAGGATGTGATATATCCACTCAGTGCTGTGTTTGTATGCCCAGTACTTTATAAAGTTACTTCAAAAATGAGTCCCATTGACTGATTTGATTCTCTCTGGGGTACCATGTCACCACAGAATGTGTCTCTCGAGGCCTCAGATGGTATTCCAAGCAGTGGCAATGGTTTACAGGGTATGTTTCCAGCCATCCAGTTGTTGCTTCTACCATGGTGGGTATGTAGCTCTTGCCTTGACGTGTTTGTGGCAGTGGTCCAATGTAATCAATTTGCCAGGCCTCACCATATCAAGAACCTAGCCACCACCTTCTGTTCCAAGGAGATTTCACTCATGTGACTTGCTTGATTGCAGCACATTTTGTATTTGTGTGTCTTTAAAGATTCTTCTCCAGGACAATGACTTCTCGAAAGGAGAATAAGAGCAACTGTAGTGTGAGAATAAGTGGAAGAAAAGCTATCACTTTTAAAGGACCTGATGACCAGTATGGTCACCATTCTGCTGTGTTGAATAAATGTGCATGTCCTGGGTCTGCAGGGAGTTTTTACTGAATCAATTCTGCCTGGACTTCTATCACTAGTCCAAAGACTAGAAATAAATAGATGGTTCTGTTCATTGATTCATAATCTAGAGGTGTCCCTCCACACTCAGGTTTTAGAAACTGTGCTTCAATGAGATTTGACTTGGAAGCCAAAAGGAAATGACAACCAGAAGCAAAGGAAAGACTGGTATCTCAGTGTGGGAGATTATGGTAGAAAAAAATACCATTCTCTCAGCCTCATGTTGTAAAAATAGGCTCAAAATTGATATCTGTATGTGAAGACTTAAATGCTTGCATGAATTCCCACAGATTTTAATATGTAATTGTGGGTGTGTTGGTATAAGACAGTTGATATAAATCTTCAATCAAATATAAAAGAGTAACATCTCCAAAGAATCTGCTGGGAGCCACATGTATGTTTCTGAGAGTAAGGAAGACCTTTTTAACAGACAAGGGCATAGCGAGATACATATGTAAAGAGAAAATTGCTAGATCAAATATTGAAGTAAAGCACTTTTCATACTTGGACTGCAAGGGCTTTCACCTTTCATGTTTGTGTTGACATGCAAATAAATTTTTGGATACAGTTTAGAAAACATTGATTACAATATTTTTTTTTCCCCCAGAGGACATTATTTTGCCTTTTGAAACTCGGGAGATGCCACAGTATGCTGCAGAAGTCATTTAGAGACTAATGTTTTAAGGAAGGATTTTTTTTTTTAACTTGGAAGAAACCTTGCATGCCTTTTGCATGAGCTAGATGGCATCTTAGTTACAAAAAGAAGAGTTTTGCTACTTTAAACTTCCCTTTTTTTTAATAATCCTTTGTCTTTAAACTTTCTTTTGGCATTGCTAGCATAGTTGGCTTCCTTCATATATGGTCCATTTAGATTCATAAGTAAATACTATTTTGTATACCTATATATGTATATGTACACATGTTTATACATTGCAGTAGTAAATACTCCTCTGCTTATCATCAGTCCTTTAACTGCATCAGACAAACAAGCTTACTTCCCCTGGGAGAGAAGCTCAGAGACCTCAGCAGGGCCTGTTGCAACCCAGAGCTCCCTCTGACAGGTTTTTGCTCAGGCTTCAATCTTACAGATGCTCGTGGTGGCACCTCAGCAAGAGAAGTTCCTGTTAATTTAGTGGCAAATAGTATTTTTCCCAAGACTTATCTTCTGCATCAGGTGAAAAAAGATTCACCTTTTTGCAAAAGTTTTTGAAAGTCACTTCTTAGTACCACATGTGAAATTGCTAATATTGTGTTAAATGTTCTTATTTCTAGTGTGACAACATAGGACCTACTTCTGGTAATTCTGTACAACTTTCCATTGAAACAACACATTTGCCACCATCATGGTTTGTCATACTCTCCCAATGAACTGACTTACCCAAATCTCCCCTCTTGTTTTCCACCCCCAAGGTCTTGTTACCAGACACAAGAAATGGTGATTAAGAGCACAGGCATCTTGGTCATGTGTAAAGATGAATGATAAGTTTCAAGGTAGTTTAGCTGTCCATAGCTGCAATCTGAAATAGAAAATAGATATGGAATAGCATTCACAAAATGTTTAAGAATCAATGAAACAAAAAATTTTTGCAATATGCTTTGAGTTCTTTGCCACAGGGTTTAGTTTTAAGGCAAAAAATTACCTCAAATCAGTCACAATAAATAAGAGTGTAGCGATTTCTGACTAGATAAGATGTTCTGTTCTTAAAGAGAGAGAAATAAAATGTAACAGAACTTTTTGATTTTTAATTTGGACATATTTTGTGTACATGTTATTACATCATACCTCAGCTATGGACAAGCAAAGTGACCTCATAGAAACCTGACTAGTCTGATAATGCATTAAACAGAAAGTTAAATAATTCTGCAAGAAGCATTTAGCATCCCCGAGGGCTTTGCTGTTTGCAGAAAAAGAAACATCCCAAGTTGTGACCCGTACTGATAAAAGTACTCTCTGAAGTGACTAGTATTTTCTGTCTTTGTGAATGGCAGGAGATGAATTCTGCAGTAAAAGCTTTGAAGAAGAAATTACTTGAGCTCCAGTTCCTTAATGAACCAGGGACTTCCAACAGTGCCTCAAAAACGCTTAAAACAAAAAGACAACAAAAATTTATCAGTCTGTCTTTGCGTCTGCCAGCAGTGGATCCTACCAGCCAAATACTAGAAGCAAATGAGTACATTTAAATAACTGCCTTGCAGCTGTTCCAATGAGAAATCCAAAACAGTTTCCATTAGAGTGGCCTTTCATGGCCAGAGCCAAAAACCACTTCTCCCACTCTGTGCCATTGAATACATCTCTATTTTCTCCTCTTTTTGTTTGAATTGGAGGGGAAGAGATTTAAACTACCATTGCCACAGAATGGTTATCCTTTTCACAATATGCTTGAGACCAGACTGCTGTGGGATGGCACAGCTGTTGTCACCCCTGTTCCCAACAAAGCACAGCACAATTTGCATTTTGGATTTGGTGCCCAAATTTCTGCAGTCAACAAGTATGTGTATTTTTTTCTCCCCCTTGAGCTGAATAAACAAATTAGCCTTGTTACCAAAACAGGCCTCTGGTGGTGGTAAGCAAGGTAAACAAGAGAACAAAAGGAAATGGTGAGTCTGGAAGAAACAGGCTGTATTTAAAAGTACATCCAACCAATTACAGACATCATAGGGGAAACTAAAATGCCAGTATGCTTTTATTTTTTTAAGTCTTTTACTGGAGGTTCAAAATGCACCTCAGGTTTTTTTAAAGTAGACCAATACTGCCCTATAGGCAACTGTGTGAACAAGTTGCTTATAGAAGACCCCATTGTTTCTAAAGCTCTGAGACAAAGATTTTTCCATATTCTGTTTATGTATTTCACAAATATTTCAGTTCATCAAAGCAAAAGAAACCCAAATTGTCTTAACATGTATTTCATGAAAACATGTATTTGCTGGGGTAAACACATAATAGTCTTCTTATTGCCATCTGTAAATCTCTATTTCCAGTTCCCAAATGAAATTTGCTATTCTCATTAACATAAGCATTTTGCTTGCAGTCTAAACTTTCCCAAGTGCTCACTTTGCTGATTTGCTTGATGAGGAGTGATGGGAGGTGTGCCCTGGAGGTGGAAGCATCCCTAATGGACCACAGCACTTTTTCAGCATAAAATCACAGTCTTTGAGCTGTTGTAGCCAATAAATAATTACCAACTTGGCTTACTGAGCACCTGACAGGGCCTAAAGGATGCATGTTGTAAATCATTTTGCGTGAAAACACATTTGGGATGTAATAGATGCAGATTTTATTCCACTCCAATTGTTTCCGCTCTGGCTTCTGAACTACATGCACAGGACACTGCTGCTGCTCCTCTCTGCAGGAAACTCCTCCCAAGGTGAGGGTCTTTGGCAAAGATCTGTCCTGCGCTGTACTCATCCTCAAAGCAGCATTTGAGGACTCACAGCAGGTTGGGTTCCTGTTTAGGATGTTCAGATTGAGGATAAGGCAGGTGGGCAACTGGGGAGTGAACTGGGCAAAATAGAGGAGCAGCCCAGTCAACATGGCAAAGACTTTTTCTGGAGGCATAAGAGGTGGAATATTTCAGTCACTAAGTGAGATGGTGGCATATAATTTCTTCCTGTGTCTCCCACAAAGCCACAAAGTGTTGAGCCTGTGCCCATGTTTGGCTAGTGTTTGTGAAGCTCAGCTGGTCATGAAAGCTACCCCCGAAGGAAGTTTTAAGAGCTTTGCAGGACCTCCTTCTGTACTTTGTATGCAACACTTGGGCTTAAGTCCCCAATTTGGGCTCAATATGCTCTACACGTGCCTCAGCCAGTTACTTTATTTTCTTAAATATCTACACATTACAGTGGGAATCTCCCTTTGAGAGGAGCTTGGAAAGCAGAAATGCGGTGCCAGAGGAAAAAAAAGTCCTTAGTAATCAACATATATAACTCATTCTAGCAATGTAAGTGAGGGTGTGATGATGTAGAACTATGCCCTGAGTCAAAAAGTCTTCATTTCCTCCTCTACTGGAAAACCTTCATATTAACATTTAGGTAGTACTTGTGAGGGATGCAGCTCATCTGAAAAATGCTGGATCTGTGGAAAAGGAGCAAGAATAAAACAGTGTCTGAATTGCCAGCTAAGTTGTGGTCCGATACCTTCACTCTTTGTCTCTCTGTTTTTTTGGGGTTTTTTTCCCAATTCTTCTAGCTTTTAGCTTCTTAAACACCCTTTTGCTAACAAAATTTTGCATTGAAAGAAAATTCAGATGCAAGGTGTGCAGGGCTGCAGCAGAAAATGGAGAATTTGAAACCATCAGGGACTGTCTTAGGCCAGCCCAGTGTGCTCCTGACCATCACTGCTGTTCCCTAATGTCCTTGTGTTTGAATAGGGCATTGCATGGCTTCTCATTTATCTATGCTCAAGAACTGTAGGGTTCAAGGTATTTCAGACCTGATAGTTAGCATCTTCCTAATTAACCTGGTAGTTTGGCATCTTCCAAAAGAAAGGTGGTTTTATAGTATGCTGGACTTCCTGGTCTCTCACGTTCTGTTATTTAGCTCATGGAAGCTTTTTTGAACTTGCTTTTGTAGTATTCAAGAGTGAATAACTTCTACTGAAGGTCAACAACCTCCCTAGTTTTATAGCCAACCTGTGGAGGTCATAATCATAGTTATCAATGGGATCTATGTCACTTCTGAATTATACCTTTCAACAGGAAAATTGCCTCTTTTCATACTCTTGCTGGTGACTGGGTCTCTTTGTTCTTTGGATATGTTGAGTTACTTTTCCAGGTATAAGCTGTAGGATACAGAGGAATTCTCAGTTCTGTTTCTAGTGGATGGGACATAAGGCAGCTCTGAGACTCTGTAGACTCTGAGACTCTAATACATTTTGCTACAAAAGCATCCTAAAAATTATTGGATGGTCTAGCTGTTGCCACATGATCCTTCAGTAACATGTTTTAGTATGTTGTAATAGCAATAAAGGGATCCCCTTGCAGAGAGATTAATTTCCTCCTGGCTCGTCAGCTTTGTGAAGGGCGAAATGAGTCTAGTGAAATTAAGTAACCTTCTGTTCCGTACCCACCATGTCTTACTATACAGGATTATCTTCAAGTCCATTGAATGGTTACTTTGGGAGATGCAATTTGGAAGAGGAGGAGCCATTCTGTGTTGGTGATAGGGTTTCATACTTTAATTGTGCAGATGAAAAATATATCTGTGCATAAGGCTTTAAATCAGGACCCTCGCTTTGTGACTTTATGATATTTTACTTCTCCTTTGTCTTTAACAGAAACACCTCTTTTCTTCTTTATTTTAAAGCTTTTCTTTCATGTTCTGCAGTTTGGAAAACAGTCTATGTTTTTCATTAGGTAATGGAGAAAAGCTTTTTGAAAATTGGATTTTTTTCTCATCTGTTACAACTTTACTTTTGTAAACCCCATGTTTAGCAGTTGTGGGTTGATGAAGTACTTACATATTGATTCAATTATGCCTATACTTATTTGCTTATCCTTATTTTAAAGATATTCTTAATTTATACCCTTCTTTGGGGATTTTGAAGTTGGCAGTTCCCTAAAGTTTTCCAGCTTGACCCCTTCTGGTATGTTGGTAAACTTAAGAGTGTTTACCTAAGCTGAAAGCAGTGGTACTGATTTCCATTCACTGCTGCACTAAATGTAAATATATAAGACAGTTATTACGGTTTTATATTCTTAGTTTATCACACCAATATGAGAAAAATTAATTGCTTTTTGTCCCCTCTGTGTTCTGGGTAAGAAAACAGCAGCATGTCGAGATTAATTCACCAAAAAAAGAGAAGAGCAGACTGTGTTTGGGGAGTTTAGGGTTAAGGTATTTTTAAGAGATTTCCTGGATATGGATTCATTTTTGTGGCTTACGAGTTTGAAAAGTGCTGTAAAAGTCAGACCTTAGTATTTGAAGAATGATCTGCTGTTTCTCTCAGCAAGAAATAAATGCACACATGCATCCTGGGGGTGGGGAGAGGGGCCTGCCTTTTTTGTTAGATGGATTGAGGAACTCTCCAAACTCTGAGATTGCAGAGGGGTTTGTAAACTGATCATTCTCCCCTCAGGCGCCTTGTGCTAATCAATGCTTTGTTTAGTCAATATCAATCAGTGGTATTTGAAAACTTTTTGATGTTTGTTTTCCACGCTGAGCATCTTTCTGTGACACAGGCCTCCCGAGCTGAGCTGTCACTCACCTGTCATGGAGCTGACAGAGATCCCCTGTCACCTTCCTGCTCCAGGCAGACAGTGTCCTCTCCAGTCTGGTCTCTTCCACAGGAGAGGCACATAGCAATGGGCTTCTCACACAAGGACATCCTATGGTCAAGCAGCTGTGGGTCCAAATCCTCACCCTATCCTTTGGCTGTGATGCAGAGGTGGGGCAGAAGCAAGAGGAACCAAGCACAAAATGTGGGAAAGCTTACGTAGGTTCTTCTTCCCAGTGTTCCCACTGCTACCCCTGTGGTATGATCCTATATAACCAGAGGAAAGGAGACAACCAGACAAATACTGCCTGAAAAGGCTAGTGCCAAGGTGAGGTTCTGGCTGTTGAATGACTAATTGCTGAAGAAGAGTGACTGTTGTTTATTAAATTCTGGTGCCAGATTTCCTGGTCTGTCTGTACTGTGCTGTGGTTATAACTTTGTCTCATAATATTAAGAGATTTAATTCCATGTACTTGTGATTTTCTTGTTCTTTGATTTGAGACCACTGTGTCTTGAGTCAGCTTCATATGGTAAGAGAAGACTTTGCTTTTAGCCTGCTTTTACTCCCATTTTTCTTTATCTGTCTTGTTGCTTTATAACTCAACATTTTCTTCTTCTACACAGATGTGTCATAGAGGTTTAGTTAACATGGGCAATTTGCAGCTCAGTTTGTTTTAAACTTCTGTTGAGATATACTGAATGGATGAGGTAAATCTCCGGGCACCACACATCTGGCTTACACAGGCAGTGAAACACACTGAGTGAAACTTCAGGAAATTAAAATATAAACTTCCCTGCCCCTTTTCCTGCAGGGGCAGGAGAGGGGATGGGGTCTGCCTGCTTGCATGCCTTTGTGGTATGTTAACACTTTCATTACTGGGAGATGCATTGCATTTCTCTCCTGATTGAGCCTTTCCAGTCAGCATCACAGCTAAATATGATGCTTAGGATTTTTATGTTTGTGACCTGGGAGGTCAAAACCTTCCTATAAGATATACACTGGCATCCGAGAAAGCTGATCATCTGAAGTCCCCTGTTTGAACTTTTGCCAGCAAACTATCTTGTCTTCTTCTCTTCTTTCCCTTTGGGGGGTGAAAAGATTACTTTTAAACGAGATCCCAGGTTTTAGATTAGCATGCCTCAAAACCAAAACTTCTCCAAAATCCCTTACACGAACACAGCATTTTGTTTTTCTGTCTTCAAAATGAGAGAAGCAGCAAGTGAGCCTCACGCTAACTTCTCTGAGATTGCTCAAGTGATGTCGTGCTTTTAAATTGAGCAAGCCTGACTCTGTAACATTTTACATATTCTTATGTGTGTACATACATTCAGTCCTGGCTTGGCATTTTGTGAAAAAGTCAAATTTTTTGTCATATTTTGTTTCAAATTTCATACTAAAAGGTAGGGAAGAATGTTACACACTCAGGGAATAATTCGCATTTTAAGGCCACATGCAAAACAAAAGCACAAAGAAAAAAAGAAGAAAAAAAAGTAAAAGCATAATAACTGCCACATTTTAAATTTCTGAATTATGAAAAGATATGTTTTTTCCAGATGTAGCAGGCCTCTTTCCACAGAAGCAGGAGTGGAACAGGTATCATGACACATGGGCAGCAGACATCTGAAAGAAAAAAATAAATTGACAAATACATAGGCATAGATAATTTATTAAAGATCACAGATATCTACTAGATCCTGCATCCAGATATTGCTACAGAGGCTAAAAACCCAATGCATTGCCTAATTAATTCAGATTTTGGCAAGCTTTTGTAAGGGCCACTAATTCATTCGTATGACTTCCTCCCTCCCTCAAGGGTTCTTATACTTGACCTGTTATTACTACAAGGTTTTAACCGAAGAATTAAAGCCAGATGTCTTGTGGCGAGGCCTCCTTTTGTTAAATATCCCTTATAAATATTTTTTTTTTATATGCTGCAGAGAGGTCCTCCATAGGAACTTCAAAAATTTCTTGAATAATTAAGGCTAAAAGGCTTCAACCCTAAGAGCTGATGTATCCTAGAGGAACAATAAAAGTATTATACTCACTGTGCTGAGAAATACTATTTACGCTAACTTTTTATTATCCTGGGCCTGCAAATGTTTCTGATCAATGTTTAGGCTGGAGGTAAAATCTTTTTATAAAGACCTTTTTCTTTAGCATAAATTTAAATGTAGTGCATTTGGGATATATGTGTGAAGTTTGGTATATTGCTTTATTGAAGTTGGCTTAATTGCATTGAAAAAACGTAGAAATGAAAAGAAACGGAAATAGCTTTGGGTAATTCTGAGGAGATCTTTATCAGATACTATTTTCACTTGAGTTGAATTACTAATTCTCTTTTCCAATTCTGTACATTTTTGCTTTCAACAAGACGTTTAGCTGTAGCACTTCCTGCAGAGTAACTGGAGCTGTCCAAAATATATGGTTTAGTTTGTATGTTTTAATGGGAAGAAATTCTTATATTTTAATGTTGTTGATCTGTACTTTGAATGGGCTTATTACCTGCATTTGCTAAAACTGAATCTGTTTTTGTAAAAATTCAAGTTTAGTTGATAGTGTTCCAGAGCCATAAAAGCAGAGAGGCAAAGGCAGGTCTCCTGAGTGTCTTGTAGGAAGAGACCTTTTTGACATGTGATTCTTGGTTTGAGTATTTTTTAATTATTATTTTTACATCCTTGTTGTTTACCCATGCTAAACAAGGAATCAGGAAGTTATTCAGAGAGATTCCTTTTCCTAAGGTTTGTCTTTTGGGAATTGCGCCTTGAGTAATTGAGTGGAACTGAGAAAGGAAACTCACTAAGCATTTTCTTATGAGCCAACAGTTTTATTCAAAACTTCCACATTCTGCTGGAGTATGGGCTTGTTTGTTGCACCCCTAGATGTTCTCAGCAGAGTACTCCACAAGGAAAATTAATCATGTGTTCCCTGACACAGCTATAACAATATTTAATTCAGGAAATAAGGTTGGATGCTTTTAACACTAGTAAAGCCACATATTACTTTTCTTTTTTTTTGGCTCACTATTTCAATTTGGAATAAGTCAGTTCTGGTGAGTTATATTTAAAGGCATTGTGTATTTCAAACCCTCTCTAGAAATGTGGCTGATGCTCATAGAAATGCTATGTCATGCTTCTTTTATTGTTCATAAAAGCACTTCATGCATTGTGGACAAACCACGCCTGGTAATTGACAGGCTCAGAGCATACTGACAATCTTTGTATAAGGTATTCTTCCCACTTTTTAAGACAGGGCAAGAAGGAATAGCCGTGATGGAAAACAAAAATCTGCTTGGAAACATAGTAAACATTTCCTCCTTTTTGAAGGGCTATTCTTCCACTAGAGTCAAACAACAGTTTTATGCACCAATAACATAAATAAGATGTCTGTAGCAGAGTTAACTTTTCTTAATTATGAATTGCATGCCTTTCCTTAACTGAATCTTTCAGCAGGTCTACTTGGCCAGGAGCTCATTTTCCATGCAATTTACAACTACATCAGAAATCATGCTGGCTCCCAGAGCAGATGGAACCATTTCTGGTTGGTTCTACTCTGGTTGCTGTTACTAGATTCCTCAAAGCAATTGTTTGTGAGTTGTGGAATGCCATTTGGTCTGAAAAAATAAATTTGTTCTGAAGCGTGTTCCTTTCCTGTCCCCCTCCCCACTCTTTGTGCATGTCTCATCCATGGAGGCAATCATATGTTTTCAGTTCTGATGTCATTCTTTTTTTTTCTCTCTCTTTTTTTCCCCTGTTCTTTCAGTCCACAGCCATGAGCGAACCACAGTGCTACTACAATGAAACCATTGCCTTCTTTTATAACCGAAGTGGAAAATATCTAGCCACTGAATGGAACACTGTCAGCAAGCTTGTAATGGGACTGGGGATTACCGTCTGCATCTTCATAATGCTGGCCAACCTCTTGGTTATGGTGGCTATTTATGTCAACCGTCGATTCCACTTTCCTATTTATTACTTAATGGCCAACTTAGCTGCTGCAGACTTTTTTGCAGGGCTGGCCTACTTTTACTTAATGTTCAACACAGGACCCAACACTAGAAGACTGACTGTAAGCACCTGGCTTCTCCGTCAGGGTCTCATTGACACCAGTCTGACAGCCTCTGTAGCCAATTTGTTGGCCATTGCTATTGAGCGGCACATTACAGTTTTCCGGATGCAGCTACATACGCGGATGAGCAACCGCCGAGTGGTCGTCGTAATTGTTGTTATCTGGACTATGGCCATCGTCATGGGTGCCATACCAAGTGTTGGATGGAACTGTATTTGTGATATCACTCACTGCTCCAACATGGCACCGCTCTATAGTGACTCCTACCTGGTCTTCTGGGCTATTTTCAACCTGGTCACTTTTGTGGTTATGGTGGTCCTATATGCTCACATCTTTGGGTATGTTCGCCAAAGGACTATGAGAATGTCCAGACACAGTTCTGGACCCCGCAGGAATCGTGACACCATGATGAGCCTCCTGAAGACTGTGGTCATTGTGCTTGGTAAGTGCTTACTTTGCCCACCCTGTTCTCCCCACTCTGTTCCTTATCAGGTGATGTCAGTAATGCATGGTCAGCTCCTGGGGGATCAGCAGCATTTGGAAGACACTGGAAGAGGTGCAGACAGTGAGAACCCCCAGAGTTCACTACTGTGACCACTAGGGGCTATCAGGCTTATTTATCGAAGTTGATGGAACAAACTTGGTTACTCAGCCTTGTAACTGGTGAAAATCCAGATGTAATGTGGTTTTTTGCAGCAAGGCATGTTTAAAACCTTTTGCAGCAGCCTATTGTATGCAGTGTTTGCCCTTTTGCCTTTGAAGATGCCGAATGGCTTTAAACTTAAAACAGTACAGGGAAAGCTCAATATTCCGCTGAAGTACCTGTTGTCTCCTTTTTGCCACCCGAAAGGTGTTGTGTGTATTCATGCAAAATTCCAATATATGAAGAACAATGAAGGATTACAGGCTATTCATGAAACAATTGTGTGTTGAGCAGGGCTGCATGTACTCAATCCTATAGTGTTTGGCACGTATCAGTATCTGACCATTTGCTAACACAGGAAAGCAACAAATAAGATTCTGGTGCTTCAGCACTCTGCTCAGGAGATGCCTAAGTTTCAGAGCTTGGAAAACAGGGAAATGTGAGAAAAACACCATAACACATTGTGGATTCAGGTGGTTCTTTTCATTTTGTGAGTAGTTTTACTTGGATTTTGTCTGGGGCTCCCAGCTTGCTCATGCAGAAGCACAACCTGAATGCTGAGTAGCATTCCCTGGTGATCTTCTTTGCAGTTTGCTCTGTTCTTTGTTGCTGCAGATGATAGTGAGCTGAAGGCAGCAAGGATGGTGCAGACGGTTTCCTTGTCCTAACATGTGATCTCACCTATTAGGTCTTCCAATACAGTACATGGGTCTCTAGGAATCACACTGCCCTGTTGTATCAGATGGTTGCCCTAATAGTCCATAAATGCAATTGTTATGCAGTCTACAAAGCCCAAAACTTAGCCCCATTTCTCTCCTTGACATTATGATTCCCACAGGTTTGTGCTGTGACTTGTGCTTTCTATCACAAATGTGGCAGAATAGGTGCAGAGATTCCGTGTGAGTCACTGTGTCAACTCACTTGTTAGTTTAAGAATTTACATGTTGTACTCTGACCTAGTGATTAGCTTTTTAACCAGAACATGAATTGTGTGGCTAACTAACCCATTAAACCATTGATAAGGCTTATTCTTCCATGCCCTGTTTTTGTCTTCAGGGAAAGATTCTCTATGAGTTTTGTGAGGGAGACTGTAGCAGTTGGTAAAACCTCCCCTGACTTCCTGGTGGTTCAGAGGTCTGTCCCTTCCCACCTCCATGATTCCCATGGCAGAAAGCAAGATGATTAAAAATATAAGGAAAATTCAGGTTTTTCAGTCCTCTTTTAGGAAACACTTTCCTGTTTTCCCTCCTGAAGAATCACTGTTCATACAGCAGTGTAGTATTTCCTATGAGATGAAAGACTGGCTCAGACTTAAAAAAAATACAAAAGCAAAAAAACTAAAAACAACAACCCAAAAAAAAGTGGATAGCAAATAGTCAGTATTTACACCAATGCAATGTGGAGTTGTAGCAATAAAAGTCATTGAGTAAATAGCAAATGTCAGCTTATCCCAAGCATGGGTAGGACCAGAGGTACACATGTAGCAGGAAGGGTAGGTGGTGACTACACTGTCCTGACATGAGAAGAGGTCAGAGGGAACATGTACAGGCCACCCACTGTGGCCACAGCAGTAGTGGTGTACAAGGAACATAAAGTGACACTTCTCTTCCCCTAATAAGTATAATTTTTTCAGGTATTGTTCTAGAAAGAGTGAAACAGCTCCAGGGGTTAAGGGACATTAGCTAAACTGAAGGTGACTTCAGTTTAGCTGGAGATGTAGTTCAGTAATAGCTCTGATTCCTCATTAAGGTCAGATTTTTCAGGACTGCAGGTAGCACATGTTGAAGCTTTCTTCAAAATTCAAACAGGACCTTAATTCTTGTTACTTCATTCAGTGTTTTGCACACACTCCACTTTAGCACCTCTTTTAATCTGTATAAAATACCACTTACAGAAAGCAAGAACTTATTATCTTAATAAATCTGTTTGAGGGAAACAAAGGCACTTGTAGGTTGTGACACTCTTCCTCCTTTTTGCAGCTCTCACCTTGGTATTAATTGGCAAAGGGTTTGGGTTTTGGTTCAATTGGGGTTTTTCCTAAGCAGTGTGGTTTCTAGAGCAAGGCTAGAGGAGGTCAGTCATGGGGCCATATTGTAAAGAAGCAGGAATACTTTCACCTCCTTGCCACCTGTGAGGCACAGTTGGAAGATAAAGGTGGTTGGGAAACAGCTGGGAGTTTGTTATGTAAAGTCTTTCAATTTAAGAAAGAAATAAATAAAAAACAGACTGAAGCCAAGGCTCTGGGATAACCACAAAGACTTCTGGAGAGTTAAATGTTTGTGCATCAAGGTGTTACCAGACTGCTAGGTGCACCATGAGGAATGTTCATTAGTTGCCATCAGAGGGCGAGTGCCATCACATATTGCTGAATTTGCACTTCAGTGGAGGATTGTTTCGTGGTTCTGAAGAAGAAAAGCTACGCATCACTTCAAAGCACGTCTGGGCATCTCAGATATCACCAGATATCACCAGATATCTCTCAAGCAAATGGTGTGATCACCATGTCGGTTAGGCAGGTGTGCTGGTGCTCTGTCACTGTTTGCAATCTACTTGTAAGTCTGGCTTAAAGTTTTCACAAGCAGAAGATTTAATTTATGGAGTCATACTTCCTGAATGCCTTCTTGAAAAGTTAGTGCTGCAAGTTTATCTAGTGGAGCTTTGGAAAGGGTGGGAAAGGTGAGTGTCTTAGGCTGCATGGAGCAATTTGCCGAACATTTCTCTCATGTGATCTGGCTGTTTCTACATCAGTGAACCTCAATAATATGGAGGAAAAGAACCCCTGCCTGTTTTTAATGGTGCAGATTGGAGTAATAATACATTACTTGAGACATTGGTTTGAGGCAGAAACCAACTTTTTGCAGGAGGTGAAGATGGGAAAGAAAGCAGTTTATTCTGAAGATCCCTCTCCCCCCTCTCCTATCCCATATTGAGTGGGGAAGGGAGCTGGTTTGTGTCAGGCTGCTTTACACAGGAGAAGACAATTCATTTTGGAGGAGAGGGAGGGTGCCCTGGGATCCAAGGGAAAACAGGACTGGGAGTCTGGGTAAACCTGTGAGCATTGGCAGAGGGAGGCAAACCATTCCTCATCTTAGAATCTTTGTTAAAATGCTGCTCAGCCGTAAGGAACCCCATTGTGAATTGGGCAGCAATGAACTGTTCATTTGACTTTTAAACTTCCATAAACGGGTGTCCTGGAGTTGTCCTGCTGGCTGTGCTCCCAGGCAAAGCCATGCTGCTGCCTCAAGGAGAAGAGCATCTTTTACCCTGTCCGCATTCTCGCTATGCTTTGGGGGCAGGAGGTGGAGGGAATAACACAAACGCTTCTTGTTTGTTAGCTGCCTAACACGGCCTGCCCTCCTCGTGCCTTGCTGCCTTGCTCCAGGAGGAGAAGAGCAGCCCCAAAGGGGTGCAGTCCTCCAGGCAGAGATGCTGTCAGCATGTGCGGGGAGGGTGCCAGCTGCCTCTGACAAGAGGGTGATTGTGTGGGAAGGGCTATGGCCGCTTGACGCACTGACTGGAGCGGTCGGGATCTGGCACACTGCGTCATCCCACAGAGCGGGTGGGTTGCTGAATCCTAGGAACAAGTCAAAAGCAGAGAACAGATTTTTTTTTTTTTCATGCCCTCTTGTTGTTTTTTTGCTTGAGTAAAATAGTTTAAACAGAAGGAAGTGATTTCATAGCTGAGCCCTTTTTTCTTTTAACAAAGCTGCTTTAGAAATCTTTCAAAAGTAACAAGGAACATACAGCTTTTTCTCTAAACCATGCCTTTCCTTTGCATTGGAACTGAGAAAAGACTGATCTGTGTACTGCACATAGCCATAAAATCATGTCTGGTTTGGCTTGCAGCTCAATGACACTTTGCCTTTCACCACCACCATGTGTTCCCTTTAAATGAGCAATCAGGGAACAGGCAGAAACTGAGCAGATACATCAGCTAAAACTTGGCATCCTCTCTTCTGTTCTCCACTTTTTCTCATGTTACATTTAAAGACAAAGCTAAACTGTTTTTCTGGTGGGGATCAGAGTTAGACTCTGAAAGCATTTATCTGGGCCAGTTGTAGGTTTGGCCCAAAAATGGATGACAATATCTAACTATTGTTTTAAGAAGCAGTGAAGGCACCACATGAAGGATTTCAGAGCTCAGGCCTGGATAAACTAGCTCCTTGGCCTGGAATCAGTCATGAAAGGCTAGGGTCTTTCAGGTGTTTTCAGGTGCAAACCTGCATTTGTAGAGAGCTACTGGCTTAGAATGTTACTGTTGGACAGTTAGCCTGTTTTTCACATGCCTAAATGCTGATTAAATATCTATCCTAACTTGTCACCTCTAGTTTTTACAGTGTGGATAACTCTGCCATATACCTCCATATGCATCTTTGGGCATTCCTCTCTATTTAGAATTTAGACGGTGAGATTGTGATACTGAGGGATTATAACTGAATTTTAAATAAGCCAACAACCCTTCTTATGTGTATTTTAATAATCCTGATGATTAGCCTTCTATGTTGGGTGAGTTCTCAATATTTTTTGGCCAAAATTAGGCATGCCTGTTGAGCCAAGCACCAGAGCTAGCCCCCAGGATGTAGGGAGACCAAACAATGAATTCATAAATGTTTACCCTTTATGTTCCTGGGAAGTAAAAAAGACACTTAGGACTTTCCTGCCTGTAGAATTGTCCACTTTGTTTGCAGGAATGTGGTTTACTCTGTAAGACTGGGAAACTAATGTGGGCACAGGCAAAAATGGTGAAGATTCTTTTTGTATAAACTGTTTTGATTCAAATGAGTCTCACTGTGTTTGAAGACAGTCCTTTACTTATTATAACAAAGAAATAAATGCAAGAAAAAACATCTGGAAGTTCAGTATAAACATCTGGAAGGGTAGAATTGCTCAGCAACAGCTTTCTTCTTGCCCTCTCTCTGCAGTTACAAATTGCATGAGACTTATTTTTGTATTTTGTAGCTTTTCTTTCACATCTAGGTACCAAATGAGGTTGGAAAGCAGCAAATAACTGTTGATGCACGAGAGGTCACATAAGCTGTAGCTATGCAGTTGAAGCAAATAAAGTGCATTATTGATAACTTTAACCTTTCTGAGTAGTTGTTTTGACATGCAGTCTGTATCTTTACTCCCTTTCTCCTCCCATGCAGTAAAAGCACTTGATTATCAGTACAAAATAAACAGACTGTGAAATAATGCTACAACCTGATTGACAGCACATAGTAGCTTGACAGAGGCGAGTCTTTATTTCCATACTCCTCATGGAGTGTCAGGTAATTAGCTGGAATGGCTTATCTTTGTTGGCCTTAAGGTTTGAACAATATGAAATATATTCCACCAGCTACCAAGAATGTGGTCCCGGACTGAGATGAAGATGATCTTGTCTCGACAGAGCTTCGTTATGGTATCACTCAAACTTTGACAGACCTTGCCTGCCCATGGAACATTATACCAGTGGGCCAAAGCAAGCATCAGCCCTCATAGCACAATGCAGCTTCTAAGAGGATATTTTGTAGAAGCCAGGGTATAACTCTGAGCCCAGTGATGTAAGATGACAACTACACCTATTTACCTCCTCCTTGAGGACTCCTGCTGGTGTTGAGAGAGATGAGCTCTAGAGCAGCACTTTTCCTGAGATTACTGAAATTGAGGATGTTGTCTTAGCTTGGGAATGTCCTTCCACCAGGTAGCAGTGGCCCCTTGGGGAGAAGAGCAGCATCCAGTCAGGCACTTTTCCTTGTAATTGCATATTCCTTAGAGAGCTGGGCTGGGCAGTAGGATCAGGCTGGAGTTCAGATGAGAGCAGCATTTTTCACAGCTTCTTCTCTGGAAGTGGTGCAGTGTGAAGCCATAAATACCGTGTTACCCTGTGGTCAGTTCAGAGTCACCAACCCTGCCTGACCCCTGCATCACAGAAATGTCACTTGTGTATTGATTTAGTCCTGACGGAAAAACAGGGCAATAAACCCTGGAACTGGTGTGGGCAGTACAAGTCTGAGCATCAATGACTTTCTGTTCTGTACACAGGGTGCAGTTATGTTCAGCCCCAGTGTTTTTAGATAAGTATATTTTAAAAGTGCATAAACTGTGAATTTAACCCTATAGTCGAGTAAACTGGGAAATTGTTGCTGATGACTGTTGTGTATCTGGAGAGCTCGTAGAGTTTGTAGCATAAATTCTTATTACATTGTATGGAGAAGGAAGGTTTGTAATAAATGCTTTTAGAGTTTCAGTGTGACAGCAGTACTTTCAAGCTGTATCATCAAATATTTGCACGAAAAAGTGAAATCTTGATTAAAATTATTTTTTAATATATAGCACATGTTACCTATGCTATAGGATTTTTGATTACTTGGATTTCTTTCTCTTCTCTCTTCTCTCTTCTTGGAAGGCCTTAGGAGTAGTTCTGATTGCTCATTAAAAGCTCTCTTGCAGAAAAAATCATGCAGTTTAGGGGGTCAATGGTTTCCAGGCCTTGCCATTTCTACTTATGGTGTATTATGTATTATCTTTTTTGTTTAGTTGTTGAGTTTTTTCATTTCCCCTGTCCATCTTAATGACATTTTGGTATTGACTTAAGTAACAGTGTACTTTTAGCTTGCAAGTAGGTGAAAGGGAATTAAAGTCTTCATATTATTGCGTATATTTTTTAGAAGGTTTCATTGTGAAATCATTCAGATTTAATAACAAGAAATTTGACTTTAGTCAGTGATTCATAACAAGTGTATTAATATATTTATGTTTGTAAATGTCTGTATTCTTATTTTCTTCATAAATACTGCTTGATCACTATATTAGACAGGTCTAGCACTTTTTTCTATCAGGAAGACAAATTTTCACAATGAATTATTAAAAATCAGTTTCTTCTTTCAGTTAAAATAATGGAGGCGTGAGAACTTGCCAAGGATCTATGTACAATATGTACATAATTATGCAGTGATTATAGTGTGTTTTAACTTTAACAGTCTTCGTAGGATGTTGCTTGATTGCTTGATACATTTTGTGCTGCTAGTAAAAGCAGTACTATGTGTGCTCTGTCTCAAAATCTCAGTCCCTGATCATTTTTATGGTCATTTATAGTCCTGCAAATGAATTTTTCTAGAAAACTAGAATTTTTCTAGTAGTCCCAAACCAAATCTCTTCCTGTTACTGGTTGGCTGTCGAGGATACTGAAAGGAGAAAGAATAAGGAAGCACAGCATCTGGAAATTACACTGTGGTCAGTTTGTTTGTGTGATAAACTTCATAAGTAGATTTCTGTTCCAAATCAAGCCTGTGCAAGCTCCACTTGATGAAGCAGAAGTTATTGGTGCCTTGTATCCAGGCAAGTCTCTCTGAACCCAGAGCATGGTTGGGTGTGTAGGGAGGCTCACTCTATCTATTTTGCTTAATTTCTCCACTGACTCTCTCAACTTATTTTATTGCATCCACAGCTAAAGCTGATACATCCTTGTTAACTGTCTTTTCTCTAAAGTGTTCCAGGTATCCCTGTGGCATTCAATGCTTCACCCTGGGGAATCCCTTTGGAAGTTTTCCTCTTCTTTCCCCCTTCAGTTAAGAATAAGAATTATTTCTTTTCATTTAGGATCCTTTGAAAATGCATTTTGAGGAACTTCCCTCATTTCCCAAGACAGGAATGTGGTTTTATTTTATTTTTGAGAGGGAAAATTTTCTCTAGTAAATATAGTCCTTTAAGTATGGTGAAAATGAGGCCTTGCTTAATAAAAGTATTTTCCCCGACTTCAGTATAATTTATTACCTTTTCAGAGAAAAAATAAATTTAAAGGGCAGATGAAAGCTCTCCTCATTTTTCTAAGAACAGCCAGGAAAAGGTAAACCTTAAGTAGTTCTTGCACTTGTGTTCACGTTTTGATTAAAAAACTATTAAAAAAATTAGTTCTAATTGCTTGCATAGGTTTTGTCTTTTTTCCAAGAAGCTTTTAAAAATGAATTGCAGTGGCAAAAGTACGTATATTCCTCAACAGGCCTTGAGAATTGATTTTTATTTTCCTTTAATTTAATAATAGGGTTTGAAAATCACACTTTGGCCTTGAAAAATAGAATCCAAGATTTTCACTTGGATCCAGGTAAAATAATAAAATGCTGACTAAGGAGTGATATTTGCTTACTGAAAATCCATACCAAATCAAAATTAATTGGTAACTTCTCTTGCTCTGAGATCAGACTCCACTCAGCATGGCTACATCCACAAGTGAACACTCATCAACCTGGGCTTCTCCAAAACAGTGGAACATTTTGTGAAACATGTGCTCTAAAACAAAGGCCTTGGTAAACTTTGCTAAATACCCAGGGCAGAAATTGTTGCCAAGAAGAAATTTTGAAAATCAGCACATACAAGAAGGCTTACTGTAAAATGCCAGCATGTGACCAAGTCCTACTGATCTCTCAAAATTTGAGTATTTTGAATTTTTAATTTTTTGGAAGAGAAGATGGGAGCCTATCCTTTCTTTAGAAGAGGCAACAATAACGCTTTTACAAAATGGCTGCTCACAACATAACCTTTTTGTCCTCTAGAAAGCACATTGTTGAAAGCATGGGGAGTTTGATTCTAAACGTTTTGCTTATGTTATTCACTGACTTTCCAGATTACATTTCTTGCCCCCTCAGCTAAAACTGATACACCCTTGGAAACTCTTAAAGCAAAGCATTTGCAGACTCAAGGTATGGGGTGAGGCCGATGTCCAGCCACTCCCTTCTGTTTTCACCTTTGTGATACCATTTGTCCTTCCTGTGCTTCAGCAAAAAACCCTCAAGTGCTTAGTCAAACTTACAGCTAGACCTCAGCTTGAGAAGTTACGTGAACAAAAATGCCAGCTGTTAACTTGTCTCATTGTGAAACTGCATTCAGTGCAGTACTGAACTATTGTTTGTTTCCACCAGAGGAAAGCACTGACAACAACAGACTGTTTTGTGCCAGAGAAGCTGTGGTGCTCCCTCTGAATTGCTTCATTGCACATGAAAAGTGCGATTAAGTATTCTGGGTTGTTTGTTTTTTCTGGGATAACCCATGAGAACAGAAGAATAACAATTTTAAGTATCAAATTATTTTTGCCTTTATAGTTGCAATGAAACTATGGCTCTTAGCATCAAAACACGGAGTTATTGCTGATGGCATAACTTGCTGAGACATCTGAGTTACAGCAGCCAGTCAGTGCAGTGGGAAATGGTCAGCACTGAATGATAGCTTTCAGATAGCAGCCATGCCTCCATCCTTCTAGCCTCAGCATGAAAAGAATGTTCAACAAAAAAGACTTTCTTTGTGCATTTTTTTTTAGTAAATGTGTTTCAAATCTGGATGTGAAAGAAAAATATGATTCTGCATTCTCCTGGTGCTGGCAGAACAGCTTCCTATTTTTGAGTTTCATACTCATGGGGATGCTGTCACTGAGCTCACAGGTAGACTGCTTTTACTTTTTTTCTTTCAAAGATATTTTCAGCTTGCTTGCTTTCTTTCTTTCTTTCTTTCTTTCTTTCTCTCTCTCTCTCTCTCTCTCTCTCACTCTCTCTCACTCTCTCACTTTCTCTTTCTTTCTTTTCCCTTTTCTTCCCAACCCTTATCAGGTTTGCTGCCTGATACTCAGCCTTTTGAACACACTTGGCCTTCCAGCTGCATAAGTTTCTCTCTCCCACACACTTGATACCCTCCTTTAAAGCGGGAAGCAACAACAGCAGCAGAAGATCCCCATTCTTACTGCAGTTCTCATCTGGGAAAACTCTGTGTCACACTTTTACTTACCTCAGCGTAGGAAAAAAGTCTCTGAAGTTCATTTTCCTGTATCCACATGGAGAAATGCTGATGTTATGTCCAAGTGTGCTGCTTGTGTAATGTGGCAGGTCCACTAGTGCACACATACCCTTTCCCATCAATGGCCAGAGAACAGCAAGGGCTCAGAGCTTTTATGGAAGGTCATGAGACTTCAGAAGCTATGACATCATTTATAAATCTGAGACATTTCATTTCCAAGCTCTGGTGTTTTCCATCACTCTACATTATTTAATGATGTTCTGGAGCAAGGGGAATTGCTCAAAGTGAAAATCCTTGATTTCCAGACCCACCAGCAAACAGGAGGTATTTGGGCACACAGTGATGAGTATTTGAAGTTTGTGGATAGGGTGATCTTAAGTTTTGCAACTGGGAAAGTGAGTACTTGGTCTGTAAAACTGCCCCAGACGTATCTGCCATGGGGTGGCCATCTGCTGCTGTTAGGAGAGCAGCCTCTGTGGGCTGCAAAGGTTGAAGTAATAATTCCTTGACAGTAGCGTTAAAAACCCAGGAGGTTACTGGAAAGAAAAAAGGTTGAGACATGTTTGAGAGGAGAGAGAGAGAGAGAAATTCTGTTGCATTTTTTTGTGTTTGAGTAAGAGCTTTCTGCTTGGGTCTTTCTGTTTTAATAAAGTACTTGGTATCTGATTACAAGTTTGTTAATATAACCATAGATATGCGAGAACACTTAAGATTTTTGAAATATCTTCCTCCATGAAAGAAGTCATGTCCCAAAGAAAAGGGAGGGAACTTAGCTGTTAAAAGGAGGAAAAGCTGCCAAGCTCCCCTGGACTCAGTACCTTCCTTGTTCTTCTGAAAGCAGTTTTGAGGGAGCTGTTTCCCATCTTCTGGTATTGATATAACCTCAGAAGGAACTTGTTCTGACATATGGCATTGATAACTCTCATCTTCCCTTGTTTTAAGTTGCTTTAAGGTGCTCATTTTTTACTTTTCTAGAGAAGTACAAGGAGTAATTTAGATATTAATTTTCTAAGCAAAAGCTGATTATAGTTCAAGTAAAAAACATTGTGTAAAACTGTTGTGTATTTGTAGAATGGCTGCCACTTCCATCTTTCAAACATACTAAAATTGAAAACTGGATAGATGCAATGTTGTGGGACATAGCTCTGAGGGTGCTGGGTGCTGAGGGATCATTGCTTGCTGCTTGATAATCAGCCTTGTGAACACACTTGGCCTTCCAGCTGCATTTTGTACTTACCCTCCTTCAGCACACAGAGAGTTATATCAGAGTATGCTGTAGCTTCACCACGGGAACTGAAAACGGCCCTTCATTGGGGGGGATCTGCATCTGATCCTTGCCTATTTAGCCAGAGTTCTCCACAAAATGAGTTCTGTGGGTTTCTGTCTTTCCAGCCGGAAAGCTTGGCTTGGTTCAGTCTAGGGGGAGGAGTGATCAGTTTAAATAAACAAACAAAGCAAAGTACTTAGCTTGAAATAAGTAATGTAGCATTCTTTAGATGAACTTTCAGCTGACTCACCCATCAAATACCTGAGTGCTGCACTCACCATGGCTAGTGTTGCTACTAAGCAGAAGGCTTTCAGGTACACTGGCCTTTGCCCTACCAAGCAGGGGGAGAGGTATGGGTAAAGCCATATGCACTCTAGAAATATGAGCTTTTAAGCACATTCCAGTGAGCACAGTACTGATTGGTTCTGTTTCCCCTGAGATTTTCCTTTTATTTAATTATTTTACCCTCCTCCCTCTCCTTTCCCTCCTTTCCCTCCTTTCCCTCCTTTCCCATCTCTCTACTCCCTTTCTTTGTTTATAACTTTATCTATGTGGCCTTGCTGCTGTTGGACTGGCAGGCAGGAGCAGCACCTCTGACAGCCAGCCTAGCTGCAGGATAAGCCATGGGAGCCTGAGCTGCTGGAGGATGTTCTGGGGCCTTCACAGTAGAGACCACCTTGTCCTGCAGCACCAGTGGCTCACTCTCACGTGCCTCTGAGCTGGTTTGGGCTGCCAGACTGTCCTGGCTTGTGTCATGGCATTCCAGGCCTATTTCCAGGAAACAAAGTATAGCCACCTTCCTGCAAACCTTTGTCACAGGCATAAATATCCAGTATTTAGAGATTTACTCCTGGAAAGAAAAGCAATTTTTTTTTTAATTATTGGAACAAGGCTGTGAAATGGTAGACAAATCTGTTCCATTCTTACCCTGCCAGTTCACCATTTAGCCCTCTCATAGGTTTATCTCTCTGATTGAAGGAGAGAAATACCTCAGCAGGAGGATTATTGAGTATTTTGCCTGCTGGGTAGGCAGATGTTTGCTTCACAGCTTCTCTGACTATGCTGATCCAAGAAAGGGGGGCACCAGGATGCAAAAGAGCCTGCTGCCTTTGGCCACTTGCCAGGCACAGGTCAATTTACTATTGCTGCTCAGATTTTGGGGGTCTAGGGGTTGGGTTTCTTTCCTCAGGTACTTCCTCTGCATCTATGGGAGCCCACAGAAACCAACCAGGGCTGAGACATCCTCTGGTTAAAGAGGATACATGACTTTCCAAGCTAGTAACCTCTCCTCAGTGGTCTGGGAAACTCAACATCGAAAAGATACTTCTAAAAACTTTTATTTTATTTTATTTCATTTTATTTCATCTATTCTATTCTATTCTATTCTATTCTATTCTATTCTATTCTATTCTACTTTTTAATTGTAGTTGTCTTGTACTTCCAGTTCCTGAGTCCAGGACCTGACTATCATCAGTTATGGAAAAAGTAGATCACACAGAAGTAATGGCCAGTTAAGGTTTGATACATAAGGAAATTGAACCTGTTTGAGTAGTTTCCATTGGGAGGGATGTACAGCCGCAGATGTAGCAGTTTTCTAGAATACAGTGCATACAACAGATCCTCAAATTTCTAACACGTCCTCCATTTAAAATGAGTGAAGAGAGCTGGCTGAAGCACAAGTTCTGCATTTGTCTGTATAAACATAAGGATTTCTCTGCAAGCACTCTTGAAATCTCAGCAGAGACACGAACCAGATTTCAAACCTGGCGTTGACCCTAAAAACAGTGATGAAATATATTAAAACCCTAACCATAAACCATTCATTAGCTTTGTACTTTATGCATTTCACTTTGAAACAATATGCCTTTCTTCCAAAGTTTGCAGAGTGGTCTCCTGCATCCACAGCTATCAAGAATTACCCTTCACTCATACAGTACAGGTAATCTTGCAAAGTGTCACTTATGGGATGTCTCCAAGGCATATTGCACTGTTGAGTGCAGATTTCCCCCAAAATAACAAAAAATACTAAAGAATTATACTGGCCAGATGCTTTAGAGAAGCTTAACATCTTTTTCATTCGAAATTTCAGTTCACTGCTTCTTTTTTGCTGCAGTTGCTTTCAAACAGAAGAGATGTCTAGCAGATGCAGCAGTTTCACTGAGCATCTCCTCAGATGAATGTAAGAAAGCAGAAAGCACCACAAACAAAAATGTCAGCCCAAGCAGAAAACTGATACTGTTGTAAGCAGTTAAGGTGGTTTTTTTAATAGAAAGCAGTGCATAGGCTCTAGTACCTTGGTGAAATTCCTGAAAGTCTGCATGTATTTGATTTTGAAGGCATCATTTTGCAGCAGTGTATTATAGTGGACTTCTGTGTGTGCTGAAGTCTGTGATAGTAAGAGATGTTTTTTGCCACATCCTGAAACCCTATCCTCCCTTTTTGTGACACAGGCTGACCACTTTCAAAAAAACAAGAAAAGTCCACATGCTTGGAAGATGGATAAGATTTTTTTTTGTTGTTTAAACACTTCTGTTTCTTATGCCTCAGAAAAATAAAATACAAAGTACTTGGAAATGTCAGGCACATTGCCAGCATTTTAAAGGCCTGTGAGAAGACTAGTTAGGCTAGTGATAGGTTTGGAAAATTGATGAACCAACATGAGAGGTATAAGTAAGAGAACTATCTGCAGATATTTAATGATTCGGTAGCTCAGTTCATGAATTGTTCTTTAATTTGGATGGAGGACTTGTGTTAGGATTAAAGGGGGTGTGTGCACGTTGCAGTTTGTGCCCCTGGTGTGATGGTTTTCCAGGGGATCCCTCACCGCTGTGACCTCAGCTGCCCCGTTTGTGGCAGTGTCTTCTGACTCCAGGACTTGCTTAGAGTTCATGAGTACTCAAGAGCAGATACAGACACCTCTGTGATGGCTGTCACATTAGGAGTAAGGGCAAGCTTTTTTGATACATTAAGAGTAAGGAAGTTGAAGAGAAAAATAAACAGCTTTGTGTTCCAGCTAGTCCTCAGATATCAAAGGGGCTGGCAGTGGCTGGGCTTAGATTCTGGGTCATAGCCAATTCAACACTAAGCCACAGAAGTACAGAGCCAGTGCAGCACTCTAAATCCAGTCATGTTCAATAAGAACTACCCCAATTATAGACTCACAGGTAGAACAATATCATACAATACACTGTAAGCCCTGTTGTGCCCTGCAAACCCTCACAGCTAGACTAGAAGTCTGGTGGCATTCAGTAACTCTCACAGCAAGGCACAAAGAAGTGTCATTTCATGAGCAACAGAGATGCAGGTTCTTCTTGGATTGCTCTTGATAAATACACTTGCTGTGGAAGCGTGCATGAATTCTTAAAATGCGAGTAATACAGATGCTAGCAAATGCATTAAATTGTGAGATGAGTATATGCGCTAAAAGTGTGATGACAGCATAAGCTAGCTTTCTGAATTTCCCAAAGCAGTCAGTATAGCTATGGGCGAGGAGATGGGTACACCCCATTGACCATCCCTGGATAAATTCAGAAGGCACATCTAGGGAGAAAGATGGAGAGGTGGCAAGTTACATATGGCTCTCTTCTGCCACAAACAGCTCTTGGGGTTGTCTCTTTCCACCTAGCTGACACATCTCAACATTTCTGTGGAAAAGTTTGTTTTAAATTGCATCCATAAACTTCTACATGTGTCTGTTGCCATGATGTGCAATGCTCTTGCAGGCATTGGTACATCTGCCTCTCCTTCTCCCCATGCTCATGGGCAGTGCCCTTGTGGTGACCACTGTATATGGTCATCTCACTGCTTATCTCAAAGTCTCCTGACAACATCTACTGCAATTTGCAAAGCAACTCATTTCCTCACTTATTGCTGAGTTTGCTCTGGCCTGTGCGCTGCACCATGTACTGTGAACATCTAAATTTTATACCCAAAAAGCTTGCATTGCTGCAACATTCAAGGTCAGACTTCACTGTACTCAGCAGTGTTTTACAGCCACAACTGAACCTTGGGAGATCTCTGCATTCAACCCTCTCCCATCAACCCCAAACTCCTGCACAAAGTAACCCTGATTGATGCCTAAAACAGGTTCCCTGAAACAGAGGCCAAGACAAATCAGGAGTATATAAAAGCAGACAAATTTATTCAAGGCCTTCAAGGTGTATTTGGGCAAGCAAAGTCCCCCTAGGGGACTACACCCAAAATGGACACTAGGTCACGAGCTCTTCACCTTTTATGAGTTCTCTGCTATTAGCATCTTGGTCCCTAATTCTCCAGTCACACCTTCAGGTGATGATACTGACTGCCTCAGGCCCTGCTCCCCCCTTTCCACCATTGGTTACACATTTCAGGTCCTAGGGTAACGAATGTGTCCTTGAATCTCTATCCAGAGAGCTTTGTTTTGGTTAAATGTGTTGGGAACAGAGGTTTTCAGCATCCAGTAAGAGCACAGAACTACACCAAGCTACAGATACATGAAGAGGAAAAAAACCCGAAATCATTAAGGTATCATGATGAATATGAGAATTAGTCTGTCATGCAGAATTAGAAGGAAGAGGTGAAGAACATCCAGGCTGTGGATCAGTTACAGGTGGTTGTTTGCTTGTTTCTTTTATGGATTAAACATGTAGCCATAACTACAGTAACATACTGATGTAATTGCAGGAACACAGAAACCATCAATGCCAGGGAGCATCACAAATGTGGATTACAACAGCAGCGAGTTTTAATCTCAAGGGAGCTCCCCTGACCCCCAGAGAAAACACAAGATCCAGTACCATGTGAGAGAGTGGCACTGTTTATAACTTACTGGAGCAAAACTCTTACATTTGGGGAGGGTAAGAGGGGTCATGCAATGCTTCTGCTCCTCCCTGTTCTCATTCATTCTCTTCCCCAGGCACACACAGCTTGAGTTTTACAAAACTCCATGGTTCAGGTACTGGTGGAAGCTTCTCCAGCCATGGGTCAGGAGGGAGGAGAGCAAAGTTCACATGAAAGCTGTGTCAATAAGGGAGAGGGGTGGCTGGACTGTGGCCAGGACAACATCTTGTGCAGGGGAACATGGAACTCACCAACCTAAGAGGCTCCTATGGCATCGCAACACTGAGGACTTTGCAAAGTGCTCAGCCAGCTTCAGAGATCCACAAAACACTGATTAAAGTAGCAAGGAGTGAAAACTCTCCTGCCCAGACCATGTTACTTGCTGTATACATGTAGCAGTAATAGTCTTCTCAGCCACTGATGCTGCATTCATAAAGGGATTCAAGCTGGTGAAACTTGAATGAGCCTTCTCTAATAAATGCAGTTAAAGACAAGAGGATAGACAATGAAAAATATAATTAGTGGGTGCTTGTTTTCAGCAAAATATGTGCTGAAAATATCATGAAATCTCTCAATTTGCAGTAGGTCAGTCTGGAAGTTCTGCTTAATGTTGCCCTGTTCATATCTGTGTATTCTCATGCTCATAGATAATTAATGAGCAGATCTATAGGAGCACCAATGCCAGTAAAATGCTTGTGGTGTCACTGGATGCCTAACAAAGCTGAATGCTCGTTATTTTGAAGGGCAAATAAGTGGGCTCATCACTTGTTGCTTGCCTCTCCTAGAAGATACCAGGGACAGAGAAATCTCTGCTCTTCTTCTCCCCTCATAGCTTGCAGAACAGTAAGAGCCCAGCAGATATGCAGCTTGGAGTGGTGGTTGGTTTGGCTCTTACTATTTAAGGCACAGCTGTGATCAATCTCCAGGCTATAAAGAGAAGGAACTGGAAGCACAGGCTTTTCCTACAGGACTGAAATGGCTCCCCTGCCTTGCATTTGTCCCTGATTTAGCTAGCCTGACTTAGGTGTGGCCACTGCTCTGAGCTCTGTAGAAAAATGAGAAGCAGCAAGTATCACCAGGTGCCCTTCAGTCCATTGCTGAGTAGTTAGGGGAGCCTTAATCTTTTCTGGAAAAGGAAAAAAGCATTATATTTCATTTGGAACAGTGGAGGTTCTTCTTAGAAGCAATTAATTTGCTGAGTAGAAGGACTTTGCAAGCAATTTTCTTACAATGTACTAATTGCTTGTTTATGTCTTTTTTTTTAAAACCCAAAAATTCCTCAGTGGAGGGCCTTTTTGCCTGGAAGGTCCCAGTTTATCTCATGCAGTTTCCTGTTTGCTTTAGGCACAAGCCTACAAGTATCTGATAAAAAAACAAGAAAACCCACAATCCTGGAGAAGTCTTACAGATTCATATATCAGCATGTCTGTCCCAAAATAATCTGACTTGAGTTACTGTGAGCAATGACGAACTAAAACATCAGAATGATCCCAGTGGTACTATTTTGGGTGTGTGTTGGAGGAGGAGTACTCAGTGTAGGTGCTTTGATTAGTTGGCATTGCAATAATACATATTTCCTGTGGGCACAGCCTTTCTGCCTGGTGCAGTACTTTTTTTTTTGTTAACATGGAGCAAGACAAAAGCTGGCAGGAGGAATTTGAGGAGGTGTCTGGTTTTGATCCTCTTAGCCCTGTTTCACCTCTTCTGCTAGTCTGTAAATTTACTGCCTCCTCAGCCTCATAAGTGAGCTGCAGACATGTGCAGCTGCTGAATGTAAAAAAAGTGGAAATTGCCTTTGTGGTTTGGTAGCAGTCTTGGTCCTTCAGTCCCTCTTCCATCGGGCAACAGCTACTGATGATGTTCTGGGTCAGTTTTCTGCTTCACAATCCTGCCTCCATGACCACAACCCTGTATTGTGTAAAGCAGAAGGACATTATTCAGTAGATGGCCTAGGCATACCAAGACCTTCTTTTGAGGACTTTGAGGACCTTGCCAAAACTTCTTGTGGTTTTTCAGAGTATGGAGGAGTCTTTTGTTTTCCTTTCGGAAGCTGACTTTCAATGCAGCCGTAGTGATGGCAACAGTTTGTTTTTGCAATTGCTTGTGGGAGTCAGTGGAGTTTCAGTTTCCTTGATGGCTGACTCCCTGCTTGTATGCTGTCCCCTCCCTTGGAGCAGACGTGCCAGCCCTGCACCTAGAGCCAGTTCACACAGAGAGGGCAGCGTGCTCCACAGATGTGCCTGGTGATGGTGCAGGATCAGTCAAAGGGGATTAGACAGCTATAGGGGACATCAGATGATACAGAACAAATTAGGCTTGCTTTCTGGATGCTTCATCACTGTCTGCATGAAATCTCAGGCATTTCAAGTGTGAAGCAAATGCTTTCACAGGTATTTTCTATCTCTGGCAGCCATTGGTGTGATCTGCATTGTATGTTGCTATCTGCCACATCTGGTGGAACTGTTATTAGTGATTATTTTAAAAAGTAGAGTTCTGTCCTGTTGTGCATAATGGTGATGTGCATTTTTACCAGATCATCTTGGTCCACATCTTAGAGAATTGTTTAAACTGTGTTTTCTATTTTGAAAACTTCTTGAAAATTTGCAGCTGGCAAAGATTTTACATTAGATGGTATATAAATCCCTTATCCCTTGAGGACTGAAGTTCCCGGCAAGAAGAGTGCTAAAAGGGAAGAGTTTTCAAGCTTTTGCCCTGCAGAAACATCACATTCATGCAGGTCCATGGGGAGCTCCTGTGTGAGCACAGCCATGATCTCTGCCCTGGCTGAAGCTTCTCTTCTTTGTGTCACTGTGAGAGACAAGTTGGCTTTGCCCTTAGGCTGACAGGTGACAGAAAAAAATTATTACTGTTGTCTTTGACAGTCTCACTAGGGACACCAGGAGTTCAGTGGGAACAGAGACTCATGCTCATGCTCAGCAATAGATGATCCAGGACGAAGCTGAGCTGCAGGCAAGGCATGCTGCACAGAAAGCTGCAATGTTAACACCTCTGCCTTCCTTGCATGGTAGATAGGAACTGGATGTAAATGATCTTTTTCTGGCACTTCTCATGAACACTCCCAAAAGAGATGAAGGTGGCTGGGAGTCAGCCCATTTTTGGCACAGACAGTTATTCCAGTTTTCTGCTGCTATTCAATTGGTTTTTCATGAGAGGGTGGGAGTAAGGGAACTGAAAGTTAAGACTTGGTGCCTTTCTTTATTATTTCATCATTGTTGTTCCTTTTTATATATAGCCAAAACCTACAGACTTTTATAGGGACACTGGAGCAAACTGTCAGCCAGAGGTCAAAAGAGTCACATCCTCAGAAATATGCAGATTGAGTAATCTTCAAAATAGCATGATAGTGCACTTTTTTGTGGTTTCAGAGGATATTTATGTAGCAATCTTTGAACCAAGTGACCAAGAATGTGGTGCTAACACAGTGCAAGCACTATTCTTGGGTGCTTTTAGGTGCCACACTTTTCTTAGCAGAGGTTAAATTTAGAACAGGAAAGCAGACTGCCAAGGGTAGAAGACTGTTCCTGTAAGCCAAGGGAATCACAGGGATCAGTTCTGTATGCAGAATCAAGCTCACATCTCCAATAAATGCAGTAATTTTGGGGAAGCTTGGTCGTAAGGGGGAATACACATGACTTGCCTAACCCAGGAGCAGTCTTAATGACTAACCCTCTACGTGGATGAGACTGGGATGTCCTTGTTTGTAGTCATGAGGATGTAGCTGCATTTCCGGGGTTTTACACAGGTGTGTATTGGTGAGAGGAAAAGCTAGCTGAAGATGCACCTTTTTTTCTGACAGATAATGTGCAATTTGGCGATGTCATTCCTGATTGTATGACTTTAATTAGAGGCTAAATTTTATTAGAGCTCTGTTCTGTGTTTACCTGAAAATTTAAATCTATATAGATTCTGTAATGGTAAAAAAAAGAAAAAAAAAAAAAAAAAAAAAAGGAGATTACAGAGAAGCTGCCCCTGGAATCCATCAGCAGCAATGAAACATTTCCAGTTCTGTTCACTGAATTTCCCATTTGAAGTATGGGAAATACTGTTGCTACCACAGTGAAATTATGTGCTGCAGGACAGTAAACACCCTAATGGGGAATCCAGAGGCATCTGTGAGAGCCAAAAGGTAGCTGCACCCCTTTAAAACATGTCTCATCTTCAGCGTGGAAGTACAGAACAAAACCTGTATTTTCTCCTCTTGATACCAGCCTCATGTATATAGTTTTAAACAAGTACAGATAGAATTACGTGCCAAAACCTGCAATTTACCCTTTTGATAATCTGTAAGTATATACTTACCACAGTCTAAACATGGGTGGTTCATCACTCAGTGCTTCTCCAGTGATGTGCAATGTCACATCTGTCTGCTTCCCTCTGTTTTAACAGTGCAATTTGTAGGTGCCTTCCTTGTAGTCTGATAGTTGGAGTAATGTCTGTAGGACCTTAACACCTCCTGGGTGGTGAGGTGTGCAGGCAACTCAGTATAGTGCCATTCATGTGCAGTCTGTCCAAGGCTACTGCTGCTTGAAGGCAGTAGTTTTCATTTGTTGTATTCAGGTGAGGAGTAAAAAGGCTTTTCTAACTTGTCTATACTAACTTGTCCAAAGACAGCAGATTTTTCCAAGAAGATGTATCCTAGAGTGAGGCATTCCCTTATCAATAGCAGATAGTGGACCCTGTTGTCCACTTCACTTTGGAGCTTGTGCTCTTCATTTTCTCAGAGGCACAGCAGTCAATGTGGATTCTGCTTCTTAAACCTGTTTTATGTGACTGGTCTTACTGCAATTCCATCTGAGGGTGTCTACCACAGCTTAACCAGACAGCAATAATCTAGTTAATGTTAGTATGGCTATATAAACTAAAAGCACACACAGTTTTCTTGCAGTTGAGGTAGAGATGATATATAATATAGTAAGTCATTTTCATTATCTCTACCCCTTGGTAACACTTCCTCCTACTCACAGTCTGGTATTAGTATGAGAGAAACAATTTAGATTCCTATTAAGGAAACCAACAGAGGCTAATATTTTTCTTCTAATATTATTAGTTTAATCTTACGTAAGAATCAAGGCAGTCCTTTATATATTAAATTGCATCCACCCAGGCTTCATTTGGAATCTTGTGTTGCAACTGGAACTTATCCAAACATAATACCAGTAACACTTGATGTCCTTAACAACAAAGGAAAATACAATTATACAATCTCACGTAGCAAAGTTGGTTGCAATCTGCTAAACCTATTGTATTGCTTGAGCGTAGCATTGTGACCATGCCTGGGAAAGTACCAGAATACCACAGAGGATATATGGATTTCTGTAGGAAAAGCAGGCAGAGCAGAGCTTTTACAACATGGCTGTGAAGTATTTTTCTGTGATTGGAAACTGCAGCTACTAGAAAAGCAGCAAAACACCCAAGTCCCAAGCTGGCTAAGTGTACCTTGCAGAAGCAGGCAGAGGAGAGTCCAGTCTGTAAGCCCTGCTTGTAGGGTGCCAGCTGTCCAGCTCCTGCCCCAGATGACCTCTTGCAGTGAGCCTTCACTGCTGCCTAGGCACATTCATGCTTCACAAGACCTGGTGACCTCCAGCTGCCCCACATCCGGGACCTGAAAGCCTCACCCAGACCCTTCAGACCCTCCTCTTGCTGCTCAGGAGGGGTCTGTCCCCCACCTGAAGTCCCAAGTCATTCCCATGATTAGTCAGGGCCCCTAAAGAGAATCTGAGCTATGTTTGGGCTAAGGGATGAAAACAGGCTGCCAGATATGAGCTGAAGGTTGTTTCTTGGACCCGTTAGAGCAGATCCAGAGGAGGACCAAGATGATCAGAGAGCTGGAACAGAGGCTTGGGCTTGTTGAGCCTGGAGAATAAAAGGCTCTGGGGAGAACTTACAGCACCTCTCAGTACCAGAACAGGGCCTACAAGAAAGCTGAATAGGGACTTTTTAACAAGATGTAGAGTGATCGAACAAGTGGGAATGGCTTTAAGTAGAAAAAAAAAAAAGTAGATTTTCATTAGAAGGAAGCAATTCTTAGTAGAATTTCATTAGAAGGAAGAAATTAGGAAGAAATTCTTTACTGTGAGAGTGATAAGGCACTCGAGCAGGTTGCCCAGAGAAGTTGTGGCTGTCCCATCACTAGAAGTGTTCAAGGACGGTGCCCTGAGCAACCTGATCAAGTGGGTGGCATCCCTTCTCATGACGAGTGGTTAGAACTAGACAATGTTTAAGGCCCCTTCCAACACAGGTCTTTCTAGGATTCTATGATTCTTGCTTCTACTTTTCCCCAGGCATCTCTTGCCTTCTTTTATTTGTCCTGTGACCCAGGGAGACCAGGACCAGGAGTCCCTTATCAGCTGGGCTTACGTGTTCATTTTCTAGCCAAGCTACCAGCACTGATTTGGGACTGTAGGAGCATTTGTTTTTAGGTTAGAGCACAAAGGCTTGTCTGGAACACCCAAGAGTTGAAAACGACACCAAAATTTCCTCTGTGTGTCAGGTTTTTTAGCAAAAGAGAAACTCCATGGGGACTACTGTTTGTGTTTACACAGAGATAAATAATCAAATTGCTTTGGCAACAGCCAAGCTTTTATTCAGAGATGAGCTTCACATATCTTTATGAATTTAGAAATCAGTTGGAATGCTGACCACTGGTGTTTAATGACTTCCTGTTTTTGTCTAAAATATTTTCTATAGATAAAAGGCTTAGTTTCTCCCTTTGCAGAGGGGTAGTGCACCACCTGACTCCTGCAGTTACTAGGTCAGGAGCAAACTCCATTTTTCTTGTTTCGAGGGATTCAAATCGATGCAGATAAATTGCAATGGGATTAAGCTTTTGCTTTTGTTTTTGGAATGAGTTTTGCACAGTCCGCTTTGCAAGGTGTTCTTTAAAACCATTACAAGTATGTTCTGAAAGAGGACTATTCAAACACCTTCGGTTTGTAGATGTTAGCTGAAAAACCGTCCTGGTCTCCTCCATTTGCAGTAGTACTTAAGTTCTCCTTCAGAAATGTCAGCTATGGAATACCTGAGGGCAGCTGGACCAGCTGGCCAAAGACCAGTAAACTCATTTTGCAAGACTGCAAGCAGCAGGTGGGGAACTACATCATGTGTTAACCTGGGCTAGAGTTTGGTGAGCACCCATGAAATAAGCAGGTCAGTTCTGCTGTCTTTCTACTGCCCAGTTTCATTTTCTCTTCAGTTAGTTTTGTTCTGTTATTGGTCCTTCACAGGCTTTTCTGTCTGTTTGCTGTTTCAAACTTCAAAAGCCCCAGATGCTGCAGGAATATACAAGTGCTTGGAGACTATGTGGTACTGGAAACTTCCACATCTGGTGCCAGGCTCTGTGGAAAGGCCACGCAGTGTTGCCCAGATGAGAAGACATGCAACAGATAGCATCTCCAGAAGGAAAGTCAGGATTCAGTGTCAGCATGCCCTGCCTCCAGCACATGGCAGTGAGCACTCAGGGCAGTAAGCACAAGGTACCTCAGAGGGAGAGCTCACACAGATTCCCACAGCTGCCACTTCTGACTCCTGCTGAGGCAAACCTGCTCTTCATCACCTCTGGTCTGGACTTGCAAACTGAAGCAGGAAAAGAAGATGAAAGGTGTTGGCCCACCCTGAGATAAGGAAAGGTATAATTGCAGGAAAAGAAGATGAAAGGTGCTGGCCCACCCTGAGATAAGGGAAGGTATGATTGCTGTAGATGCAGCCCCACTGACCACAGGTATTTTGTGTCTGAGTATCTCCATGCTTGGAGACAGTGGTCGTGCAGCTGGTGGTGCCAATGGAATTGCTGGCTAATGGTTGTTGTCAGCATCCTATGAAACACCACAATAGGTCAGGTGTTTCTTCAGTTCACCCTTTGTGTAGCAGGTGTAGGTGCTAAAGTGTGTCTGGTTTAAAAGAAAAGCTTTGATCTAGAGGTTTCACCAAGGAATTTGTGTGTATTTCAATGATAAATTGTCAAGAGCGACGTGGTGATGTGAGCACTGGAATAGACCAGGTAGAGCAGAGGCCAACCTGTAGCAGAGGAGTCTAGGTGCCAGCAGGAGTATCATTTGTGGTCACGACTGTGTGTCCTTTTAGAAACAGTTTTGTACTTTGTCTTCTCTGAAATGAAAGAAGACAGTGAGGATTGGATGGATGAACAGACACAGGTGAAATACTAAATATTAAGGCCCAGAATGAGGTGATGCTAAGATACTCTGGACTTCAGTCTTTGTGGTCAAGGCTGGCTGCTCCTCCCAGCCAGAGCACAGGCAGAGCCCCAGGGCTGCTTTCATGTTAAGTTATTAGCATGTTTTAAACCAGATAAATGTCTGAAGATGGAAGCAGATAGATTCCTCAGAGAAGGGATGGTTTGTTGACAAAGATAGACATGCTTTAAACACCAAAACAATTCTGTGTGCACAAGTTCAAAGGTGAAGATAAATGTTTGAAGTAGACACATTCTCTATTCCTGCTGAGAAGAGGAAATACATTTTTGAGCAAGACATGATTTCTCTGTTCCTACACAATCCAGCCATTATTTTGTATAAAGTCTGGCCAAACTCAACAGCTGAAATTCCCAGAACAAGATTCAGGAAGAGGTTGGATTGTGCATTTGCAAGGAGCTGTGGAGAAGGTAGGAAATCAGGGGTCAGCTACAATACTAGCAGAACCAGTTTCTTCTAAAATCCCTTTACAAGTCATGGGTACAGAAGACTGAAAAATCTCACAAGCCTGTCAGTTACAGAGTTCATGTGGAGTTAAGATATTTGATAAAGCTGAGGTCAGGATTTTGTCTATAACCTCCCCAGTCACAGCTGCTCATGGGAGACTAGAACAGGGAACGCCAGGAGTGGGGCACATACAGTGTTTTGAAAGACAAGCTGGTGGCTTGTATCACCCTGCTCCTCTCATATGCTCTCTAGTTGTGTATTTTCTCTTATGTGCTCATGTTCTCTTGCTTCAAATCATCTCAGAGAAGTATATGTAAGATAGTGTTGCATGAATATGAACGTAGATTTCATTTATGTTTGCTTTGTTTCTCATTTCCTGGTTTACACTCCTGTCCCCTCCTTCTTTCTGGAGGTATCCCCTCTTTCTTTCACATGCTGTCCCACCAGATAAATATTTGGTTTGAAACCCAAAGGCACCCATAGTGTTAAAGTCTCCCAGAGGCACATCAGAGAAGACAGCATTTTACAATCATTCAAAAACTTCAGAAGGAGTGTGCTATGAATTTCTCTTTCAGAATTCATACAGCTTCCTTAAATAAAGACACCTTGAATAAAGGAAGCTGTTTTGATAGCACCTTTTTCAACATGGCCATTCTTATTGGTACCCTGTAGGCAGCTCTCCCCCAGCTGGGGTATTTTTCAAGGACTTTGTTTCATCACTGTCATCCTCCTCAAGTCTTTTGGAGTCTGTGGATGGAGAGGCAAGCCTTTCATATATGAAGGTCTTCAAAATTTGCCAAGTTTAGTGTACAATTATTTTAAATTTATTAATATGGTCCATATGTGGTAGACATATTTTATTTCTTCACATGAATATTCCATGGGCGGAAGCAAACATTACCCCTATGTTAATTATTTCCAGCAGAAAATGCAAAAAACAACAACAACTGTGTTTTCATCCACCAAAAACTATTAGCTATATTGTACTAATGTTGTGGCAAAACTGGGGGAAATTATGACAGACTAGAATAAGAATAATTGCTCCTACGCTCTGTGTGTTTACCACATGGTAAATGATCTTCATGATCTTTTGCATCTATAATAATTCAGCATTCATTTTAGATTTCATGCTCTCATATTTGTGTCAGGGAAAAGCAATACATAGCTGTAAAGAAGCAGTATTGCATGCAGTACTTATCTCTAGCCATGCTGTGCACAAGATAATGCTCAGTGTGATAAGGAGGATTATTGATACAACTCACAGATGGCTAGGACATGAAGAAGTGCAGTTGTGCTGCAGCTGATGAGCTTGCTCCTCAGCTAGCATGGCAAGTGGCTTTCCCTGCTGAGGGTGGGATTATATCAGAATCTGGAAAATGCGAGGCACTTCTGTAGCCCTTTCTGGCTACGATTTTGTTAATTAAAATGAATCATCCCCCCATAGCACTGTTTTCAGCCTGCACAAAGTGCAGAAGGACTCCTCTGCCTGTTGGTAGCTGTGATAACAGTGATAGCAGTGATGCTCAGTGTCCTTTCCTCTCTCAGTCACCATTGTTCAAGAAGAGAGGGGAGGGGCACAGCTGCCTGTCACAACTCCACTCTGAGGGCAGGAGGGGGTCTGGAGAGGACAGCGGGTAGGCAAGAGTAAGTGGGCAACGGCAGCAGATTGTAAATGTTCCTGCAGTACAGCTGGAATGGATATTTTCTGTCTTTGACATGCTAGTGCTTTATCCCATTCCTGTAATCTTAAAAAAACTGCAAACACAGGAGAGATTTTTTTTCTTCTCTCACTCCCTAAAAGAGTCCCTTCCAATATTTTTCCTCTCCATGCAGACTGAGGAATTTGCAGGGTGAGTGTGAGCCCATGACAGAAATCAGGGTGAACACACAAGATGGACAGAAGAGGACAAGTGAAAAGGACACAGGATGGGTAAAGCAGACAAGAAAGGTGTTTCAGAATAGGTGTGCATTGACAAGAGCTGCATCCCTCCAGACCCTTTGAGGGACAACAGTGTGTGACTTGGCAGAAACAGAAATACGTCTTTTATTTTGCTCATTTGAGTTAGGGGAAAACAAATGTTCATGGAATAAACACAGACAGAGGCTGTCCAAGGCAAAAGACCAAGAAAAAGGGTGAAAAAAGGAGTGCTGCTTAGGAAACACTTTGCTGCTAGCACAAGAAGTTTCGTGAGTAGCCATCCAGTCTGGTATCCTAGTAATAAGTGACTAGTTCCTCTGTGTGCATTCTTGTGTAGCTTGTTTCTTTTCTGCTGCTGGTTTTTGGAGTTATTTTCTCTTTTGTTCTTCTACTCATTCATTTTTGTGTGATTTATCATGGCTGGTTTCATAGGCTGGCTGCCTGCAACAGTTTTTACTCTCTTGCAATCAAATCTTGCTGTAAGGCCATGTCACACTCACCCGGGGGTTTCCAACATCCAGATACCATGGAAACATAATCTGCACTGGTGCACCAGACAAGGGTTCAAGACAGATGTGATGTAGTCATATCATGGACATTGGAAAGCCCCCAGTGGACTGCTGCCACAGCTCTGACAGAGAATGCACAAGAAGTTGGGGTTTCATTCCTGGGTGAGAGGTGTCACACAGCAGCAGAAAATTAGATTAGGTCATAACTGCTTTTTTGTAAGTGGTATTTCCTGCTGTAAAACATGCTTCTCTGTCCATAGGGACCCCTCAATCTTTTAAGAAGATCTGGTCATATTTCTCTGGGTCCCTCATGCTTTCCCATCTAATGGCGAGCCATTCACCCCTCAGTCTGATGGGAATTTCTTCTTCACACAGCCCTTGTGGCCAGACCCTCAGGACAGACCTTGGACATGCACCTTAGGAGTGTTCCTCATGCTGCAACTGAAGAGTTTGTTCAGCTTCTTGCAGTGCCAGTCCCTCTGAAGGACTGCCAGGGCTGGAAGAGACATCCCAAGGTGCTCTCTGTCCAGGCAACAGTGCTCTTCAGCCACACAAGGACACACAGTCTGCACTTTCTTTCAAGCACATTGGGCTCTCCTAGTGCCATGGTATGACTGTGGCACATCCACAAAGGGTCAAGTCACTGAATACAACAGGTCTGCTTTGTATGTCATTGTAACTTGGGTTTGACTGAGTTTGTAAAATGTTAAGATGCACCTGGAAATTACTAACACTGTACTTTGGGCTGCACTCAGTTCTGATTCTGAGCAGAAAAACATAAATATTTTGGTGTATGCTTTAGAGATTCCAGTATATGGCAGGAGGATGCTTTTGGATGTCACTGTTTTATTAAATGTGATATTTTTAGATCTTCATTATTGGTGAAATCATTTCACAACAGATTTCTGGTAGGGGTAGAATTTAACCTCACTTTTAGCTTACTTCAACAAATATTCCAAGTAAGAGGGGAAAAAAATTTCTCTTTGGAATAATTCTAGAAAAATAATTCCATTTTTAACAGATAAAGTTTCCAAAATCTGAAGTAATAAGAGCCTGATATTTGTGTGTTCCTTGCTTTGTACCTAACTCAAACATGTCCTTACCATGAGTTATGCTTCTCAGTATTTACCAGTGTACCAACAGTTAAATAAAAAGGCAGCAAACCTGAGGCATTTTTGTGTCACCATTTACAAGCACTTAATAAGCTGCCAGAGCCATTAGCATGGGGGGATGTTTTGCCAGGAGCAGAAGGGTGTCAACTTGCACAATAGTGACTTCCTTCCAGAGCTGGGTGGGAAGGCAACCTTTGTTTTTATCATTTTTCAGTGTAGCATGAGCTGCCCAGAGCATTTAGCTGTTTGCTCAGCCACAGTCTGCTTTTTCTTGAGTGCAACCATTAAAGCCTCAGCACACAGGTTATCAGACCTATCTGAGACCCTGAGGACCCCAGAGAGGCTCAGAAACTCCACCTGAGACCAGTGCTCAGTACAGTGGGCTGCATGTGGATTTTTCTGGATGACTTTGGGGCTTTCTCAGGAGCAAATTCCTATCTGCCTCACCCTAGAGCTTCTTTTTGCTGTTTCGAACACATCAGTAATTATGCCAACAGAATGTTCTGTTGTTCCTCAGCAACAGATTTAAAAAAAAAAAAAAATGGAAAATTGGAAGCTTTCAACTGCAACTTTGAACAATGCTATACAAGCTTCTCTCCCATTGTTTACACACTGGACTTTTCTACACAGGCCTGGTGAGGATGCTGTCATTGTCTTTTGTCCTTGACTGTAGATCCCATGACTTGCAGTGTTCCCATCTCTGATGTTGTTCTCCCAAGGCAGCCTATAGTGACGGAAATATATGCTCAAGCTAGAGCAAAGTCCACTGCTGCCTTACTAGCTGGGAGGCTGAACACAACATGCACAAATTCAACAGTGAGTGATTGAATTTGAATTATTGGCTTGGTTTCTGCATAGACCAGCTCAGCAGAGCTTTTCCATACAGACGAAAGTATCGATGCTTTATCAGCATGGACAGTCCTGCAAATAAAGAGATGCAGTTCTCTGCTCTTATGGGAGCAGGTAAAGGGAAGGGACAAAAGCCTGTAATATTTTGCTTGGGTTTCAAGTACTTATTCCTAGGACTGCTGGAAGCCAAAATAGCTGCAGTCAAAAGCTATGAAGTGGATTTATGTGTTTGATGCCACCTCAGCATGGGAGAGTTTCTTCCCCATGCTGTCAAATTGCTGCCAGAGACCCTAACAAAGTAATTTGGTGAAAGGGCTCGTTGCTTTGTATTGGCAGTTCAACCCCCAACTTCTTTCCATTGGCAAGCTTTGTTGGTCAGCAACGTGAAAGGCATTGAGTGGTACCATTAGTTGCAAGCAAGCTCAATTTAGGGATGCTTTTTGGTGTGTAAAAAGCCTGTATGTGTGGATCCCTGGTTGGTAACCAGTGTCTTTCACCTGGCACACATTACATGTTTGCAGAGCCCTTTGGAAAATGTTCTTCAATTTGATCTAGGTGGGTTTGCTGTCCAAACAGAAAGCTGATTGCACAGCTTACAGTTGCCACTGCCAAAGGTGGAAATTGCTTGCACCTTCTTGGCAGCCATGGTAAGAAGTCTGCATGCTGCAGGAACTGATTTTAGTCAGCTGGTAGACCTGCAGAGACCATCCCTAAAGATAAAATGGGAGCAGTATGTTAACAAATAAATACCACAGTGACAGGAGAACGGGTTTGAAAACAGCACTCACTGGATAGTGCTGGGAAGCACTTATTGCTGCTGCCTGTGCTAATCCTACTCACTGATGATAACACATTGGTTCCACCTCAACAAAGCAGCCTGGAAAATCTTAGGAGCCCTGTTTTATGTTCTGACATGATTGGTGTGTAAAGGTTTCCCCAGCAGTGCTTATATTTGAAACCTCTCTAACCTTGCAAGGAGTTACCATCTTTCTTTAATTCACTACTCCAAGTAAAGTGCAAGGCATTTGATTTAATTTCTGCATTGAGCTCTGAATTTTGTTCTGGGCTTTGTTCTCCTCAGAGCTTTAGAAAACAGAGAAAGGAGGGGGAAGCATTTTAATCGGGGTAAGACTCTTTGGCTTTGACACTATTGAAGCCTGATGAGCCTCTGAATTTCGATTGAATAGAGCCCTAAGAAAAGAAGTAGATCTGTTGAAGGACGGCATTTCAGCGCAAGAAGGATGTGTGTTTAGAACTTTCCATTACATAATGGGGCTGAAATGGATTAACAAAACCCAGGCTTTCTTTTTCTTGAGAATTGCTGCCTGCACCACTCTTTTTCTATTACTGATGCTTCAGTCACAGCACTCACAGAAAGGTTTTCTTTGTTGTTACTAGTTTGAGAAGTAAATTGCAGTATTGTTTCTCCTGGTCAAGAGATTGATTAGTCAGAGGTCTCTAGCTGAAGGGAAAAAATGTTCCTCATTATCAACTTTAAATGTAAATGTATTTGCCAAGCAGAGTTTCAGATGGAGGGGGGCTGGGGCTGGGGCTTGGGGGTGTGTCTTGCTCTTTTGATGTGCTGCCCATAACCATTTACAGATCTTTGAAAGGCATCACTCTCATCAGGTCAATGAAAAGAGAGTGTGGGAACGATGCTCTTGAAAGAAAATTAACTATTGCTGCTTCTGGCCAGATGGTTCTTGTGGTGTTTTGACGAGTAATGGTCCATTAGTATATTTGTGGAGTTTGCTTTTTGTCCATTCTTTCTCTTCCTAGGTGCTTTCATAATCTGCTGGACCCCGGGATTAGTCTTGCTGCTCCTCGATGTTTGCTGTCCCCAGTGCAATGTCCTGGCCTACGAAAAATTCTTCCTGCTCCTGGCGGAGTTCAACTCTGCCATGAACCCCATCATCTACTCCTACCGGGACAAGGAAATGAGTGCAACCTTCAAGCAGATCCTCTGCTGCCAGCGCAGCGAGAGCACCAATGGTCCCACCGAAGGCTCGGACCGATCGGCGTCCTCCCTCAACCACACCATCTTGGCCGGAGTGCACAGCAATGACCACTCCGTGGTGTGAGGCCACAGCCAGCCTAGTGACCGACAAAGAGCAGCAGGCGACGCCGCGAGGCGGGGCAGGCGCATGGCCCCAGGGGAGGTAACCCACTCACGATTTCTCAAACACTAATGGACTACAAGTGCATCTTTTCCAGGGGGCCTGACACACCAGTGTAGACCACCCCGTCCACAGGACTGGCCATGCTGCAAGGCCTTTGATTTCTACTTTGAAAAAGTAGAATGTAGTTGCTTTGTGGCGGAGGTCATCGATAGCCCACGGAAAGCCTCGCTGAGACTTTGTTGGACTTTGCTGCATCTTGGTGCCAGTTTGAATCAACTCTGATTAATTAAGCTTATACCTGCTTCACTGCATTTACATGTAGCCACTTAGTATTTTTAAAAAGGGAGTAAAGGGGATAAAAATATGCCTATCATTTAATAGACATGTAATATGTATCACCATCAGCATGCTTGTGATGAACATTTTTTGTGCAGGGAGTAAAACTGTGCTCTAGTCTTTGTATCCTTAGCCACACTGTCATAACTACAGTAAAAAGAAAAGTATTTTTTTTCTAACACAGGCAACAGGAAGATGATGGAAACTGACTCTTCTTACCTTCATTACTGGCGTTAGAGAATGCATGTTCTGTGTGTATGCAGATTGTTTTAATTATGAAAAGAAAAAAAAAAGCTCTTTGTAAAGTCTGCAGGAAAGTAGAAAAGCATAGACTGTATTTCAGTGTTTGTTTAGATTATGAAATAAACAGTACTTTAGTCACAATGTATATAAGGTTCTTCTTTGAAGTGCGGTATGAAATGTGTAACATGTGAGGGGTACCAAGTTTTTTATGGATAAGTTCTTAAAGTAGAACACATCCCTAAGGCTCTTAAAGGGCTGCAATCAGGTTGGTAGATTGAAAAAATTGTATTTATGACATATTCTTGGAATGCTTTTCTTGTTCATGGCAAAAAGCATAGGCATTTTTAATGGGACAAAAAAAGGTATATGTTTTCATGGAACCTTTCTTGTAATTGAAAACAAAACACCTTCTGCATTTTTGCACTGAGAAATGTTTGTAGGGTACCTTTTCAATGATGCACCCTTCATTTCAAAAGCAGTGGGCTACTAAGAACCAAGGCACAATTTTATTTTGTAAAGTCAAGACTTTACAAGGTAGTCATCTTTTGCAAGTGACTGGACCGTGCTACAGATAGTAGCCACACATGTGCACTGTTATAAATACCTAAACAGATGGGTTTTTTTTCATTTGAGCCTTTTTTGAAGAGAAATGTCACTCATGCGAATACTGGTTGCCAAGAATCAGTGATATTAAACAAAACTCCTTAACAGGGGTAAATGTGAGCAAAGGTGGGATCTTGCTGATAAAAAACTTGGGACCTCTTTCCAGGAAACTGTGTGTTCTCCTAACAGTGTAAAATATATCAACAGTAAATTCCTGGCGCTACTTTTGTCATTGTACTTTGTCTCTATAACAAAAAGAAAATAACCAAACAAAAAAACCAAACACTCACAAAAAAATAACCGCACAAGACAAAACAAAAAACCCCAGAGATGTATATCCTTCAGTGTACTGTACTGGAATGTGACTTAAGGGACAATATTCTCCCATTTGTGCAGGGAAAAAATGGAGAGTATAGGGTCAGCCCACCAAAATCCAGTGTTTTCAGCATCTCTTGCTTAGAGAAGATGCTCTGATTTTATGCTTCCAAGCATAAAATTGCTTGGAATAGTCAGTTCCTTGCTGAAGGAGGGAAGAAAAGCAAGTAAGCAAAACATGCCACTACTGAATAAAGTGAGAGTTTTGACGCTGCTTTCACTAAAACTGAAATCCACATGAACTGTCAAGCTAATTTTGTGTGGACATTGTGGAGGGTGGAGTAGGCAGAGAGAATAAACATAACATTATCTGCCACTTGACCAAGGTTTTGAATATATCCACTTGCTTTGAACAAAACAGCTCTTTTTTCTGACTGTATATGAGAGCAAGTGAATGCACTGTTTGATTTGGTTTTATTCGCATAACCGTACTGAAAAACAGAACAGCTATATGAATTTTTCATTTAAAAGCACCTGCTTGCTAATCCACTCACAATTTTTCCTTAGTGCCTGCTTGATACTTGAATTAGTACAGGTAAGCAGAAGAAAGGAGAGGGTAAGACTGCCTCCAAAGACAGAGGACATCTGACTGCAAAACAGTTTCCTTTTCTCGAGTGCATGGAATTCGTTTCTTCCTTGGATCCAGCAAGAGCACTTTTTCCTGTCCCTAACATCCCCACAAAAGAAGAAGATCATAGACACTTTATTCTAGGGTTTGGGGTTTTTTGGGCTGGGGGCATTGCCCTTTCCAAGTGTCTTTTTCACTGCTGTTTGCATGCTGTTATTGAATTTCATATGGATAGGATGAGAGGATGTTACAAAATAGCAGCAAATTATTCACCCTAGTTTACCCGGCTGAACTGTGGAGGGTTTTGAGAAGCCACAGGTGAATAATTTGAAACCAGGGATGGTACAGTTGTTCAAGGCATGGGTGGGTCCAGAGGCCCCTTGTGAAGACAGATGCCCAAGGAGGTTTTCAGTCATCATTGTGATTGTGACTGATGGCAGTTGCTGTCCAGATACATTGATCAGCCCTTCCCCAAGGAGGCACTCAACAATTGAAGAAGCTGAACCTCTTGAACTCTTAGCTGCAGTTAAATTTCAGTTGTCAGGTATATTAATCCAGGAGTATGTCTGACAACAGGTGGCTTTTCTTCTAAGAGGTGAAGTGCAGTGTTTCAGATCAAATGCAACAGGAGGAACATTGCTTGTGCAATTCTGCTAGAGGAACTCATGAGGCATGTGGCTGACTAAAATTTGATTAGTGCTTTGTGTTGTTGACATGTTGTCCCTATATCCTTAAGAAATCTGATCTGTGAATTGAGTGGTTCTTTGCAAGCTAATGAAATTAAAGCTCCAGTGAGCAAAGAGAATAAAAACCAGAGCCTGGAATAGAAGGACTCATTTGCAGTGTTCCTTAGAATGGTTCTCATGCCATTTGTTTTCATCTCAGAATTTTTTTAAGTTTTGCTCTTCTATTCAGATTTTCCAGCCTCATTGTGCAGTTGTAGAACTCACTTCTGCTATGTGAAAACACAGTGCAAAGTACTTAGGGAAAAAAATTGCCCCACTTATTTTTACTTATCTCAAATTCTTCAAAAGGTTTTAGAAGACTTCTTAAAATACCAACAATCCTCCCACAGTCATTAAAATTCTTCTGTTGCTGATTGCCTCTGGTCCAAGTAAATCCTCTTGAAGTTCAAATGTAATGGTGTTTGTGTCAGCAATTGTAGTGGTGGGCAGTTGTGTATTAAAGGAGTATCCTTTGCAGATCAAGGAAAATGTGCTTTCCTACTTCATGTATTTTCAATGACAGTATAAATCTGAAAACTAATTGAAAAGATGACCTTTGAATTTCAATTCCCTCTTGATGTGATATATAGAGAGGCTGGGTGACCCACTGGTCAGGAAAAGCTCATCTTTTAAATAAAAGGTTGAAAATACATTCTTTGTATGTTTGACACTTTGGTTTTCTTGTCAGAACCTTTGTTATTCTGAGTTTTCTGAGACCCCTTGGCAGCTTCAAGGCTGGCTTCTGGCTGAGATGCTAAAAGTTGGGCAGATAGAAGAGAGGGCAGGCCAAAAACAGGCTTTTCCAGTAATTCCTAAAACTACGCATACCTCTCTGTCCATGGTGCACCAGTAATGGAGGTTTTTAAATAGTTGCCACAAGATTTACCATTGGTTTTTTTTTTTTTAACACTGCCTTTGCCAAAGGCACAGCTGTAGCACTGTTTAAAGAAGCAGGCAACAGAGGCTCAGAGTAGGCCAATTGGCAAAAAGGGAAGGGCAGACATGCTATCTTCCTGGGGCAAACTAAACCTGGGTAACATGGATGTGAAAGAGGAAGGGACATATTCTTAAGTCCAGTGTCTTAGTTCTCTCTCCTCTCCTAGGTAACTTCTCAATATCAACATAAATTTGTCCCACTATGGGATTGCAGTGAACTGAAACTTTTAGGGTCACTCCATGGAGTATGTCTTTTGGTGGTGTGGTGGGGAGAGGTTTAACCATGGCCAGTCTGGGTCCCAGGAGCTGTGTGTCAGGGGAAACTCAAGTGGGCTTTGCTTCTGAAGTGGTCTTTGAAGCTTCTTCTGACCTCTATGTTGCCCCAGAAGTATGCCACCAGATGCCATACTTAACTACTGTAAAGCCATCTGGGGTTTGTGTCTGCACCACTGCCACAGCCAGATCTGTCTGCAGGAGGTGTCCACAGACAAAAAACATGCAGCTTTCTCTGTGAAAGAAATAAAAGTGCACCCTGCAGATTGTTCTTCCCAGGTAAGATTAAAAAGAACACCACCAGATGGAGAGGCTTTGATGCAAACACCCCTGGTCTGTCTTTCAGTCAATGTGAATCAAGGTGATGAAAAGCAGAGCAGGCAAAGGCATTTCACTAGGGCATCATCCCCACCCTGTGCAGAAGCATGACCCCATCCCCAGTGTTCCTGACATTGTTCTGGGTCCTTTCTGACCACTAGACTGGACATATCTGGCAGAGGTCAGCCTTGGCAAACTGGCTTTTTTTTTTTTTCCACTTGCTGCAGAGGTGAATACAGGCTTTTCCTTTTTCTGGTCCTGTTAAGGGCTTTCCTGTTACTGCATGTGTACCTGTCACGTCCTTTCCAACCAGTTCCTGCTGTGAGCCTTCAGTCTCTGCTATACACTGATGTCTGTAGGAAGGGGATTTGCAACTCCAGTCTCATTTGTTCAGACAAATTGCTTCGGCTTTACCATTTGATTGGAAAGGCCACTCCCAATAGAGAGTTAGCTTAAAGAGTGCTAACACCCACACCTGTCCAGCCACAGCTCCTTAAAAAATGTGCCTCTAACTTTCCTTTCATTTTCCTCTCTTAGAAGATTTTCCAAGAAGCTATACCCAGTTCCTCTTTTCTAAGTCTATCAAGGACAAAAAAAAAAGTGGTTGATATTCAAAGAAAACAAACAAAACACCCAAACAGAAACAAAAAAATTACAACAAAAACCTCACAAAACAAACAAACCAAAAAAAGAACCACAAGAAAAACACAGAGCACAAGGATATTAAACTATGCTGCTGTCTTCTGCGGTACATGGAAATCCAACACACATATAGCTGCCAGCATTTTAACAAGAGCCTCCATGAAATGTTCCCGTTTGCCTGTGATAAACTTCTGATAACCAGAAGTGTATGTGGGAGACTCAGGAATCTGTTAATTTTTCCTGTTTAAATAAAGCTGTGTTTGTAATTCAAAAGTATGGAGACAGCCAATGAGGTTTGGCAAACAATTTTGTTACTAAGTGCACTTACTGTAAATGTTTAGAGGTTGTATCTAGTACAATAAAGTATTTGGCATGTGTAATATGGAGTGTGAAAGAAATACCCTTTTTCGGGAGAGCTGGTATTTTTGGATGTGGAGGGGAATTACTCAAAAAACGTTGACTGTATGGAGGCACAGGCTTGTCCCATCCAGGAGATAGGGTAGGGCTGAAACACAGGGACAGCAAAGGGACAGGTTATTTCCAGTGTATCACTTAATTCATTCTGTTTGTGATTCTTACGTGTCCACCTACCTTTCTTTGAAGTCCACATTTGCACTGTTTAACCTCAGGCCTCATCTTGTTGCTATAGAGAAAACCTTTCTGCACAGAGAAAACAAACTTGTTGCTTCTTCTCCCTCTCCCCCTTCCTTCCTTTTTCCCTCTGCTTTCTTCCTCTTCCTTTTGTCCTCCACCTTCCTGTCATTTTTTCTGTGCATGGACATGTTTCTCCTACTATGTGTCCCCAGTTTTGATTCAGCCATATAAGGTTAACTAAACCAAAGCTGCTTGGCTTATATATAGAAATGTATGTGTCCACACATAGACCTGGATAGCCATAGGAAGGGAGCAGAAGTGAAATCAAATTATTCTTTCAGTGCTGTTTGAGTATAGTCCTTTCAGATTCTATTTTTATGCTAACTCCTATTTCACATTTTGAAGAAAACAAGACTTTTGTAAAGGGTTCATTAGCCCCCTGCCTTTTGTTAGAGAAGCTAATAACACACTGATGGAAGCCAAGTGTCTGCTTCAGCAAAATGACAGAAAAAAAGTTGTTGTTCCTAATCACTCCAAGCATTGTTAAGTACAAAAATGAAAAACAAGAAGAGTTGGTGTTTTTTCATCTCCCCAGATCCTAGTGATTCATGACTAATGCCCTGGTGCTGGGCTTTCCGTGGCATGGCGTGGGTAATGTAAAGCAGCCCCATAGAGCTTGATTGCTGGACATAATGAGCAGAAAGCCAAAACACACATTTGCTAAATAAATCACGTCCCATGAAAATGCACTGCAATCCCTCTGGGATTTTCTGTTTAAGCCCCGGATCACCATTTGCTGGGAAAGCCAGACTGTTTATATGGCGATCTGTTAACATTAAATACACAACACGTGCAGCGCCGCAACTCGCAGCCTCAGCGCGCAGTGGGAGACATGCAGAGCAGGAACTCTGAGACCAGAGAGCCAGCACGTTTGGGATCACAGTGCCCAGAGCCTCTGTCCCCTGGGCCAGCCCTTCCATCCTGCTTTGTGCCTTTTTGTGACCCATCAGGACAGGTGTGTCTGGATGGGCAGCACTGCCTCACATGAGCTGCACCCAGCAGAAGCAGATGCAAGTCAGCCTCTTTCATGTTTATCTAAAGCCTTTCTCCTCTTAACTGCTTAGGTTTCACATCGTTATGGATCTGCTGCTCCCTCCTCTAGTCTTTGCAAGCCCAACCTCTTGCTGAACAATCTTGTTGCCCTTCAGATTCCTTCCAGCTCATCATATGTGTTGCCTTTCTCTGGGCCTCCTCCAGAAGCCTAAACCACCTTTGTGGCAAGCTGCAAGGTGAGAGCCAGGTGTTTTACACCCCAGATACAGTTCCTTTGTGATTTCCTGGGGGACGAGGTGGAAATGGAGTTAAATTCATTTGGCAGTCTGTCACAAGTGGTGTTCCCCAGTGCCCAGTTTTGGAGCCAGTTTGGTTTAGTATCTTTATCAACAATGTCTGATGAGAGTCTGGAGATATCTCTCCACTCTCCCTGGAGATATTTAAAATATGTGTAGATGTGGCACTTAGAGGCATGGATTGTTGCTGGGCCTGACAATGCTAGGTTAATGGTTACAGTCGATGATCCTAAAGGTCTTTTATAACCAAAACAATTCTATGATTCTATGGTAGATAAATAAATACAATATATAGAGAATAAGGAAGTGAAAAATTGTGAGGGGAAAGGGGCAACACATAAGAAACTTCTCTACCTTCTATGCAGAATTTCATTTATGACCCTTTCAAAGGCTTTCTGGAAAGTTCAGGAAAGAATTCTGGGTTGTGGCTTTTGTTCAAGGAAAAAGAATAATGCCCCTTCCATGGCATTACTTTTTTTTTTTCTGATGGAAGACTTTGTTGATTTAGGTGTATCTAATTTATTAAGAGATCAAAAGGCCAATTGAAACAAGGAGAAGCCTTCCCATTTACCACCCACACTGAGCACAAAATTAAACTGTTTTTATATAAATGGTGTTTTACCTCTCAAAATATTGAAGGATGCTTCAAGGATCACTGATATAGGTTAGGGTTTTTCTACTCCTCTGGTTTTCCAAAGTTCATGATATCTGGACATTTTGCTGCTTGTTCGGCCACAGAATTTTTAAGTTTGTACATTCTTCTTGTCCTCAAGTGTCTCTTTGCAATCCTGCTTTTCAAAATATGTAAACACTCCTTAGTTCAAGGGAGTTACTCAAAAATGTGCCTAATTTGAGCTACTCCAGCTGCTACTGCCTTCCAGACCCCTCTCCTGTCTGATCACAGTGAGGTCTGATTTTGAGCCACAAATATATGCTAGCAAGTGACAATTATTTTGTTTAGAAATTCTTGTGTCAGGGAAAATGTCAGTATTGTATATATGTCCCTATAGCTAATACAACGTGCATCAGGCAAGCTGGCTGCCCATATGGTGTTTCTTAAAGACACTATCATGAAAGCAGACTTTCCTGAGCTGTATTGGGTTAAGGGTTTGAAAAAGGTGACAGACCTTTCTTTTATTTTTGAAACATCATTCCTACATCTTTGCATGAACATGCCTAGAAGTGGGTTGTTGTTTAGTCTTTAGAGTCTTTAGATCATCTGTCCTTTCTCCTGCTGCTCAGATGTGTGCACACTCCTGTTTGTGCCCCTGAAAAAGTCTGCATATTTTCTGCAAAGTGGAAAACCTGTTTTTCAGTCCACATGCTTAAAAGCACAAGGCATCCACACCTGACCTACCAGGGGGAATGCACAGGAAAGTGGGAACTGCAAGGTCCTTGACGGTCAGATCTCTTTTCTTGACAGCTGAACATATGCAGAGTCTGCGTTATGATGTCTATTTTGGTCTGAGAACACCAGACATGTTTAATGACTTAGTCTAAAGGTACACATAAAACACAATTGTGACACAGGCAATTATTTTTCTTAGAAAAACTCCATGAAAACTTGTAGGATTAGAAGATTTTCACTTGAAGGGTTTTGTTTGTTTTTTTTTTTTTATTTCTGTGCAGAAAACTGCAAGACAAGGAGCAGCATAACTTAATTTTCTTGTAAGCAGAACATACCCTGAATTTAAGTAAGTGTTCCAAAATCCTGGGAAAGCACAAACACCACCAAAGGGTGAAACTACACTCCTTTTTATAGCAAACCATAGATGACAGCTTCCCTTTTTGAACAAACCATGTTTAACCTAGCTGCTGTAGGAGGGTTATTGTTCTTGAAAACTGCTGCAAGGTTCTGAACCTGACCTGGACCCTGTGAGCTCAGGGAAGGGGGTGCAGTCAGGGAGGTTCTCTTCACCCCCCCTGCCATGGCTGTGGTGGTGTAGAGGTCAGCAGGAACCAAAGAGGCTGCGGAGGGGGTGTCACTTGTGTCACTTGTGTCTCTGGGCTGTGAAGTCAGCCCAGGTGGGCAGCTGCATCAGGGCAGCCCTGCCAGGAGCAGTAGCCAGGGTAAGCCACAGGGCCATGTTGCAAGAGGCACATGGCAAAAAATGTTTCCAAGTAGTTACATGAAATGGAGCCAAGCTGGACTACCCTCTTGCCTGCCTCTAGCACTTTACAAAGAGGTGGAATATCTGTGGCGATACACCAGAACACCACTAAATTGGAATTGAAGGAACTGTATGGTTATAATGAACTCACAAGGTGGATTATAAGGATTCAAGACCTGGCCCAGAGAGCAAGGATATAACTTTTGTCTAGGATGAGGCTTGTTGTCAGGAGTTATCACAGTGCTCCACAATGAACTCAGGATGGGTTCCTCTGTCCTGTCCTTAAACTGTGCTCCATGGCTATAACTCAGCTAAAAAGGACAGGTCAAATAACATATATGGCTTTGACATTATGAGAGGGTCCTTCCAGGAGTATGTTAGAAATGGCAGCCCGATGGGCCCTCTGCCTCTCCAGTGACTCCTGAACAGTGGACTTCTCTGGCTAGCATTGCTTTGCCCAAAGGTTCAGCTGTGGCAGCAGAATCCATCCCACAGCAGGTACTGCCAGCAGGATGTGTGTATCCTGCACATAAAAGCAGGGTGTGGGATTTTCTTTCTCTCTAGCATTTGAATAGCATCTTGAAAGTTTCTTGCAGCACAGCAACAGCCAAGGTAGACATCTTATTTATTAGTGAGCAGACACAGGACAGTGGTGTAAGAAAAGAGTTCTTGCCTTTTCTGCTCATGTTACAATGAACAGTGGTATAAAATGAAGTCTTTGTAGCACAGTTGTTTGTTTTAATCTCTTAATGTCCGTGCTCTGTTCCTTTACTTGCAAGGCTAGCATTTTCCCAAAGCATTTGCATAGCTGAAGAAGCATCGAGGTTTTTTAGAGTAATTTGGCTGAAAGTCAAGAAGAGTTTTCTTCACAAATGCCCTAAATATGCACAAATGTGGCAGCATTCATTTTACTGAATTTGGTGGAAGAGACACAACTCAGCTTGTGTCAAGATATCTGCGTTAGTCTCCCATTGCCTGTACCAGTCCAGGTTAATCTGGTTCAGGAACTAAAAGAAACTGCGCTAGTAAAAGGCACCTTTGTTCTACTGTCTTGTATTTCTATCTGAAGGTGCAACCATTGAAGGAAAAACATCACAACCAGTCCAGCATGCGCCAGTGAAACTTTTTTGATGTAAGCCATGGACTCCTAAGTAGCTCAGACACTTTTGAAAATATTGCTCTTCATCCAAATAAAGTAAAAGAGCAGCCAATATTCAGAGTAAGTGGCTTTACTAGTAATGTTGCTTAAAGCAACCTCCCACATGCTTCACCTTCAGTGAGTAACTCCATCACTGAAACGTCTGGAGATGGTCCAAACAAAACAGTGTGTTTTCCATTAAGAGTGGAAAAAAAATCACACAGCGTATAAATTTACAATGAAGCCATGTTGTTTGCTATGAACTAGCAGTGACATACGTGTGATTTTAGTAAGAAACCCCATAATTTCATTAGTTAACACTGTGTGCAAGTCAAGTATACAATGAAAAACAAAGCAGATCCAGTCATTCATCAAAGAATTGCCCATCAATAAAGCTCCTGAGCCTTTGCATTCACACCGCCGCTCTGGGTGGGCTTCTGCCTCCTCCTCCTTCTTCCCTAATCGTGCCCAGCCCATCCACAGCTGGATTTGCCCCACAGTCAGCAGTGGAGCAGTGCTGAGGAGGGCTGTGGCTGTGCTCCTGGGGCTCAGTGCCGCTGCACAAGGCTATCACATGATACGATGCAGAGTCCAGACACTGTGCCACCCTGTGCCTTCCCTTCTGGTCTGCCTCTAACCCAGAGATCCAGCACGCAGTCAGCAAATGCAAGGAATAATCAAAAGAAAGAGGAAGTACGGCCAAATGGATAAAATATTGTGCCAAGAATGCAAAGACAGAAATTATGCCTGGCTCTGCCACACATTATATACAATTAGGCAATTAGCCCTCAGTATTTAAGTTTTCCATTTCAGTAAGGGCTATTAGGCTTTTGCCCCCTGCTCCCTTTCCACCACGAGTTCTAAAATATGAGAAATACCTATTTGTAACGTGTTTGTGCAAAACCCAGAGCGATAAATGAACATGTTCATGGGAAAACATTTTCACCAGCAAATGAGGCCATTTCTGGATCAGCACTCGAGTCACTTAGTTAAACAACTCAGTCACCCAGCTGACTCACTGTCAACTCGGACGTGAGCTGATTGGTAATCTTTTTACCTCATTGGAGGAGAGTTTGGACAAGAAAGAGGGAATTACGTAAGAATGCAGTTGGACACCAAAAAGTAGTAATGAAGGAAGGAAGGAAAATATATTTTCAGGGATTATAAACTTAAAGGAGAATTGTAGAAAAGAAGTAAAAGAAATGGATTAAATGTAAAGATGCAAAACTGCCTGTGATTAAGTTTTGCTGAACCACAGACAGAAAACTGATGGCCTGCTAAGCTTGATTTTCTGCAGGCCTGGAAATGAGGAAGCCGTCAAAGGACCTGCTGAAAAGCAGGATGCTGAAGTAGTGTCCATCAGGAAATGGCTGCATTTCCTGAAAACCTGGAAGGCTTAAGTTAGTCATCAGGTTTATCATTTAAGCAAACCCAGACCCTTACAGCTGCTGAGGAGGGTTATAGAAAATCAATGGGACCATGTGGACCTGTGGAGTGATGTTAAAGGGGAGCCTGTGGTGCTTGGGAGGAAAGAGAAGGGAATGAGCTCTGCCTGAAAAACAGGGAGCATAGACATTCAGTTCCAAAATATGACTAAAACACAGAGCAGCATTTGTTAGAGCAGACTTAGTTAACAAGAGATCCATTATGGAGGATCTTGGCTGGAACCTACAGCATCAAACTCACTAGCGGGTGAGATGGCTGTTGGATGGGAGCATGAATCCACAACACTGAAAAAACTTCATCTGAATTTTCCTGGGTTTTCTCCCCTGGGGTTATGGTCCTTTCAGGCATGGTGATTCTCCAGTGGCAATCAAGAACTGTCATTCATAAATACTAAGATGAAATGTCTAATCCAGGGAAATAAAGGGCTCTGGTGACCATGTCAAACTGCCCCTCTGTGTGCCAGCTGCAAGCTCACTGGGGCTGATTTCCACCACCCTTTTTGTATGATGGAGGCCAAGCCATCCAGCTGGCAGCCCCAGTTTCCTGTTGTGTCCAGGTGGATTTATTTCTTTCCTCACCTTTGTGATGGCTGGAAACATGTTCCTTGCTTCCCACACCAGAGCAAACACCATGGCCACAGCTATGTTTTGCTGAAACAATCAATCTGACACTCTCCTGTTGAATTTTTTTGTAACAATTAAGTTCAGAAGGAAGGTAGTACAGTTGCTCAAAATAAGCCTCATGAGAGAGTTCTTGTGTCTCTATGTAGAGACAGACCAAAAGGCAGAATAGATTTTCCCCTGTAAGGGCAAACATAACAATGTGAATGAGGCATCCAAGAGAGACAAGACCAGTGCTGTTGGAAGGGGTTTCCTTCTAGCAAGCTGAAATTATGAAATTCAAATGGTCTCAGGGCACATGAAAGCCTTCTCATTTAAGATCTTGCAAGATCATTGAGTTCAGAGGTCTGCTACCTGCTCCCAGGACAATAAAATTGATGAAATGGAAGTCCTGCTGACTTCAGAGACATTTGGGTGGGAATATCCCTACCATGGAAGGAAGCAGGAGTCTCACAAATGGTACCAGGAGCTGAAGCCAGCACAGAGCCTCACATACTGCCCAGCACCGTGGCTCTGGATGGGATGTTTGGGATGCTCAGGATGTCAGTACCCACTTAGTCCATGGATATCTCCTTGGAGGCAGAAAAGAAGGCACCACACCAGGCAATGCACAGTACCAACCATCCATGTCCATTTTATGAGACCATTTGTCCATTAGACCAAACAAATCTCTTCAGTCAGGCCAGTGGCCCTTTTTAGGAAGAAAATGGCATTTTCCTTTTATGAAGTCTCCATCAAATTGGCTGCAATGTTCAATGCACTGGTAGGAACTTCTTCTGCAATAAGATCATTAACTTGTTTGCACAGTTTTGCAGATAGCATACCCTGGAAAAATCAATTGTCACAAGTTTAAATTCCTACTAAAATAGATCTTTTAAGCTGTTTACAGAACCACATGGGATGAAATACAGGAAGTGGTGTTACTATCTTCTGTACAGTCATAATCTTTTCTCGTTTCTCTGTAAATGCCTGATGAGCTTACTGCAATCAGAAAATCAAATCCAGATATATGTCTCTGAGACCAAGATCAAAACCTGGGCACTGCCTTCTACACCTTTTGAGTTGGAGTTATACCTGTGTTAGGTGTAATTTCTGAAAACTCATGAAAATAAAACAAAGGCCAACATCCATACTAATATTCAGGACAAGGGCAAAATTTCCCTGTAGCTAGCACTGGTATTAAGTCTCCAAGCTGTTTCTGTGACAGCAAGTGATCAGGGTGTGGAAGGCACAAGCAGCACTGTGGGTCACTCACAGTAGTTGGGTGAGCATTGGCCTGGAACCGGGACTTCCTACCGTCCTGATCATTATCCTCAAAGTATTTTGGGTAAAGAGGAAGTTTGGGTACACGTAAAGATGAAGTTAGTAGTTTGGAATCATACTGATGCAGTGCTGAGATTTCCAAACAAAAGCTTTCCACAGTATTTTAGATAGAGTTAGTACAAATCATGGGGGAATTAGATCTTGTTCACAACCAGTGAGAATCCTAAACCAACACTGCAAATGTGTTTCAGAGAAATATTTCCACCCTACTTCACAATCTCCTACAAATCTGCCATTACAAATTGTGGGCCATTCATAGCATACATGTTTTGAAGATTTTTCAGAGTCAGGAGTGGTTGTGAAAAAGCTAGAGCTCTGAAATAAGGTAGTGATTTACATCCAGCAGGGATAACACCTGTTTCCTGGTTCATTATCCTCTCTGGGGAAGCAAGCATGAGAGTTTGGAGACCTACTAACATGGTGGCACCCTTGGCAAGAGACAGAGGCACTGTCAATATTACCAAAGGTACGTTTCAGAGTAAGTGGAACAACCTGCTTTTCCCATAGTTGTTTTTAAATATTGTAGACCTTTAAAACCTAGTTCCTAGAAGCTAACTATTCAAATGTATTTACTTTTCAGTTTTTAAAGGTGTTTGCCTATCCATTGTTCTTCTAGAAATAAAAAAAAGACCTGAGGATAACATTCTTTACATTTAGTTTGATATTCACCTTTTTTACCTGCTACATAATCGGATATCCACCTACAACAAATTTTGCATCAGCATACAGTGATTAAGGTATTTATTTTGCAGCAAGTAAGTTGGCACCCAAAAGTAAAGTGAAAAGAAGGACAGCCAGAAATACAGGCACAGTGTTTGGCATATAAGTTCCTTCTTCACCTCCAGTTTGACCATGTGGTGAGCTGTTCTCGGGAGGTGTTTCTAAAGTCTGTACATCTGCTGAGGGGCAACTCACTCCCTCGTGTGAAAATCCTCACTGTGTTGTGATGTTTATTATAAACAGAGGTCATTGGGTACTGTGGAAAGAGGAAGGTTTAGGGAATGTATAGGAGACTGGCTGAAGGATACTTTTGGCACATCATGCTTTATTGGCCGAAAGGATGATCTTAATCAGCTGAAGAATGCTGACAGCTTCAGGCATAAAGATGGGCCATCTTTAGAAAATACCTAGAATTTTTGACCTCCAAGAATCATTTGGGGGAGATTGAAGGCTGGTCCCAGTATATCACCAGCCCTTGCAAATCCTAGAAAGTGCCTCTCCCATCTCCAGCTGCAGCAGAAGGGCTGAGGAGCCAGAGCTGCTCTGTGATGACTTGCCCTCAGCAAAGTCTGAAGTGAAAACCAGCAAACTCTGACAGAGTAAATAGAATTAATGCAGTTGAATGAGGACGGGCTGCTGGAGGTCTTTCCAGAAATGATCCATCATACATTAGCACAGACATGTCAGGAGCACTGACTGCATTTCCTATTATTTTGTGAATGAGGGCTAGTAGTTGTTGCAGTAAGGATAGAAATTAACTGAATGATGACTCTAGGAAAGGGGTGTCATGACAACATTCAGAGTATGGAGAGGTGTTAACAGCATGAAGGGAGAAATTTTGGAAAAAGGAAGTGTGGGACCTGTAAAGAGGAAATGGAAACTGAAAGCACAGCCTGCATGGATGGAGAGTTTTCTCTCTGATCCAGGCAGTGGTGTCACTACAAAGTGGTTGGAGAACTACTGCTTTGGATATCCCAATCCAGTGCATAGTTTTCACCTAGGCAAAAGTCTCTCTCATATGGTTGTTTAAAACAACTTCCTCATGATTTCACAGGTGTCTTTTTCCATAGGATTTGCCACTACCCTGTTTCTGAAATTGGTGCTAAAACTCCACTATAAGTGAGGAAAACAGCAAAACCAGTACAAAGAATTTGTTTTTTTTATAGAGTACTCATCAACTACTATGGGATGGAAATAGCTTTTAACCCATATGCTGACACAACCAAAACACCAGTGGTGAGGAAATGCTTGTGAACCCAACTGAAATCTGACCTACCAGCAGACTTGAGAGAGGGGAAGGTAGGCATGCACCTGTCCTGAGACACCTGAGAGGAAAAAAGAAACACTGATGCAGCAAATAGAAAATGTCACCATCTTCCACTGAGAAGTCCTTGCATGCTAGAGGGCCTTAAAGCACTTTGCAGACCAATCTGTGTTGATGCCAGACCCCCAGGATGATGGTGGCCTTGGGAGGAAAACACCAAACCTTGTGTGTTGGCACAGGAGGATCTCTTCATTCAGAGCTGTCATCTTTCTGTAGTGAAATGAGAATATGGAAATCCATTGACATTGCATACCTTAGCTCTGCTTCCAGAATAGGCAGATTAATCATCTAGATTAATAGGCAGATTAATCATCTATCTTCTAAATTATCTTAAAGTGAACCAAAACATGTGCTTCTGAGGAAACTGCACAAAGCACCTTAGGCATGTGAGCTCTGCTGTAAAAAGCTGTCCCAGTACTTGGGGCTGCTCATATTGACAAGTCTCTTCCTGCAGCTGGAAAATATATATTTCAGCAATGTGATGGCTGAGGGATTAGTGGAAATTCTTGTGGGATGGATTCTTGCAAGAAAGGGTGTTATTAAGTGACCTTTCTCCCATAAAAGTCTAGAGGTGGTCTGGAAAAATCTAACTGCCTGGAATAACTCCAGGCTGCTAAAACCTAGTTTGACCACTGCAGAAGTGAAGTGTCTTCTTTAAAAACAAAGGAGAATACTTCATTTTCCACCAGCTGGAGATGTTGACTGCTTCAGCTCTGTTGCCACATACCAGGGCTCTTCCCTCTTCACCTCTCCTTCTCTTCATTTTTCTTACACCATGCTCATCTTCCAAGTACTTCCTGACTAAGTGATGCTCTGCCAGTCAGTTCTACTCCCTCTTGATTATTTGCTTTGACCAGGATTCCTTCAGGTTACTTTCCATTGGCAAATTTCTTCTATTTCTGAGTCATGGTATCTGCAAGTGCAAGACCTGAAGATGAACTCAATTTCTCTACCTTTTAGGACTCTCATTTAAGGTACTCATCTCTCTGGTTTGAGCTCAGCTCTTAGTCTCATGAAAAAACCTCTTGTCTGTAGCTCTGGATGTCCCAAGCACAATCCTTCAGGAACATTCAATCTCAGCATTTCTTTGTGTCCAAGTGCTGTAAGAAGAGCAAAAGCAGTTTACACAGTCTCGGAAGAAGCACAGCTGCAGAAGGTGGTCTTCCAATGACAGCTGTCAACAAATTAGCTGCATTTGTCTATCTGAAAATATGCTTATATTGCTATCTTGCTCTCTCCCCTCTCTCCCTGGCCTCTTGTTTCCCCCATCTGTTGCATGTTGTCATAAATATGGGAAAAAATTATTCTATTTCCTGAATGCTTCTGCAGCAACTAGCACCATAAAGTCCTAACTTTACAGAGAGCCCCTGGATAGCATCAATATTTTTGCAGCAAATTTAGACCACTTTAGTAAGGGTCAAAGGATATGTTTTGAGGATTTGTTCCAGCATGAGGAAATAAAAGGTTTTGCATTTGGCACATGTGTAATGATCATCACAAAATTATACTGTTTTTTATCCTAAATGAGCCCTCCTTACAGATGGAAGTATCTGGGAGGCTCTTTTCTGCCTATCCTTGCATGTTAAAGCAGGAGAAAAAATTGTGTTGTCAGAGAAATGGCACGCTGAACTCATAAGCCGCATACTTGGTGGTGTGGAGTGTCACATGTGAGATTCTGTCTCACTCTGTTGCTAAGCCCTTTAAAATGCTTTTGAACAAATAGACGGTTACTCCTCCAAGGACTCTGATTCAATTATAAAACTGTCTTCTGGATCAGTGAAGTTATGAATCAGGCAAGATATTTTCTGATGCTCTCTGGATTCCACAATTTGAAATAATCTTGCTCGAGAAAACAAAGTCAGGACTGTGGGGAGCAGTTACCATGATTTTGGAAAGACATATGATAGATGTGAGTTTCCTGGCCATTTTTTCCCCCCAAGTACTATGTTCTTTTTTTTTTTTGGTGTGTGTTTATTAGAATTTCTCCTTTTTGTATTGCATAAACATACCTCTTCTGTAGCTGTATGCTATTAACAAAGATGCTGCAGCAGGACAAAAAATAGCTGCTTAAAAGGTAATATCAATATCTTCCCATTCATTAAATCCATTTGACTGTGACAGCCAACTGTACTGGTTTTAGTGACCTGGGCAAGGAGTCCCAGCTTGTCCCTGCTGTGGGTATGGAGTCACTCCCATAGTCAAAGGCAGATGATGAGTGGCTGTGTGCACACAGGGACTGCTCAAATCACAGGCAAAATCTGAGGATTACTTCATACAACTCATTCAAGACTATTTCCAGCCCAGCTCCTATCAGCAGTCTGTTTAATGAATCAAAATTCTTTGAGCTGGCAACTGTTTTCCATGAAACTGTCCTGGGAAGAATTTTTGGCTAGTCACAGAGGCCCGTTAGTAAGAAATAAATTTTCTGAGCAAAGAACTGGTATGGGAATTTTATCACGTTGCAGTGGTACGACCATATGCAAAGATGAAAAATTATTCCCAAAGTGACTCTAAAGAAGGGAAAAAATAAAATTACCTCATACTGAATTGCTCCTTGCAGTCACATGCCTTGAAATTAAAACTATAGGAAATCATTAGCAGGTTTGGTAAATAACTCCCATTGCTTTTAATGAAAAACTGCTGCAGAGCTACAACCACACTTCCTATTAATCAGCACAGCCCCATCAAAGTCACTCTTCAGTTTCTGAAACCTGAAGTTTAATCATGGAGAAAATTACAGGAAAGGCAAGTTATCATAGTAGCATAGATCTGTTCTACAAGACTCTCTAAATATCCACCCAGACAGGAAGGGCACCCTGCGCTGCAGAAAAACCTCAGTAATAATTCGCATGGAAATTATGTTGGAAAAGATTTATTAGAGGTTAATGCAAAATTTCAAAGGTTTCATGCTTAATGTATGTCATGAAGGATTTTAAGTAATTTTGAAATAAGTAAAGGCTAGAGGTAACTCGCTGCCCTTTGAACTCCTTAAAAATTGATTACCAGTCACTAAGGCAATCTATTAAGCACCTATTAATTTTTTAAAAACTATTTTTGTTAGACCCTCCACAAAAACTGTGGCATATGTTTACTTTCTAACCCTTCTTCATCTACCAAAGTCTCTGTTTGGCAATAAAAGTCCCTGATTTGCAATGAAAGTCCCTTTTTGCAGCAAATAATTGCTGCTTTCACTTAACTGGAGCTCACGGCATGATTCACTGATTTCAAAGGAGATGTTCTGCAAGTAAGGTACAACTTACACTGATCAAAAACGGCAAAATCGATCTCACACCCCCTGTTATTCTAAAAGAGGAATTTTTTTTAATAAAGAAGAAAATTGGCTTCAGATTCATGAAGAGATAGCAAGTATGAGATGTTTTCAGACAATTGCAATGCAGAAGTCAGAGCCAGGATGGGTGAGGCTCTGTGCCTGCCAGGCACATAGGAGCAGCAGATAATACACTCCTCCAGATGACAAAACCACCTGCCCTGGCTCTGGAAAATGCATCTGTACTCTGATTAACTCATTAAACCTACCCTGCCTTGTCCTTACTGTTCTGCAGTAAAGTAAAAAACGCCTGTTTGCTTTCACAGAAGGAAAGAGCATAAAAGAAGGCAACAAGGTGGTTTTAATGGCTTGGCTCACAAAGCTAGGAAAAACCCCATCACACAATTAGAAAGTCAGATTTTCTGCACATCAGTTCAGATTATTAGAAAATACTCTGTGGAAATCTCATGAGGAGGTGTTTGGGGATAAACTATTTTCCATTTTTTTCTCCATACAGCTGGGTGGACTGTTTAAGGACTAAATTTGCACAGCAGAGCACTAAGAACACAGCTGGCAAGGGAGGACCTTCAGAGACTCACTTTGGACAGGAAGAGTTAATGGCAAAGGTTGGCTCAAGAGCTGAGAACTGGTAGAAGATGTGTGCTTGGTGCTTTTAGGGGAGCATGAAAGGGAGGGGTTTTTGCTCCAACTTGTCTTGTGTTAAACTGTAGGGTAAAGACATGAGCATCTGTTTTGCTATATTGTTTTTTCTCAGCTAAAATTTCCCTTGAGAAAGATGTTGGGGTTTTTTCCCTTTCTGTTTCCTTCTCCTTTGTTTACAATCCCTTTATGAAAGCTCAGGAGCACTAAGTGGGGGCCTGGCTGGGGAGTGGTCCTGCAGCTGCACACCATGTTTCTTCTCAAGTTCTGCACGTTTTTTTTTCAGCTGCATCCCCCTCTGCTCACAGACCCCTCCACTGTGTGTCACTCATGATCCATGGCTGGTCAGTTTGTACATACAGGCCTTGAAAAATGAGCCTCTGTCATGTTGGCTTCACATTGTCCCTGCCACATCCCACAGCCCCAGGTGGTCACATATCACCCTTTAGTCTTCATGCGCTTTTAAGGAGCTTGGAAATCATGGGGATACATGAGACCATGTTGGATTTTGATGTTTTGGTTTCATTTGAGTTTTTTGATTTTTTCAGTTAAATTTTTCTTAGTATAGTTTTTCTGGACTTGGAGAACTTGGAAATAATTGTGACTTCTCCATTCTTTCCTTGTAGATGCTGCTCCATCTACATCAGCAGGCAAATGATGCAGATTGGTGTGATTTATGTCTTATGAAAGCTGGGATTTTGCCAACCAGACACTTTCTAAATATTTTGGGTGGAGATCTAGCTTGCAACATGGTTAAATACCATGTACTAGTATGTTTTCTCTTGCTGTCAGAAACCGAACTAGACCAGAAAAGCAAAAGGGAGAGCCCTGAAGACAAGTTTAAAAAGCTTTTTACCAAAAAAAAAAAAGGCCAAAGAGCAGGCTATCCAGGATGGATGATCCAGCCCTTGCATGTGATCTGCTCGTAATAAAATAACAGAAATCCTAACGCATTTGCCATGTTATAGTGCCCAGTGGAACAGCACAGCCCTGCTATTTGCCCTTTTGGGATTTTTTTGTTCAATTTCTTTTTCATATGTTGCCCCTCTTTGCTTTCATCTCTGAATTTTCATTTTTGCATTGTGCAGGAGAAGCACAGTGCAAAGCAAAGGGAGTAGAAGAGTGGGTGTGATTCATTCCCATGCAGATTTGGTGCAATGCAGACAGGTGGCAACAAAGCTGCTGGCTTTCATGGAGGAAGATAGTCATACCTTTTTTTTCCGTGGAAAACATATGGTAAGTTCCTGTGTGAAGTTTGCCGGTTCGGAATTTTCTCAAGGTGTTTAATACATTAATTTTATTATTTTGCAACGCAGTCTTCAAAAACTGTCCCTGGTTGGCTTATTTTTTTAAGTCAGACCATCTGGATAAAGACATCTGTGTTTTTTGTCACTGTGAGGCAGCAGGGATCCACTTGTTAGTTGGATCATTGAATTATTTTGGCCTTAGGCAAGAGGCAGAGAAGACAAAAAAGAAGATATTTATTTGATATGTGCACACAGACTTTCAGCCACTTTCCATTTTCACCAGGAACTTATCCTGTTATTTTTCACCTCTGTTGGCACTCCTGCCATGAAGGTACCTGTTTGCACTTGACAAATATAAAACACTTTCTTTCTAATTGTCAATGGGACTGGGCCCAAAGACCTTATAGTCAGGTCTTGACCAGTCCCTTTTCTGAAATAAAGACTCTCTTGGCACAACATTTTCAGCATCTCCAGCTCTTCATTACATTCAGGATCAAAAATTGTTTCTTTTCAATTTTTTTTTTAATTGATGGAATGAAATAAACTGAAACAGTAGCTTTCTGTGATATTCCTAGCTTTCATGAACTCAGATATGACACACATACCAGAGGTCAAGCACACTCATTTCTGTACCTTTCTGGAAAGAAAAAAGTTTCAGCACTTCAGGGTTTTCTGCAGTAGCCCTAAAGACTTCATTCATACTTTCTACTTCTTACATTTTTTTCATTTTAACACAATCATTCTATGTAAACACAGCTATTCAGGTTGCTTTTGAGCATATGACCTTGTTACATGTTTTTAAATCACATATAATATTAAAGTTTGACATGAACTTAATATCATTTCTGATTCACTTAATCATCTGATAAGAAAATAAGTGAATACATAGCTACTTTTTCTGTTCTGTCGCAAAGTAGTTATGTCACTTATTTTTTGTATTTTGGGCAGCCTTTTTCTTCAGGATTTTGTAATTTCATGTGGATGGCTGTTTTGACATAATTCTTTGTGTGCAATGAATTATTGTGTAACAGTATATTCAAACCATGAGATATTCAAGAACCAACGGAGGGAGTACATGGAGTCATTAAAAATCTGTGGTGCGAAACTCAGTATTAAAACCATACAGTGTACAAGGACTTCTCTAGTTATGTCAGAGGTTAGATGGGGAGCACAACCTCTGAGCAACAAAGACCATGCTTTTCACACACAATATTGTTTGAAGACCCATGAGTGAGTGCATTGCTTTGGTATGAAAGCTTAGCAATAACTCTAGACTCAAACATCCAGAAGTTGTGGCATTGCATTAGAATATATTTGTAGTTTAAAACAATGCCTTTAGGGCACTTTTGCCTCCTGCTTGTCCCTCCTCCAGGTATTCTAGAATTTTTCCAGTGTATTCCTATCAGTTACTGAAACGTTCAGACCATGTATCCAGACTCAGACTCGAAACCAGCATTTGCAGAATTTGTAATCTGAAATTGAATAAACCGCCATCCTTGTGTTTGAAACTAGATGTGGAAGTTATTTTGCATTACTCTTTCACCTGCTTTGTGCTCTACCTCAAGTAACCCCTGCTCACCCAGGTCCCCCATAGCCTGCCAAGAACTAAACAGTCAGGTTTCACAAGCTGCCTTAAAAGCCCCAGTCTGTGGTTTTAAACTGAGTTCTTTGCACTCTCCTGCATCAAGGGCACCCCTGCAGTAGTCTGCAGAATCAGACAGACTAGTGTCCCTGACGCAACTCGTATCTGCAGCTTTGTGGACAAACTGTCTTTGCTCTTGTATTGAGGGGGTTTGCAAAGAAGTAGCAGACAGTTTTCCTAGGGTACTAGCTTGGGGCAATTTCTACAGCTTGCAGAGGGGGCATTTACTACTATTTTCTCAAGGTAATAGCAATAAAGTTTTTTGAGTTTGTAGCTAGCAACAGCGCCAAAGTTTCCTCTGCTCTCTTTGGAGGCACGCCCGTAACTTGCAGTAGTGTGTGGTCCAGAACACTGTGAGAGGTGAAGAGATGTCTGTTACTTTTGTAGAATCTTTTCTGACCTCTGGTCTCAGAGAATGCTGTCTTCTTGACACCAAAGCAGTAACACTACAGGAGTGGATAATCTGAAGGAAACTCTTGTTTAGAAGGGAAGTTGCTGACCTACTGTTGCCCCTTGGGAATTATTTTGGCTCAGCTCACATTCAATCTTCCAAGGTCCTGAACATTTCCTGCCAGGGATTGGGCCTTGTTTTGTTTTCAGCTGACCACAGTGTTTGACAGAACTCCTGGAAAATTCACCCTGACAGTCTTGTTTAATTGTTTATTCCTAAGTCTCCCTTGGCTAAGGAGCTGAGGAACAGAGGGCATGCAGGGCTGCAAACCCAAGCTCCTCCACAGCCAAGGCTTTGTGACAGTTTCCATCTTCTGTGGAATGATACCCAGTGTGTGTATTCCTCTGGGACATGTACTTCCTCTGCTCAAAAGACATTGTCCCCATTGTTTGAGGCATGTCTTGTCACAAAGGCTGTGACCCTTCTCTTGCATGACAGCCACTACTGGGCCACAGATGGGACCTGTCAAGCAAGGACTGCGAGATCTTGCTCTTCTCACAGTGCAGGAGCTCCAGTGCTTTATGTGCTGAATGGGGAGAGGCACTATTTTTGTACCGAATAGTGGAGGAAGATCACGTCTTTAGGGGAGAGTTTCTCTCCCACCTGTAGAAGGACCTCAGCCAGAAATTTCTGTGGCATCTTCACTGAAAAAAAGGAGCTGGAAAGAACTTGATGAGATACATTTGAATGAAAGGGTAGGCTGGGCCCATGTATCTTCCTGAGTTTTTGCCCCCTGACAAAGTAAGAGACTTTATAAATTACATACACACAGATGATGACCTGTAATGGAAACATGTTTCAGAAACCCAGGACAGGCCTTTGGAGATTATATTTCTGAAACAACTCTTAAAATGCCTCTCCACTCTGTAGATTTAATTAGGAGAAAAGCACTGGCTGAAGACCAGTTTATTCTGTTTTGGGAAGTCAGTGCACATTACTGGTGTAGAACAAAGACAGAAGGCTTGAGTGCAACCAGGTTTTCCTCTAAGGAATATTACCTCTACCCAGCCTTTGTTAAGTTCTTTTATAAAAAGTAACTTGATACCAATACAGCCTTAAATAGAACATATGTTGCAACACCCAACAATTTTAGTGTCCTGCAAAAGTTTTACTTTCCCCCTACAGCAGGCATACCTGCCCTTGACTTTGGGCAAAGACGCATTTGCAGAAGATCTGGCAAAGGATACACAAAAGCTTCCCGGGAGTTCTCGGGAACCAAACGATCAGAGAGCCACATTTCAGCTCCTGTTTTCTATTACAGACAAGAGCTTTATCCCTCACATGCAAAGAGATTCTCATTGGGTAGTAGAGCAAATACCCAGCCCTGCAAAAGCCTGTGGGGTAAGACTTGCCAGCTTCCCAAATGCTGGGGTGCCACAAAGGTCAGCATCTACCATGAGTTCAGCCTCTGTACTACTCCAGCAAAGCATCTGAGCAGATGCCTGAAATTAAATATGCATTTATTTGTTTTGCTGAGCTGGGGAAAGGAGTAGAATTGAGGCCAGTGATAAGGAAAAGGTGATATTTTGACGTATAATATAGAGGCACCGTTAAGTCTTTGAGTTATACACATTTTATCAGAAAAGCACTTAGAGAAATTATTTTCTGTATCTTGAAGGAAGTGCATCTCTTGCTTACAGATACTTCTTATTTTTGCAAAATATCTGTTGCCTTCACTGTGGCTTTTTAATGATTTTGTCAGACATCTAGTTTTATCCTTCGAAAATATGGTTTTATATTTCTCTACCACTGCAAGAAGTCTGCAAATGGAGTACACCATGGAGAGAGACCTGTTCTTCTGTATTTCTGAAGACTGAGTCCCACTAAAACTGGTGGTACTTTTTCTTCTGTTCCTCAGCAAAGAAGGAGTAACTGTCTAGTGAATCCTTTCATACTGTGGCATTGATTTTTGCAAAACATTTCAGGGGGGTTTTATCATAAAAAATTTTCATTATTTGTTCCACTTTTAAATTTATCTCCAAAATCCATTGTCGAAATTGTGGTCTCCTAGTCTCCCATCATTTGTATTTTATAGTATAAAGAAGAGCTGTGAAAAGAATATGCAGGAGCCTATTTCATTATTCAGCATCCTCTAAGAATCCCCTGACCACACACAGAAAAGTCATTAGCAATTTGTATAATTTACCACAAGATCAGAGTAAGCAGAGTGTGCACACATCTTTGGAACAGAAGATTTCAGTGGAGAAGCCAGAGACTGTCATGTTCCTGGGACTCACATCCAGGCTGGAGGGTTTGATGCCATGAGAGACAGGGAACAGCATGTCATTACTTCAGCTGTGTTATGATTTGGCCCGGCAGATGTTCATCTCTGCAACATCTGGTAGGATAACAGAGCTGCCAGTGCCATGCTTTTTGAGAGTAGCTTCAGGGGTAGACAGCATGGGCAGCATCAGGTACACTATTGTCATCTTTGGCAAAAATCTGAGATTTTGTACTGGCTGAATCTATTCTTTTCTGTGAGAGGCTCTGGAAACACCAGGCACATCTCTCATCTTGTCTCATCTCACTGGACATCAGAGTGTCTCACGAGGTCACTGGTGAAACACATGTGGATGTCATTCTTCTCTCTCAACAGGCTGAAGACAGGAAGTGTAGTGAAGCTTCACAAATTCCTCAGAGTAGATGTGGCAGGAAAAATTAAGCAGGACTCAGGATTTTCAGCCTTTGCTGGCATGTTCCTACTACACCTTAAAGGCATCCAGCATCTTGAGTTTCTGTGCCTTGCAAGAGCCTCAGGAAAAGTTAATAAAACTGCTTCTTCTCCCACCTTTTAATGTAGCCATGGAAAGAGTTGAGAGCCAAAACAACCAGCAAAAAGAGTGGGATTTGTGACTGTTTCTACACAGATCCAGTCATGTGCAGAAATACTGACCAAAAGACTCCTTGAGCAGGAGCCCTGGCTTAAGACATGTAATTACTTTACTGAGTGTCTAGTGGATAAAATATGCCAAGAGGCTGCTGCTCTCATGCCATTGCTGCTTGACTCCTATGCCCAGACATCACGGGGGTCACAGATACATTAAACTGAGTGCTGGAATAACACAAACTAAGGGGCAGCCTCTCTCCAAAAAACCTTGCCTTTAAGACCTAATCCCAAAGTTAAACCTATGTGGATAGAGCTTTTATCCTAGATCCAGCCAGGACAGGGTTAATTTTTTTGCAGTAGCCAAGAGGAGGCCTGGATAGGACCTGGAGGTTATTCTATACCACCTCTGCCATTGGCAGGTGAGAGGGGAAGAGTGTCTGTTCCTGGGAGAAGTAGTTCCTGCCAGGTTGGCATAGTGTGGCATAGGGAATGGTCAGGTATTGTCGAGGGGTTTCCCTGTGAATCGTGTGCCTCTCTCTTATACCCTCTGTCATTATTATTGTTGCTGCTGTGGTTCATTTTCCTATCTCATTGCTGTTTCCAGTAAACTGTTCTTATCTCAACCTGTGACCTTTACCTTTTGTCCTTCCAGTTCTCAATTCCAGCCACCTGCAGAGGCAGAGAGGAGGTGGGGGGAGAACAATCGAGCAGCTCCTGGTTAGGAGAGTCTCAGTGGGAGCACTTAATTGGGGAATACCATTGCTAAAGCATGATAGCCTTGGGTGCTCCAGGGCTATAACTTGGAGCATTGCCCCGAAATATGCCAGTTAGAACAAGCCCTAAGCCAATGACACATACTGGGCCAAAAGGAAAAAGCAGGAAAAAAGGAAGCAGAAGAGAAATAACCGGAAATGGAACAATATACTTTAGCTCTGTGCATAATCCACAGGCTCCAGGCTTTTCCTTGTCAGACAAAGCTGTGGACTTCTCACCAAACTAGAAGCTTTCAGTCTCTGTTGTGGAGCTTCCTGCAGGCCAGTCTAGCCCATAATCCCAGACCATTCGGGTTCTGTTTGTGTCTCACGTGGTTTGGATCAGGGAAAATAAGATCATCCATATCAACTATCTAATTTCCTCATATGCTGTAGTCTCTCACCTATCAACTGTGGTTCATCTTTTCCTTTCTATCTCGTGTACTGTTGTTCAAAATGTTGTGCTAAGCCTTGAGACCTTTTACCTGGTCAATTAAACAAAAAAACTAACAGCTTCCTAATTTTCAACACTATACTTCTACTAAAAAATCCTTGACCTCTTAAAAAAAAGCATTTAAATTTTGAGGAAGACATTACATTTTCCAACATGTCCTCCAGGTGTGCAAGCTGGTTCCTTCAGACAAGGATGGCATCAGTGTGCAGCAGTGAATTTCTGTTCTGGCAAAGCCTCCAGCATAGCCTCCAGAGGTTTGATTTAGTACCTGCAGATATTATCCAACTGCAGGAGCCCCAAGGGAGATTAGGACCAAGCCCTCACCCACAGACAGAGGCACCTTGCTGCTAAGTTCCTGGACCTCCCTACCAAGAAAAGGGTGAGAGCAGCATTTATTCCTGCAGGAGACTCTCAGCATGACTGTGTCTTCTCATTCAGAAGCAGGTCAGTGAGTCAGAACACTGGGGTGATGTATAGGTCTCTCCTGTTGGCACTAGCCTGAGTTGTGCCAGGACTGTGTGAACTGGGACTCCAGGTCATGATTAAGCCAATGTATTTGGGCTTGATTTCCTACAACACATGAGGTTATGGGGAGAAGTTATTCAGTCCCTCTAAAAAAAAATTATACTTACATATGGATTTTAAAAATACAGCCTCAAGGGACACGTTTTAAGCAGATCCAGTCCCATTGAGTGGATTTTGAAGACATCCTGCAATGTAGACTCTTGCTTTATTTGTGAAGCAGGAGGAGGAAAACTGCGTCCCTCATGCCCATAAATTATTTTGCTGGGCAACTACCAGGCTAAATTAGCCAGGGATGCTGAAGCCCCATCTCCCTTGTTCTGATCAGAACTGTCCTGCTAGCAGCTCTTTGTCTCTGTAACTGACAGATTTGTAAATATTTACGAACTAATTCCCTACCCTGAAATGCAACGGCTGCTGTTTTTAAGAGTCCATAGATGTTGTGTGTGGCCTGAGACTGCCTGAGTTGGCAGACATTGCCACCAGCTTGAGAGCACACAAAAAGACACACGAAACGTGCTGGCAAAGAGAACTGTAGTCCAGAAAAAAAGCATGAAACAAAAGCTGTAAACCTTTTCTGCTCCCCTCCTGGATGCGATATCAGCTAGCCAAAAGTCGGTTTTGTCTCCCTCACAGGGCATGCCAGGAGAACTGAACTGAAGGTTAAATGATGTTCAGTGAGCTCTTCCTCATGACTTTTGCTTTTCACAGAATGCTGATTTGGAAGGGACTCACAAGGATCATCAAGTCCAACTCCTGGCCCCACACAGGACCAACCCCAAGAGCCACACCATGTGCATGAGAGAGCTGTCCAAATGTCTCTTGAGCTCTGTCAGGCTGGTGCTGTGATCACTTCCCTGGGGAGCCTGTTCACAGCTCAATCACCCTCTGGGTAAAGAACCTTCTCATGATATTCAGCCTAAGCCTCCCCTGACACAACTTCAGGCCACTCCCTTTGGTTCTGTCACTGTCACCCCAGAGAAGAGATCAGTGCCTGCCCCTCCTCTTCCCCTCCTGAGGAACTTGTAACTGCAGTGAGGTCTCCCCTCAGTCTCCTCTTCTCCAGGCTGAACAGACGAAGTGTCCTCAGACACTCCTCACACGGCTTCACATGGCCCTTCACCATCCTCATGGCCTCCTTTGGATGCTCTCTAATGGCTTTATATCTTTCTTATATTGTGGCACCCAAAACTGCCCTCAGCACTGGAGGTGAGACTGCCGCAGAGCAGAGCAGAGCAGAGCAGGACAATCCCCTCCCTTGTCCAGCTGGCAGTGCTGTGCCTGATGCACCCCAGGACACGAGTGACCCTCCTGGGTGCCAGGGCACTGCTGGCTCATGTTCAGCTTTCTGCTGACCAGGACCCACAGGTCCCTTTTCTCAGCACTGCTTTCCAGCATCTCATTCTCCAGTCTGTCTGTACATCCAGGGTTTCCCCATTCCAGGTGCAGAATGCAGCACTGATCTTTGTAGAACTTCATATGGTTGGTGATTGCCCAGTCCTCTCATTTCTCAAGGTCTCTCTGCAGGGCCTCCCTGCCTTCAAGGGAGCCAACAGCTTTCCTGATTTCATTCTCCTCCCAGAAAACTATTCTGTTCTGTTTTCTCCATGTGGCACCATATTCTGTGGCTGTGATCTGAGCATGCATCACATTTTGGCAGACCAGCATTCCCTAAAAAATAGACACACACCCCTGGCAAGGCATCTGAACTCCACAAACTTGTTGTCACCTTCCCAGCCCTTTACTCTTCACACCTCTGTATCTCACTCTTGTGTGACCCTTCCTCACACTGCTGCAGAACCTATGGAGATCATGCATTTATAGCTCCTCTTGGGGTTTTTTTGGAGGGAGAAACTTACTTCTTCCTGATATTCTTAATACCATTTCAATAGAAGACTACAAGTGACTTTTATTTGGACTTTTTTTCCGTCCACAAGTGTCTCACTTTCTGTGTTTCCATTTGATAAAAATGTATCTTTATAGGCAGCCAAGGGCTAGTCGCTATTCATGTCTCAGCCTCCACAAACATCAGTGCTACTGAGTGCAATGCTCAGCCTTATCTTGTCCACAATTTGCTGTTTTAATGAGGGGGAGGAGAGTTAAGCAGCCTGGCTCAAAGAGTCATGTGAGTTATTGCCTTGTTTTCTCAGGATCTGAAGGGAGGAGAGGGGAGAAGGTCTCCATTAGTCAGGATTGTGAATATTTTAGGCAATCACAGTGAGAGTTCATTCCTCCAGCTCTTCTCTTTCCTTTGCACAACTAACACTGAATCAGAGACAGCACAAAGGTGCCCAGCCAGGACTGCTGTTAGCAATGATGAAACCTGTGTGGTCCAAACCATTTCCAACTCTGCAGCATTATTAATTTTGTCGAGTAATTCTTTGTGTCCCAGAACAACTGCAGAAATTTGTCACTGCTTTGTCAAAGACAGTCAGGGAAAATCTATTAAAGTGATATACGTAAGAATGAAAGAAAGGGATGGATATCTTCACCCTCTGCCTCAGTTTCCCAAATATTGTTTTATCACAGTTTCAGTTCAACCAGTCTATAAAGTATCTCTCTGGAAGAAGTTTGTTCATTCCTGGAAACAGGATCTCATGAAAGGGCTTTCTACGGGCTTGGTTTTTTGTGAAATAATTTCTCACAAAAAGGCTCAGGTATTTTTGTTGTCTCAAACCCCCAGGGATGCCAACACCAGGGAAAAATAGCCATTGCAGCACTCCTTATTTCTTCCTGAATGTTTGGATTTGTGTTTAACTTAACTACAGTTGGCTGTGAAGTGTAGCTATCTCCTAAATGAGATTGATGGGAATTGTTCAACTGTCTTGAATGAAAGCTGGATCAGACTCTATCATGTCAAATATAACAGATCATTTTAATGATATGTAATATATTTTTGTCTGCATTTTACCCAAAGCAGAGTGAAGAACATGGCTGAATCTGTTTCAGAGAGCTATCCTGTTTGGCAACAGGTTTTTGGTTCCTAGTCAGATGTTTATGGGTAGGTCTCTGTCAAATAGTGAACTTTTGTACTCAGAAAGGGATAAACTGCACACACCCTTAGGGCAATCACAGTTAAGTATTCTCACCTCTTGGCTCCATGGCAGCTCTCAGAAGCTCATACAAAATACACAATGGGGATTAATTACCATCTTGATCTCAATCCATTCACAATAGAAGTAGAGAGTCTCTCTTTGCTCACCAACAGGCAGACTACTTCATTTTATATGAGCCTTGAATAGTGAGCTGGATGTGGTGGTTCTCACAAAATTTCCATTCTTCTACTGTTGGTGTACATATGATGCTTTTGTTTGGACAGAATTAGGAAAATTATTTCTGACAAAAGCATATTTTACTGCTCAGCATTGCTGAGCAACTCACCATGGCTCTAAGACTACCCATTTGCTTGCTGAGGACAGAGATGTAGGTAAAACTGAGGGTAAAGTAAATTTGACTCGATCATCTTAGAGGTCTTTTCCAGCCTTAATGATTCCATGATCTCAATGGCTGCAGCATCTCTTGTCTGCTGGGTCTCCCATGGGGTTGGCACTATATGTCTAGTGGTCCAGGCCTTCACTTAAGTCCTGGGGCTGATGGTTTGCCTGGTTGGAGCCATGAGGTGCAGCATTCCCCTTCCCACCACTGCAGGTTTAGGTGACAACTATATGACCTAGCATGGTGCTTTATGTCTCCTTGTTTTTCCCACTTGCTCTTCCTCTGCTGCATTGATCAACTCTGTGTCACAAGCATTAGGAGGCAGGGGACTTCCAATGCCCTCCTGTTATTTTGGCTTGGGAGACTCACAGCATGAAGTTGTACTGCTCCTACGTGGCAAATTACGGCGTTTTGGCCTTACTGAAGCATGCATTTAATTTTAAAGAAGATAAGCCTCACAGGAAGGGCAGGAAAGGGCACTTCCCTAGAGCTTGCTGTAACCTATTAATTCAGCCAGGCAGCAGATACCAGGAGGCTCTTCTTTGTGAAAGCACCACTGAAGCCAGGGGGAAGAGGAAGGAGGGAGAGAGGAAATTTTCCTTGTCCATCTGCCACCAAAATTGTACATCTGGAAGATGGGCAGCATCAGGCTATTTGGAGTCTCAGCTTACCAGAAATTCCTATATCTCGTATTTGCCAAGCTGTTTGGATCCAATCATAAATTTGTTGCCAGAAGATCTCTAATTACATGTGGGAAACTGCCAGAGGAGGTCAAGCACAGGTCATTCTTATATAACTCCAGCATGAATCTGCAGCAACTCAAAAAACTGTGGTATGTGATCAAAACTGTCCATATTTACAGCAGCATAGATGTTAAAAATCTTTGCCCTGCATAATTGTTGACATTACGAAAACTTTGTCGTCAACAGTGAGGCTGGCATTTTCAAGCATGTTCTAAGCAAGCCAATTTCTATTGATAGTGCCAAAATCATGGGAAGTTCACCTTCAAGGGCCAGCAAGCAACATTAACTATGCAGGTGGACAGTGAAGGATGAGTCTCATACTTCTGCCCTGCTTTTCCTTCCCCAAGAAATGGAGCACATCAGGAAATGATCCCTGCAGTATCCCACCATGTCTGTTACTTGGTAACAGCATCAACATGCTGCTTCTTGGCTAGGACAAATTGCGTTCCTCAGGACAGAAAAGCCATCCCAAAAGTAGTCACACCCATCCTAGGGTGCCTTGTAGATGCAGTCCTGCAGTACCACAGTATCTCTGCAACACAGATGCCCACCATGGTGAACAGGGTGCCCTAAAAGTCTTTCTCCTTGCTATCACTGAGCATTGGACCTGAAACAAACAGCAAGACGTTTCTGAAACTGCAGGGAGAACCATGCCAGCACTGGGTTCACATCCTTGCTGGGGCAGCAAGCACTGGAATTGCCGGTTTTCTTGGCTGTGGGTGGAGCTGCCTGCTGATTCAGGGAGCCATCTGCAGATGAATCACGGGTTTCCTTGGAAAAAAGACTGGCCCAGGAGATACGAGACAGCCAGATGCTTAGGTCAATGGTTTCGGGGTTTGGAACTGAAAGAACTGCGTTTGGCTGCAATCATTTAAAATCTGGAGACTGAGAGCTGCTACAGACTAGCTGGGAAGACCACTTGCTAAGAAGTACTGCTGCTGATACTGTGCTGGTGTTTTACAAGTAATGGCATTGCCAAATCTGCAAGAAGAATATTACGTGATAATGTAATGTGTGTGACCAAATCACACACATTCAGTGTGTGCAGTTCAGTGCAAGGGTTGCCTTAGGGACACAGATGGATTTCGGAGTCCCGGGGGGTGTGCATTCACCTGTCAGCACACATTTCCCTGTGGCTTGCTCAGAGTCAAGGGCTCCAAATGCATGTTTTAATGATTTTAACTTGGAAAATATCTGTGTGCAATCCCAGCTGCCACAGTTGGATCACAGGGTTAGAGTTCCCAGTTGAAGTGCAGGTAGTGTGTGGAGCTGTAGGGGCTTCAGCCTCTAGAAGCTGCCTCAGCAGATGAGCTTGGCTCCTTACTCTGTATCCTCTGGTCTGGTTTTCGTTATACCTTTCAGTTATTTCACTTCAATGTTAATACTGTCACATCTTAGTAAGCTGGAAACACGGTGAAGGTTTCAAAAGTCATTTACTCATTCAGTGGGTAGCAACACTTTGAGTTGCACCAGGAGGAGTTTGTTCTGATCCCTCTAGCCCTGCAGATGCACACAGGACATTTGCCCATTGAAGGATGCTCAGGTTTCGGTTCAGAGGGTGTTATAACATTATCCCAGAGAAACTAAAACACATCACAGAAAAACAGAAAGTTAACTTTTTTTTCATCCGGTTACATGCCAGTGCCAAGACCAGAACAACCAATTATCCTTCAGTTAGGAGACACCCGTAAACTGAGACCAGATTTTACAACCCAGGCCCTTCTGCAAAGGAATCTCAGAAAAGGAGCAGTAAACCACGTATGAGAAGGACAGATACTTGGTATCACGACTCCAACTGTTGTCAGTAGATATTCTACGAAATGCACCAGTTCAGGTTCTTCCTACATCCATAAACCAGATTTTTTGCTTTTTGTTCCTCCAAAATGTTCTAGAAAACAGCAGTGTGAAACATTGAAACCATCAAATGTAATGCAAATTGACAGGCCTCTCCCACATGAATTTGTGTAATCTGTTTTATTTTCCTTTTTTTAAAATTTGTTCATACTTTGGCATCTGTAGCCTCATGTGCATATAATTTTGCCTTGTGTAGGATTTTTTGCATCCTTGTTTTAAAGTTCATTGGAAACCCCTTCATTCGAGTGTTGGCAGATGCAGTGGATAATTATCAGCCCCACTAATCTCTGAGTAAAGTTAGGATTGCCAGTGAAGGCAAAGAATATCTCAGAGTTCCAAAAGGATGAACTCTGCATATTTTTTATTGTAGACAGAGATACTTTTATCTCATGTGTAAGAATTTAATCTAACATTTTATCTCAAGTTATTTTTAAAACTTCTTGCTAACAGATAATCCTTTGTCTGGATTGGCATAAAAGGGCAAATGTGTAGTAGCAGCTACTTGACTGCATGGTAGCTGTCCAAGAAAAATATTTGTGCAAGTCTTGCTGAGTCAGGTTATGTTTCCAAATAGGCAGTGTGTCCCTCTCATTGACAGGATTTATCTCATGCAAGCTAAATCCAATACACTGCTGTCCTGTAGACTCGGGGCAATAGTGCACGTTGTTTGCAAAAAGAGACCAGCCCTGTTCAGCACAGTGTATAAGTATCATTGTGTTGTGTCTGTATGTGGTGTGTTACACAGTAAAATAGATTGGCAAAAAAATTTATTGTTTTGTCTAGACAGGTGTCACCTGCCTCGTGCCCAGACAGTCACAATTTTTCACATCTGAGATTAATGAGAGGACAGATCATTAAAATGCTTTGCTGTTGACTTGAAGATCTCACATGTAAGACATACCAATACCAAGTCATCTTGTCCATTCCCCTGCCAGTCCACGGCTGTTGGACTGCAATGTGCTACTGACACCAAGCTATAAATCAGGGCAGTTTCTCTTGAAATGTAGCCGAGCAGCAGCCTAGCAGCACCCAGATCTTCCTGGCAAACCTCATCAGGGTCAGTAATGACACCCAAACCTGGGTGGCTTTTCATTGCTGGAAGTTTTGATCTGAACATTTTGTACAGCATTCTCCAGGAGCTCTGTCTGAACAAGATGCAACCTCCCAGACCAGTAAAGACTTGCACCTGTACTGCAGGCCAGGTACAGACCTGGGGTAGTGATACTGCTGATCTATGCATGGGACAAAAAGCCAACACCTCTTCAACACTGTAAGAGTGGTGGAAATATTCTTGTTTACTGGCACTGCCCTTCTCCACAAAATGGCCACCTATCTGGACCCTGTGATCAAATGAAAGTGGTGCATTGTTGGGAGGAAGGAAAAGGGAGTAGGGCTGTCCTGCTGCTTGCCTTGAGAAGAGCACAAGGCATGGGGGCACAAGAATTCAGGGGCTTAGAGCACAAGTATCAAGATCTCATTATATTCCAGAACACAAGGAAGAGTAACAAAAGCACTGCAAGTAAATCTCAACAAAATCTGAGAGAATTCATGGGACTGACTGTGCCTGGTATTGCACTTCTCAGGAAAATGGTGTGCTCCTCAGTCAAGGAATGCCTTGCTCCTTGCTGCATTTTCCATACAGTGATCCCACGTCATCCCATCTCTTCACAGCCAGCCACGGGAAGTTCCCCATCTTTACAATAACCAAAGCCCTCCTGTTCTTCAGTGTCACTGCTGTGTAGTTAGCACTGCTTTAAATAAGATGTCAAATTTAGCACAGCATGATCTCAACATCCAGAGGGTGAATAACCCTCATTCATTCACCTGGCACTCCTCTCTTCTGCACAGATCCCCTCTTCTGCACAGATCCCCTCTTCCATTAAGTTTTTTGTTTACATAAAAGTTTGCTAGCCTATATAAACTCCCAGTGTAACATCTCTTTTATATAAAAGCCATGGGGGAGGGCAAATAAACATACAAGTGCCTCAACATGTTCACTCATGCCCAGTAGAAATATATAGTGTGGTTATCTCACTGTCAAAGTAAGCACACTGGCCTACAAATGGCATGCGATTTAAAGCATCCCAGTAGACAGAAGAAAAATATTTCTTCAACAAATATAACAAATTAATTAATTGATTGAATGTTTGTCCAAATTTATCATAAAACATTCTGTCTATCAGTTGCTGATGAAACTCTTATTTATTCACTACCAAATTTGTGGGATGTTACAAGATGCTGTGTTAGCACACGAATATGTCAGTGGTATAAAGTATGATGTTTGCTAAGGGCTACCACTCCAGCACTGAAGAAAATTGCAAGTACTGGTTTTAAGAGCAGCTTCAAGCTCCTCAGATATTCCCCTTTTTACAATTACAGCTGGCCACTGTACCACTAGCTTGGACAGAGGCCTCTAGGGAATGCTCTTGGTTCTGTACAGCAAGACTGTATAGAAAGGTGAGTTTCAAAATATTTTTCAATTAAATAGTGCATAATTTCTCTTCCAAGGTTGAGAAATTTGTAAAACACCCATGATGTTATTATAACAGGTTTTGTGGTTTTGGAGGGGCAGGTAAATTGATAGGTTTTTTTTTTTCTTTTTTTTTCCTCCTTGTAAATAAGAAAATGATCTTACTCCTGAAGGACACCACTGGAAGTCTCTGAAAATTTGAACACCAGTGGAAGCCTCTGAATTTGTTACGAAGTACAAAAAGCTGTTTCATGTTACTTCTCAGCTCCACAACAGCAGTAGAGGGGCAGCCTTTCAGCAGGAAACTCTTCTCAGCTGTGTTCTACAGACAGTAAACTCAGTTTCTTTTTTATTTTATATCACACTTTAATTCCACACATCTAGGTGGGAGATTAGAATCCAGGCACAAATACCAGCAGCTATTGGGAGGGTAGACTGATGACATTCCCATCTATGTGAGACATCTTACACCTCAGGAAACTGGTCAAGGCACTCCAATCAGCATTGCTGTAAAAATATTCCCCTTTCCCTTGTGTAACACTTAATGTGTTCTCATAATGTAAAGTTTCTTAATGTGTTCCTATAGCACCCAATTTAACCCACCAAAACAACACACCTTTGAGCACATACAATAAGTTGACTTATTGCTGAAATTGTCTGCAGTATAACCACTGTGATATTAAAGCTGTAATAGAGATATTTTGATAAAATTAAATATATCCATTTTCAGAAAACAGAACAAAAACATGGTGGAGAAGGAAGAGAACAGAGAGAACAGAATTAGTATTATCCTTTCCAATGTCTCTTTATTTTACAAAATATTGCACACATGAGTTACACAGGCTGAGATGATGAGAAATGTACATCTCTGCTAGGGATGTCTTTCAAAGCCATCATTCATGAAGGTATAACAAACAATCACAGCATAATAACTCACATATACCCTTGGGGAAATGAGACGAGACAGTTACATTTAGACCACAAAGTGTTTGAGAGGAAGTTCCTCTGAACCAAATTTGATCATGTTGCAAACAGCGTTCAATCAATTACAGAATTTAGGCTTATAAAAGTGCATTTTAAATGCAACTGTTAAATAAGGGCACGGGGACATGAGAGGATTTCTGTTGTGTTTGATTGATCAGATTCCACAATACATCACCCAGGGTAAAGATGTGCTGCCAGGGCTCAAGGCAGCACACTTGCAGAGGGAGTGGGTACATCGAATCTGCTGAAAATCCTCTTCTTGGGGTTCTCATCCAGTGCCAGAATGCTGGCTCCCCCACCTCTCAGTGGGAATGGGAACCGAAGCACAAAAAAGTTCATTTTTAATTCATATATTAGTATGGTCCCTGCACAAGGGTGACATGCAAATTCATGAAGCATTCCGTATCTTTTGGGCCAGTATGGACAGAACTAAATGTAGAAAAGTGCTTTACATTGCAGCACAAAAATGTTCTAAAATGAACATAATTTTTTTTTTTATTCATCCTCTCTCTCCACGAGTTATAAATCCATACTAGAGAAACAAAATATTTTTGCTTCCAAGTAACTTTTTTAGTAACTTTTTTAGTAAAGTTATTTCTCTTCTACTCTCTCATAATCCCTTTGTTTACTCCCATTCACAATAATTCATGTTAAATGATAATCGTACAGAGAGACTAGAAGGATAACACACTGTGTAACATAGAATGAAGAAGCAAAAGTCTTAAGGAGGAGCGAAAAAGTCAGTCAAAGAAGGCATGTCACAAAAGCAAGGAACCTCCAGCTCCTAGCAAACTGAAAAGCATACAACAGGAGGAAACAGTAAAATCCAGCTCCACACCAAGGCAGCAGAAGTTCTGCTACAATTTAATCCTCAAAGGACAGCACCCTTTAGGTGCTAAGCCCTCCTGCTGGATCAGTATGCAGAAGTGATTATCATCCCTGGAGTTGCTGAGAGTTTCTGAGTCTATCTTGAAATTATCTCCTTCTTCCTTCAACGCTAGAAGCTTTTTCCACCATGACCTGCAGTCACTGACTACCATACACTTCAGTGCATGCTGACAGTGCAAAGCCTACAATGCTGGATGAGGAAGACCTAATTTTCCACTGTTGTCCTAAATATGAGGTCACTGAGGGAAGGATTTGGGCTAGGAAAATAAGATGAAAAGGGCTACATTTCCAAGTTTGTGGGATTCCTTCTGTCACAAAGAAAATAGGTGAAACTTCCAAGCATGTGACGTTACAGGCTTCTAACAAGAAGAAAACTGTGATTCTGGTTTCAAAATCTTCTTCGTTGGGGAAAGGGAGAATGAACAATTGAAGCCAGCACGGTGATCCTAGAAGGCAGAAGGGCAGACTGTCCTCCAGACCATAAATGGGTGTGTTTGTTTACTTTTAGCACATGGTGCAGGTTTTGCAACCTGTTTTTCTGCACTTTGCTTAGCATGAGAAGCATTCCAGATTCAGAGGAGGTGCTAGGTTCCTGGAGTCACACCACCACCCACACACAAGTTCTGACCCCGCCCCCTCTAGAGAGGGTGACAAAATGCCTGATGCCTCGAGTACTGCAAGGACCTTGAATGTGCACCCTCCCTTACAGAGATGGTGCAGGTGCTGGGCTGTGTGCTAGGGATCAGCTTGGCAGAGGCTGCAGGCACCTCCACTCAGCTGAGGATACCACTCACCCCCATCCCTCCAGGCTTGCCTCCTCACTTCTGCCTCCTCGGAGCAGGGAAGACAGACAGGTAGCTGATACAACCTAAGAGAATTTAATGATGCACACTGCCATCTGGTCATAATGTGATAACGGGAGCTGTACAAGGAACTCCAGTATAATTTTAATTTAAATTGAGGTCTTTGGGGTTTGCAAGGGTACTTGTCGTTAGCATCCAAACCTCAGTAAACTGTTGTGTCATAGAAGCATGATGGTAGGACTGCTAAATGAGTAAGACAGCGCTGGTCACTTTGTGCTCACTGTGCAGATACCCTTTTAGCACCTCAACATTTTGCAACCAAAACTTCCTTTCTTGACACTGTCTTTGGTAATTGCAAACTCTTTGCTCCAAGTGAAAATTACACCAGTGGTCTGAAAACATTAAACTATGCTCTTGTGGCCACAAACAGAACAAACTATGGTTATTTGGGAAAAAAGTAAACAAACAAACAAACAGGAGAGCAGCAGAGGAAAGCATGTTCTTTTCAGTTTTGTTCTTCATAATGATTGACAGATCTTTTCAAGCTTACCTTTCAGAAACTATTGATAGCTGCTCTCCACTGCTGCTTTTTGGGTAGGCTCAACTGGTGTGTCCCAGTTACAGACGCTACACTGAACACTAATCCACTGGCACTCGTGCTCTGCAGTCATAATTCACATCCCTGCCTCAAGCTATATTTTGTATAAGCAGTGAGGCTCTGGGACAACTGCTCCACACTCCACACTCCACAAGGAGCTAAAAGGTTACAGCTGTCACTAGATGAATAAAATTTTCTCTGGCACTGAATAATCCATTACAATTTGGAGAACTTTTAGCAGAGAAACATTTCATGTTTGGAGGTAGGCTGCAGGCTATGTTTAACTGAGGCAGTCTCATCTCTGTCCTGCAGATGGACAGTTTGCAGTATTTCTTGTGTGCACCCACATTCTCCCCCTTCTCCACCTTCTCCTAACTAACAGGCTGTCTCTGAAGGCCACTGCTGGCAGACAGCTACCTTCCTTACTTCTGAGCCCGTAAATTGTAGCACAAGGAAAGGTGGCTAGCAAATATTGCGGTGGGGACTTAGGAGATACTGTCAGGAAAGGAAAACCAGAAACAGGAGGCAAAGATTTCAAAGGAAAATGAAAGAAACAATTAATATAACCTGCCACATTTCTGCAAGAGGGGCTGCGTTTCTCCCTGCTTTTGGCATGATGAAGACCATGCAGCGGCAAATCATTACACCTTGGATACCTACAAGCTCCAGGACTAGGCCTTTGGGATTAATTTCTCTCTTAGCACCAAATGGCTGTGTTGCTTCAGGGGAAGGAAAGAAAGATGTGCTGCAATGCTTAAGGAAAGCTTTTTGGTGAGACTTCAACAAATATCAAATAAACCTCACTCTGGATTTCCCCCATTTGAAAATGGAAATGCTTTGCAGGAGTTTGCTTGTCTGTGTAACATAAGGTGCAGGTGGCTGCCAGTGGTCCTGCAGGTTCATGTTTTGACATTATCAGTGTTACTGTCATGAGAGAGAGTGGAAGCTAAAAGGAAGAAGAAAGAGGCCTATGGCTTCAGAAACATCCGTTTTCTGCAAAACAACTGACTATGTGAAAACAAAATAGTAAACAGTATGCAAAAATAAAATTATAAACAGTATCCCCAAAGAAGATTGAACTCTGCAATCTTTTTTTTTAAATAATACTTGAAAACATAAGAGGAAGGGGGAAGAAAGGTAAAAGCCAAGAGTGTAAATGCAGAAGGGCATGAAGGGACCTGTTCGGAAGGGAAGAAACATTGGTTTGCCTTCCCAGGGCAACTCTGTGCTCCTGGAAATGCTAAATATAAGTACTGAGTAAGCATGGCCAGCACTCTCACCAACCTGAGGAGTTCTGTCTTGGTGGCTAAAGGTCAGCCCTGCTGTTTGGAACTACAGTCCCACTCAAGGAGGTACAGAAGGGGGTGCAGTCTATATTTCTTGCTTGGAAATGGCACAAGCTGTTTCTCCTCCCCCGGGTGGGACTTTGTGTGAATCCACCGTCCCTCAGGAGCTCATGGGCTGGTCCAAGTCAGTTTGGATAGCAGGACACAGGAGACAAGGAAGGAAGCACATCCCTCAGACCGACATGTTGGCCACGGCCCTCTCATACATGCGCTCCAAGATGCGGTGGATGCTGGCAAAGCCTGGCCGGTCCGCAGGCAACTTGCTCCAGCAGAGGCGCATCAGGTTGTAGAGCTCCAGGGGACAATTGTCTGGGCAGGAGAGGACATTCCCATCCCTCACATAGTAGATGACTTCTTCGTGAGCCATGCCATAGTAGGGCTGCATGCCATAGGAGAAGATCTCCCACAGCACCACTCCGTAGGCCCACACATCAGACTCTGTGGTGTAGCGGTTGTAGAAGATGGACTCGGGGGGCATCCAGCGGATGGGGATGGCATCATTCTCATTTGCTTTGTAATAGTCAGCCGAATACATGTTCCGAGAGAGACCAAAATCAGCAATTTTGACGACCATGTTCTCCCCCACCAGGCAGTTCCTGGTGGCCAAATCCCGGTGGACGAACTTGCGCTCAGAGAGGTAGGCCATGCCAGCAGCAACCTGCTTGGCAATGCAGAGCTGGCTGGTGCAGCACAGTGCCAGGGGGTTCGGGAGGCGAATCCTCGTGTCCAGACTGCCCTGTGCCAGGCTGCAGAGGTTGCGGGGTGAGCGGTCACGCAGGTACTCGTTTAGATCCCCATAGGCCATGTACTCGAACAGCAGGCACATCGGCTTGCCAACTGCACACACACCTGGCAGGGGACACACCACACTGGTCATTTGGGAGGCAAAGACACTTCTGCTGGGCAAAACCCAAAAGGTCCAAAAATACTCACACAAAGGGGAGACTTTCAACAATGCACGAAGGGCCAGAGAGAGAGGTGACCATGCAAATACAATCAACTTTGCATGCATCCATCATGCATCCTGTCTCTTTTGAATCTCCTTCATCAGGGATCTAATGCTGAGCTGTGGGGGAGGTGCTAACAAGTCATGCACTTGCCTGATTTGTCTTGACATCACAGGTAAAATACAAACTTTTGAAGCTATGTTTAATTAAGAGGCCAATGCTGCTTTAGTTAGCATTAACAAAAGTATTGGCCCCTCCCAGGTGCAACTACAAGGATGTACTTTTAGGAAGCAACTTTTAAAGTTCTGATCATGTTATTTTTTAATTCTTTTATTGCTGTAATTATTGTATTGATAAGTAATATTGTAAGGGCTACAAAGATGCAGGAAGACATCACGAGTATTAACAAGGGGCATGTTCAAAGGTTCAGGGTTCACTTGAATTGCAAGGAAACTCCCACCCTTTTGGATTTTTCTTTTTATTTTTATAAAGCTCATGCAAAAACAATGTTGGTTAAGGAAACATTTTTGGCATGACGGATATGCAAAAATGAAAGAAAGACAAATCAAAAACAGGCAGCAGAAAGGGGACATTTGACATATCTGTTAGATGCAGAATGACTCCCACTGCAAGGCACATGCTTGGCTCTACACCAGTTTCAACCGCACTTCCATGAGCCTTACAGATCATGCAGCGATATGGGGCAAATAATTGTGTGCCTATCATTAAACTGCCAACCAGCAAAAGCCAACATTTAAAATGTATGTGTTTTGCTTTCTTAGGGCCATCATTTAGCAATTGGCGATGCAACTTATTGTGAAATCTGAAATTCTGGTTGATGACTTAATGTTGAATCTTTGAGGAAAAGCAAATGGCTGTTCCCAGTGTAGTGAAATCAGGATCTGACAAGCATGACAAGTGCATGTGAGAGATTTATCATCTAAGCTGTCTTCAGCAATGTGGCTGCTTCTCCACAGCCCCATGATGTGATACTAGTTTGTACCTTTGCCCTTTGCTGACCTAAATATGTTAACAATAAACACAAAGCTTAATGGAGTTTGATCCATTTCCTGCTTTTCTTTTCTGAAGCCAAGATATCTGCATCAACCAAGCTTTCCCAAAACTGTGATTTATCTATTTCAAAATGTTATGGAGCTTCCTACTGAAATAAATTAAGAGTTCAGCCGTCTGTTCACAGGGATCAGATCTTCATACATCAGCTTAGACCAGGATTGCCACATGAAGGTGACCAGTAGCATCTACTTCAGTCAAAAAATGACAATTTACTAAAAGGAAATTTGCTCAGCAGCTTTCTTCATAGAAGAATTCCTTATTAGCCAAGCTGCAGCATCTAGACTTTCTTAAAAACCCCAATAAATAAGAGTTTTCTTTCAGATGAGAAGGAGAGGAAAAGAAGAGACCTCTTTTGGGGTTGTTTCTTTTTTGTTCATTTAATTTTGGTTTTTTTAATGCTAGTAAGTGTTCAGAAATCACAGTACTAAGTGGCACTTATAAAACTAACAAGACTTCTGCTATTTCTTCTAAGTATCCACAAAATAAATCACAGTTCCAGGAAGTTCATATCTTCCCTGTAAGACATCTGCGTCAATGTTATTAGACTGGAAGCAGAGCTAGGCAGCAAGATAGCCAGCACTGTAGCCAGTGCAGCATGAGGAGGGTTGGAAGTGATGCACCATCCTGTTAAAGCAACGGGATGCCTCGCTGAGGTACCTAAAAGCTTGACGATATTCGGATTGTCAAACTCTGCCATGAGAGCTGCTTCCCTCTGAAAGTCAGCCTGCATGTCTGCAGACGCTTCTTCCTTCAGCATTTTCACTGCCACCATGGTGAAAGGTTCGTATGGCAACAGCCCTGGGGCCCTGCAAGTACAGGGAAGAGAGGAAACCATCAGTGATCAATGCATGCACGCTAAATGCTGCTTCTGTTTCTGATACAAATAGAGAAGCCAACCAAAAAAAAAAAAAAGTGGAAGACCAATGAAAGGAGTATTAAAGCCCAGTTTAATCTCTCGGGCCAGCAATATGCATTGCATATTATAGAGATGTTTAATGTGGTTCAGGCAAGACTAAATTCAGTATAGTTTGTTGTTTTTTTTAATCACTGGTCTTGCTGCTTACACACTTATTACCATGACTGGTAAAAACATAAATAAGTAACAGGTTGGTAAGCAGCAACCTCTCCCTAAGCTGAAGATCACATCATAAACTTAATGGAGGGCAGGATGGACTCTTCAGTCCAAATGATTCACTTTTGGGTTGTAATGGCTGAGCTTACCAAAGTTGGACTCATTTTGTATGAAACTGATGAAAGAGGCTCCTTTCCCATACCTGGCACAATGGTGACTTTGGTACATCTGGCTACTGTTAGAGTGAAAGTAACAATTAATGTAAGTAACTATGTTCCTCTGTTTTTTAAGGAGAAGAGCCTTTTTTCACTATTCTCTGTGTATGTGTATCTGTGTGTGGCATGTGTATGAGCCTGTAATTCAACAAGTTATAAAACCTTTAGCTGATTTGAGCCGAATTTCATGTTGTGTAGCAAGGTCTAGAAAAGAGTTTATACCCTTAAAAGTTTTGTGGAAACACATGACAGGACAGAAGGGACAAAGCAACTCTGTGCCTTGTCCGAAGAACAAGCCAATGTGTGAATACACACGTTTTGACACTGGTGAATCTTCAATTAAAACTTATAGACACAAATCCTTAGAAAATAAAATCCTGACTTAGAGCAACAGACCTGTATTCTTATCCACAGGTCGCTGCACCCTCAACAAGTTTAATTAGATGGGCTTGCCAAAGATTAAGGGGTAGCTGTTGCTGAAAAAAAGTAACTTTCCACTCTTCAAACATGCGCCAGACCTCAGATGTACATTTTGTTGCCTGTGCAAATTCTTCCCAGGGGCCTTGCATCTAAAACACATTCCATACAGGTAGCCAGCCGGAGCCCATAGAGAGTGGTGCCCATTTATGTGTCAGGTTACTACACCAGCCTGACTGCCCTCCCACTGAGCAAATGCCAGGTTATTTTATTGCTCAGTAGTGCCGAGAGGAGATTCCAATTTCCAAAGCAAACTTCCTTGTCTTGTACTTCAGGCACATGGCAGTTGCAACAGTTGCACTTGCATGCTGTAAATGTCAAATGTCAGGAGATGGCAGGGTGTCCATCAAGAAAAGAATCACAGGTGGCCACATCACAGCTGAGACACTCAGGCAAGGAGGTCTGGCATGCCAGAGCAGAGGATCTGACCCCACACTTGTCTGCTACTGCCTCAATTACAGCACAATGTCTTCCTTCTTTTCCCCTGTGCTGGCAGCAGTTTGCAGTCTAGGAGGAGGGGAGGAGTACGAGCACCTACCACCTGCTGTCTGATCTCAGCACTAGAGCCAGCAGCAACAGCCTGAACAAAGCACTAGAGAATTTAAAAGTAAAAATAGAAGAGCCTTTATCTCTTCCAAATAGTGTCATAGATTAGCACTGATCCCTGACTAGCAGACCCAGCAACAGTGCCAAAGGAGGGGCAGGCAAAGTTCAGTCCTGCATGCTTTGGAGACTGACACTCACCCCAGGCTGATGTACACCCAACCATTCAATTTCACTGAATCCTGTAATGTAAACTAACCTAAATGTAACCAAGTGAGATTAACCTTCACAAGGCCTTCAGGCAACAGCCGGAGATTTCACCTTGGTAACTCATGGTGATTCAGTCCAGTTCTCGGCAGACCGAGGAAAATCACACTGATCTGGCACAGAGACAGAAACTGAAGTCTTGGGAGATAGCTATCAAAGTTGACCCCATTCATGCCCTAAAGACAGTCTTTGCACAAATGGTAGAGGTTCATCTGCAGGGTAGCAATGGGAAGCTGCTGCCTTTGAAGCTGGGGAATTCAGATGAAGGGACAGAGAGGGGAATGTTTCCTGAAAAATAAGTTAATTCTCTAGAACTGGGAAGCATCAAAAGAAATTACCTTAGGTTTTCTTTCTTGCAATAAACTAAAAGCTGAGGAGAAATGTACACTGTTTGTGCACAGGGTGGACAGCAACAGTCCTTGCCTGGTTCACCACCAATGGATTTGTGCACTAGTGGCATCAATTGGCTTTCGGGTACATGCCATTCAAAGAACTAATCAGCATTACAATCGGGAATCTCACCCTGGGCCTATCTAGAGAGTGCCTGACTTAGGTTCCCAGTCAGGTTTTCTTTCTAAAGAAGAAACTATGTAAAAAAATGAGGAGCTGTTTGAACCTGTATTTGAGATAGTGTCCTGTACTCATGTTGCTCAGCATAACAGTTGGATAGCTACTCTTAGCTCATTAAACAATGCAATTAACATCTACTGAATCTGCTGGAAACCTACCTTTACCCTATCCTTTGGTTAAATTAATCTGTGAGCAGGAAACTGCTCTGAAGCAGCAGTGGCTCATTTTATCATGTATTTTGCAGGGGAAGGAAAGGTTGTGTTTTTTTAAATTAACACCCACACTGGTTTTCAGCCATACTCGAGACAGCAGGTTTAAGACATAGCCTTTGCAGATGGAGATAACATGAAGAGACTTCTGTCAAGAAATTGACCTTGGGAAAAGCCTTGTCCCTAAGGAGGGACAACAATTTGTACATTTGTCTACCAACCTTCTAGCAAAAACTCAACACTGGCCAACTAGCAGACTCCATATCCAGGATTTTAGGCAGTCCAGATCTTCTGGTTTAGCCTGGACCACACAGCTGCAGCTCTGGGAGAAAACTTGCATGCTGGTCTGCAATAAGCTGCATGGGGCTGGTGCTCTGATGTCTTATGGGGCCAGAATGGTCCTCCCAGGAGCAGAATCAGCCACAAGAACCCAGATGGACCAGACCTGAGCCAGGTCCTGAATTTTGTTTTAAGAATGGTCACTTCCTTATCCTTCGAAGTGTGAGGCTGCTCCTGGTGAAGACAGCAGCCTTTCAGGAGAAGCTCGTAAATGATAGCTAGACACTTCCTGTCCTAACATGTTTCTTGACCCAGGAGTGAGTAAACACTGAATCAGGACTCACAGCAAGCCAACTGGCAAAGGCATTGCTGGCACTGTGTGCAGAGCTGTGTTTACAGAAGGAGAAACATGAGAGCAGGAGAAGTAAGAGGATTGCTAAACTTAGCTCGAGATGTCCATTTAACACACGTAGGAAAGTACATTTTATCCTTCTGAGATAGGAAGGCAAAAATTAAGAGTTGTGGTAGTTTCAGCAACCTGGATGCATACACAGCTTGTACTACTGGAGCAGCAGTTTGCACTGGTCTGCCAGCAATGCACAGAAATGCCACATCGGCTTACTATAAGGAATTACAATAATTATAAGGAATTATAAAGCCTTGGGGGGACCTTTGATAGACATGGTAATAAAAAAAAAGGAGGTTCCTTAGAAGCAATATTTCTGTAGCTCAATTCTTGAGCAAGCATCTCTCAGGATGTGGTACTCTTCACTTTGCAAATGCTAGATAAGGTGTGATGCTTTCTTTTTCTTGCCCATGTACTTTTCTTTCAGTTTCTGCTGACAATAACAAAAAGTTTTAATTGAAAGAAACTGCAGTCCTGGAGTGGATGAAATCCACATAAAAGGTCTTTACACTACTTTGGGACTTACTTGACCCAGCACTTAAGCAACATTTGAAAGCCCCTTGAGAAGTCTTGCTTGATATCTGTGAAAGTAATTTCTAGCTCAAGAAGGTCTGTGTAGCACTTAGATTGTATTAAAACTCCCGGAGCAGGGCTAAACCAGCACTTGGCAAGAAGAAGGTCTACCCTGCTCACACACCACAGCAAGATGCAGACTCCTGCTGCATGAGCACGAAGGTGATGCACCTCAGGGCACCCCAAGCGCTGTGCTGAGGCTGGGACAAGAGCTGCCCTGTACCCATGGTGTACAGTGCCCCAAGCATGGCTGTTGTGCAGTTTCTATAGCTTTGTTCTTGTTTCAAGTTCAGATGCATTCAGGCATCCAGGCTAACAATCCATCCATCACAGGCTGAGCATTTGTGACAATCCCAACTGCGCATCCTTTGAATTTTGTTATTTTTAGCTCTCTCTGTACTAAAGAAAAGTACGCCTGCTTTTCTTCTGTTAGAAATAATTTATCTCTTCATTAGGAAAAAAAATCCATCACAGCTATTGAAACTCTTTCCCAGCTGTACCACATTTAACGTTCAAGGAACTCATTTTCTATCAGGTCCATCAACAGCCTAACTATAAACATTACCAATATCTGCATTATGACTGCCTTTTGCAAGGATAGTCCTTTGCCTTTGCAGTCAACAGAAGAGTTTCACCAGGCTGATCTTGGCTGATGGTGGGACTCTGATAGTTCTCTGTGTTTTTTTGAGGTCATCATACACTACTCCAGATACAGCTAAAAAATCAGAAAATCAGCCATGTCCCATACTTGTTAACTGCAAAGGACAAAGATGACTGCCCCAATTAAGCATGGAACTAGACAGCCTGTACACTTTTCTTTCAGGAATTTGGGGATGAGACTTTACAAGGAAACCATTACTGTGCAAAGAATGTCTTGCAGAAGTTATGGATTCTGTCAAGACAAACTAGACATCTTCCATCCTCCTCATCTTCAGGGTTGTCAATTAAAGATTTTTCACATTTGTGGAAGTGCACAAACTCACTTCCCGTGATACTTAACAGAACTGGGCTGGTTATCATGTAATACCTTAAAACAGGTAACAAGGGCTGCAAATTCCAAAAATAAAAAGTGAAACTAACTAAAGGTGACACTGTAGAAGTCTACAGATAAGGGAACTTATGTTTATTACTCAAACACTGATATCCAGATAGCCACGGAGCCAACCAAGGATTGTTATGGCTGGAGACAGGAGCCATATGGAGGTAGGGCAGCATTTTTCTGAGACAAGTGTCCTTGTTCTGGCTCCTGGAGATAAGGACAATACAGTACAGCAGAGGTGCAGGAATGAGGCCAAGAAGCAGGCAGGAATGGACTGCAAGGGCATATCAAGAGCACACAAGACCCTCAAAGCCCCCAAATAATTTCCAGAAATGTCTGGAAGAAGAGGCTGTGCATGATAACTCACTTGCATAGAAAGTGAGAAACTAAGCTCCAGGGCACAGAAAATTAACTATAAGCAGGTACCCCCAGAAAGCTAGGGTGCACATGTGCCCCAGGACTCCAAACATCCCAACAGCTATATTGATGGTGGAGCCAGGACCACTGATTTCTCTTTTCTCCTTTCTTCCTTTCTTTCTCTCCTTTCCTCTTTAATCCATGTTTCTCTCTGCCTTCCTTTATTCACTCACCACTTTATTCAAAACCCACTGTTCTGTGCTTGTATAGGAGGTCAGGGACTATAAAATAGTCATTTACATGCCAGGTGTGTAATTTACTAAAAAAGATTTGTAAGCTTTTGCAGATACTCTGACATTTTCTGTTCCTTTTGACCATGGGCATCTACAAATCTTGGGTGTGCATTTCCTGTTAAGGTTGGGACACCACAGACACACAAAAAAATCTCCCTATTGACCTGTGTGGGTAGGGGTTTCAGGGGATTTTTGGTTTGGTTTTGTTTTGTCTCTGAATCAAATTGAAACTCGGTCAGGACTTAACTGTAGCATTACACAATGACTTCTGTGGTAATTACTGGACAGTATTGGGATTATAATGGAGATCATCACACGCTGACAATTCATAAATACTGAGAAATGCAAGAATTTCACAATAGGTCACATGTCACAGGCAGTACTCTTGGCAAAACCAGGGATGATAAATTTAGCTAAACTTTTACACCAGACTTTGGTATGTGAGTAAGGCATTACATCTACCAGAGAGTAGAAGAAAAGAGTAATTTATGTCAAAAGTTTAACAAATATTGACAGATAGCAGTGGACAACAAAAACAATTATCCAAACGTGAATATATGATTTGGTACACATGCATTTAAGTGAGTTATTATGTGGTTGGATGGGTGGATGGATGGATGGATGATTTCCAGTGCCAATTTTTCACAGGTACCTCCAGATAAAGAAGATTCACACAGACACTGCTTACCTGGCTTGGAAGACTCTCCCAAATGCTCCTTCCCCAATATCTCTCACATATTCAATATTGTTCCTGGGATATTCCAGGCTAAGCAGTTTTGGATTGAGGAGAAGCGGCATGCGTTGGTACATTGGGTTGGGATGCAGCCGGTCCAGCAGCAGTTCGGAGGGCAGAGTGGTGAGAGTTGGTGTCTCTGACTCTCTGAAACAATGGAGCAATTTTTGGTCAGTGTGTGCACAGCCCTCAACCAGAAGGTAACTAGCTACCTCTCTTCCTGGGCTTATTTCTTTCAGGATGGAAAAGGAAGCTGCAGCAGGGCTATTGAAGGAGCTTTGCAGCACGGTGTTGTGCCATGTCCCCAGTCACCAGGCCACCTTCTGCTCTGGCACAGAAGTTTGACAGAGCTTGCACTGGGCCGTCACAGGCAGAGGGAGTGCTGTTCTCCCCTACCAGATGTTCACAGGACTTTGCTCTGCGAAACAAGCAAGCCCCTTTTTCAAAGCAGCATTTCTTGCACTGAATTAAGTTCCAAGCTTTACCTTTTTTTGGTTTTCCACTGCTTTCGACGCCGGCAGCAAACCAGGGTGACTATGCTGAAGATCACAACCAGAGCAAAGCTGGAGATGATTGAGATGATAACGGTCATGGAGTATGTAGGGGAAAACGGAGGAGGAGGAGGAAGGTTTAGAGTCTCTCCATTTGGTTTTCTTGTTCCTAGTGATAATAACGCTGTGATGCAAATAAAATCAGAGGGTTATTCCTCTGCTGGTTTATCGAATTTTCTCTAAGAGGAATTTACAGAGCTAGCCTGCTGTCCTGGGAATTACTGACATTACAGATGAAACCATATGACCACATGAGAGGACCATACTAGGGAAGCCTTGTTTGCAGGAAGAACAATCCATTTGTTCTTGCAAAATATGAAAAGCCAAGATCTAGTAAAGACCAATACATAGTTCCCATTAAGCTGGGAACACAGCTTTGGTATAGAATACTCGCAAGAGTTACAGATAGGAGGTCACATTTGATAGTCTCAACAGTATTCAAATATAGTAATGTCTGCAGTGAGAAAGATCAATGGTGTACAATGTAAACCACAATGTATCATGTGTCCTAAAAGGAATCTGTGGGGAGGAGCATAAGACCAAGTAAGTACAGAGTGATACTTTCCTGAAATATCCTACTCCCCCCAACAGTTTTCATCTCAGTGTCTTTATGGGGCAAATATGAAAAACTACCTTTGCTGTATTATTGGGGGAAAAAAAATCACATAAGTACCTGCTGAGTACTTTCTGAGACATTCTAAAAAATGCTTTTCTGTAAAAACAATGATTGAACACAGAAAGAAATTTAAACTCTTCTTCTTAATTGCCACCTAAACTGAAAATTACTTGTGTTCAATTATGTCCATGGAACCCCTGTTCTCTGTGAAAGAAGATTTTCAAGTGCAGTCTTATATCCAAGCACTGAGATCCAGAAACTGGTAATCTTGGCTGAAATATCTTTCAAAAATTGGACTGTTCTTTGAACAAAAAGTAGCAGGAAGACTTGGTTTCAGCATCAAAGAATGAAGATATTTCCATCTTTTTTAGCTTATTTTTAGTGGAAATTGAGGGGTTTATTATTGAAGAAAAAAAAAATCACCCTAAACCAGACAACTTCAGAAAACAGCCTGAAACCCTACCTTCTAAACAGTGTGACAAATCCATTTTTTGAGAATACCACTTCATCCTTTTGCATTTATATAACCTAGGGCCAGGTTCTCAATTTGCTTGTCTTTGTTTCCCCCTCTTTAAGGGGCACATTTACACCTTCCAGTTAGAGATGCTGAGTGAATCTATGAGAAGACCCAGAACTGGCTGAATCCAGAAGACAACAGATTGGTGTATTCAGAATGCAAACACCTTGCATGGCCATAAAACAACCACAGTGGCAGAAATTATAAACTACAGTTGCCTACCATCGCCACAGGGAGACACACTGCAGTATTCCCAGGTCACAGCTGGGTCCTTTGTGTAGCACCAGGGACGCTCGTTCTCACCTCCTGGATTGCGGCAGTAATTTTCAGCATCAGAGAGCTCAGGGAAAACCTGAGGAGTCCTCCTGTGCAAGTGGGGAGCCTTCAGAGAGGAAGCAAATTTTTTTAGTGTTTCGGCATAATTCTCCCTGCTGTTATTAGTAAAACAAAATGACAAAAACAAAAAACAAAAAAAACAATAAAGGAGTGAAGAAAGCAGAGGCTTTCTTGAAACAGCTTTTCAGCTGCCTGCCAAAGTGACAGAGAATGCATCTTGATGCAGGAAGAGGAACTTGTAGATTGAAATATGATGAGGTTGTGAAACACCAGTGAGCTCCTCAAGAATTAAGGCAACCTGTTCCCTGCTCATCCCTTTCACTGCAACTGGGCTGCCTGACTCTGGGAAACTCGTTTGAAAAGCAAACCTTGAGCACAGCTCTCCATTTGGTGTATCTCACACAGATGTGCTCACCTGGTCGCTCCACTTCTGGCAGGGAATGCCGGATGCTGTTGTGTTAGCCGTGCCCTGGTAAAACTGGCCATTGCCAGTGTAGCAAGTCTCTGGGAGGGAAAAAAACATGGGGTTAAGGCATTTCAGACTATGTGCTCCAGCAGAGACTCACAAGAATAAAGTTCATGTCATTACATGAAAGTATGTGACAGCATCATGAAGCACATAAAAGGACTAGGCAGCATAGGCAGGGTAGTGCTTAGCCTCCTGTTTACATTCTAATGGATTTTGCACTCAATATATAAAATCAAATCTGGTAAAACTTCAAAGAGGGCACTGAAGCTCTTTCAGATTGAGAAAACAAGCTATGTGCCTGTAACAGTTGAGCTGCAACTACCTAGTTCACAGCATACCCATGCAGAAAATGCAGGGCACAACCACACTGAACCCACCCAAGCCAAACCAAGACAGAAAGCAAATCGCAGTACTGGTTCCATGATTCACAGCCTGCATTCTTACTGGGGCACTCATAGGAAGACACTCATGTTCCTCAGGTTCATAGCAGGGAGCTGGGATTCATAGTGGTTTTGCTCCTGCTTCTGTACAGTTCTTATCCCCTTTGATTATCTGGAAACAGCCCATGCTTTTCAGCATGCATGGAAATCATACCCTGAAGTATGATCTGAGTTATGATCTGAAGACATAGTATCAGTACAAAACAATGTACTTTATAAGGAAGGTGTGTAGTCACTTTGCATATACAGAGCTTGCTCCAGCTGCAGAAAAATTAGGTAGAAAATCTTGAGAATATTTTACTACAGGAATATGCATAAATGCCCTCACAGGACATATGTCCTCATATGTACCTGTCCTTATAGGAGAGTTTAATGAATGCTGGGATAATCTAGGAAGCAGGAAGACAGCAGAGGAGATGCAGCCTTGCATATTTCAGTGCACTATAGGCGGAGGGATGGGTACCACCTAAAACCCCTATGCCTCTCCCATAAAAATTTCCAGCCCATGGTCTCCCTGAAGAGCTGAAAATGTGTTTCCCCATGCCTTGGATGTGGAAACTCAGACATTCCCCAGTAATAACTTGAATTCATTCAGACAGGACCAGGGGAAAACACAAAAATACTGTGCCAATGGCAGCTTCAATTAAGAATATCATGTTCACCTCTAAAAACAAAGAGTCTGGAGCAGTCTACTTACTGGTTATGTTCTCCTTCTTAAATTCTGTAAAAAGACAAGACAAAATGTAAGGAGGGATTGTCCAGGTTGCAATATTATTGGATGCTTATTTAGAAACACGTTACAGGAAAAAGTCTCTTCCCTGGCAGTGCTTCAACAGCTTGTTTCTTTGCAAAGGCACCTGAGTGCCAATTTTGCTATTATTGAGATAATTTTTTGAGATTAATATGATCTTCTTGATAAAGGTCCAGGCTTTATTTACTTGAGGGATTTTTCCCACACCCCAGTTGGACAAGAGAGTCACGCAGCCAAAGCAGCTGTCACAATTCCGTGCACAGGCGCTGACAGGACCCACCATCAGCTTTTACTTAAGTTGTAAATTATGGATCATATCATTCCCCCCTCCCTTACCAAGAACACAGCTCTCTGGAAAATCAGCAGTGTGTGCCACCTTACCAAAGAAAGGGATGTGAGTGCAGGAGCTGGGATTCTCGTGCAGGCTGGGCAGCCTGTTGCATTCAGGAAGAGTGAGCAGCATCAGCCCTGGCTTGTAAATCCCCTTCTGAGAGTTCTCCTCCATTGAGAGCCATTCCTTAAAGCAGTAGAGATCCTTTACAGCAAGGCAATTCTCTCTACATTGTTTTGCAAAAAACAGTGAAATGCAGCTGTCAATAGCTGGATAAAAATGGCTGCATTTAGCAGTGATGTACAGGGGTTATGCAGGCTGACAAAAATCGATTAATGGGGTGACACTTCTTTAAAGCCAGTCTGTTGGCTCATAAAGCATAAAGGAAACAGTATGACATGAAACAGCTTCCTTTAGGAAACAAACAAAGATACATTTTTAATGAAGCAGGGTTATGCTCAACACACACCAATCTGTGAGGAGTTCATTCCTATCTTTTTCTGCAAATTTTTTTAACATCTACTAACAAACATCGTAGAATCACAGAATGGTTTGTGTTGGAAGAGACATGAAAGACATCTAGTTCCAACACCCTGCCATGGACAGGAGCACCTTCCACCATCCCAGGTTGCTCAAAGCCGCTGTCCAACCTGGCCTTGGACACTTCCTGGGATGAGGCATACACAGCTTCCCTGGGCAACCTGTGCTAGTGTCTCACTACTCTCACAGTAAATAATTTCTTCCTATTATCTAATCTAAACTTACTCTCTTTCAGTTTGAAGACATTACCCTTGTCTGTTACTACACGCTCTTGTAAATAGTCTCTTATTTCTAGAGTTAGAATTTTTCAGTACATTCTAAAAATCTTCTTGGCTTCTCTAAATTGTACTATAAAGTGCCATCTACTAAAAGCAAGAAGTGAGCTGCAATTTTTAATCTTGTTAAATTAAATATTTGCATATGCTATTAATCTCACTGAATCACTAATACTTTTTTTTTTAATTTTCTCTACAGACAAACTTTAAATCCCTTTTTTCTCTGTCAGCCATCTGCAGTAAAAGCTTTACGGTGTCTGGTAAAAAAGTGACATGTCTCCCACCCAATGTGTTACCTCTATAACAATGTGAAACATTCACTGAAAAGAAGTGCTTTGGATGTTTAAATGGGCCTTATATGAGAAATTGTTTGTGGAGAAGGGCAATGCAGAAATACCTACACTAGAGAAAAAAAAAAAAAAGAACAAGAAAAGAATTAAAATGCACCATCCTGGGAAGTTTGTGGATTTGTTGTATTGGTCAATTTATCAGTGATTTGCTTATTTATGTATTCTTGAGAGTGTGAGTTGCAAAACCAGCTTTGAGGTCACATGCAGAGATTACTTTTGTAGAGCTCAGCTGATGTTTTCACAGATCCACAGCTTTTCCAGCCATGACAAAATGATGCAGAAAGAGAAGGGTGTTTCTGGGGTCGTGAAGGATTTATCCACATTCATCACCTGGTGGGTTGATGCAATCTCTTTCATTATCCAACAAGATAATGTTGGCAAGAGAAGATGGGTATGAATTTCAGTAATGACTAACAACACTGGAAACTCTCTCAGGCACCTGAAGGATGGATGTCATTGGGAATTCTACCAGAGCAACAGCTTTACTGCAACAGTAATGGATGCCCTTCAAGTCCGAAGGCTGAAGTCATCAAAGCCCAGCTGCGCAGTGCTTGGTTTTACCAGTCCTGGTTTATTCCTTCCTTCCTTCTGTGGAAGCCAGAATGCAGCCAGATGGCAAATTTATCTTTTTTTATGTTAAGCAACACGTGGAACAGGAATGACCTTGTGAAGTAAAGAAATACTTAGATCGGGAAATGAGAAAATTGCATTTGAAGCACTGGCTGAGGCTTGGGAGACCTGGATTGAATTAGCTCTGTTCATTCCTGGAGCTTGAGCATCCTTAAAGAAACCCTTTACTTGGTGTTCAACAGTAAAATGCAAAAGATCATTCTTCTGCAATGCTGTCTGCTCCAGGCTTAAAGGAAAGTTATCTGCACCACAAACCCACCCTGGAAGAATGGTAAGGCAGCCAGAGGGAGGGATGTCCAGTCTCATCTAACAGGATTCATACCATTGTTGTAACACTTGATGCTGAGCAGCAAGAGCTTGGTGAGGTCATATGCAAAGATTACTTCAGATTATTATTAGTAATGTTATGTCATGAAGGTGACAGATGGACAAAGAACACTAATGGCAGAAGACAGCAAGTGTGCTAGTAGTGTTTCAGGGGACCAAAAGAGACTGTTTAAGAGGAGGTGGGCACACAAACACCCAAACAAAGGAAGACATTCCCCAAAACAAAACTGTTCTCCCCAGCTCGGTCACTTCCTATCAGCAGTGATTGAAACAGAAATTGAAGATGTTTCTTTTGCTGTTGCAATAGCAGGCATTACAAAAGACAGATGTAATCAAGAATTAAGAGATATCGCTTTCCCTTAAGAACTCTTATTTTAATCAATTTGCTTGTAAGTTTACATTCAGTGAAACCATTCCCATGCGGCTTTCTTCTGTTTCATTTCATCTTGTTTTATCCCCTGATTACTTTTATAACAGGTTTACTCAGCCTGTTAGTTGTTATTCTTGCTAGTTATCTTCCAAACCAAAATGAACACTGAAAAAGTGAAATGGGAAGAGAAAAAGTGGTGCAGAGAATAAATAATAAGACAAAACACATGGAAATACATCAAGGGCAATATGTCCCTCAAAAACGGGGAGAACTTTCCGATATCTGAGAGAGTTAAATTTTTACTCATGCAGTATTTCAGCTGAAAACTTGTGTACTCTAACCGGCTTCTGCAGAAAGCTATACAGTTGTCAGTAAAAAGTAGTTAAGGTAATTGGAAAGTAACCAAGACCATGTGAGATGTGTTCAAGAGCCCTCAGACCTCTCTCAGACATCAAGAAGTATATATTAGATGTCTGAGTTATCAAAAGGAGTACCAGGCTTTGGAAGAACTGCTGTCCAGCTGATGTGCCCTGAGAACAGGAATTGGTAAGGATGCTGTTCCAGGACTTTTGTTATGAAGAAGTTGCATTAAAATCAGGGGGGGAGGAGGGAGGAACAATTAATAAAAACCAACATTGACTCATGGATTTGAAGAAAGATGGTGCCAGGCAAGTCCATTAACATTTAGATATATTTGCAACTGCTGTAACTGTTAGCTCAGGTGCATCAAGATCAAGTGCATATTTATGTTGCTTTTTATCATTCTGACTTCAGAAGTGCCCCAGTAGTACAGGTCTTCAGTCAACTCACCATGAGTCCTGGTCCTGCAGGGCCACTCATGAGCAGGGGTAAATGAAGCAAGGCCCAGACCTAACTGAAATGCCTTGTGTGTAAAACCCTTCACTGACCAATGTGCTGTGCATGTGTGGCTGAGTTATAATTACTGTCACGCATCTTGAAAAAAGGCAGAGAGATCATGTACTTAAGGGCACAATGACAAAGACCAGAATAATGAAGTGCCAGGAAGGAGCCTGCCAGCAAAAAGAAAATTTTAGTACTTGGCTGTATGATTATCTCTGGATACTTGCACATTAACTTCTTTTGTAGGATATAATTTTGCTGCCTAGTATTCCACATCGACTGCTGTGTCAATGGTGGAATACTAGGCAGCAAAAGTACCAAAGAGAAAATTAAATATACAGTCAAGATTCATACTGGGATTTTCCTCTGTGCCTTTGGTTTACTGATATTAAAGGAGGAGAAACCAAAAGGGTCCAGATTATGAAAACAACACTAATTGTCATAAAAGGTCCCTACACATCTGGGGAAATTATTGCCCTTAGACATCTGGCCCAAGTTCAGCTAGCTTGCCATGTCTGTAGAGAAGACTTGTACTTTATATGAGACAACGGAGTTGGGGCCACTCTTCCAATAAACACAGATCTGAACAGTGTTTTAAAATGTGTTTCAAGGAAGACAAGAACAAAGCACTGCATTTTGGGCAGGGATGTCAATTGCCCAAATGTAAATGGGTAATGACTAATCTTCCAGGGGCTGAATATGTCAGGAAAAAAAGAAAGCTTCAACCTGATATATGTATGTGGGCCTGTCCTCAGCAAAGCACACCAAGAAACCATAATTCCACTATAGTTAAAAATAAAAAAACCTAGACTGGATACAGGAGCAAAATCTATGTGCAGAGCTTGGGAAAACCTGTTTTGTTGTAGTCAGAGAATGTGGGGAAGATGTAAAAACTCACTGCAAAGAGGAAGGGAAGAAACTCGCCTCCGTGACCATGGTAGGAGGACAAGAAACAACGAGGGAAGGACTGCTTGGGAGGTTGCATAGGGAGGGAGCAGTGTCTCTGTTACTGAGATGTGTTTACAAATACCTGTCAACAGTAGATTAGCTATGGTGAGAGATGCTTTGGACTCCTCAGGGTCCCTGTCAGCCCAATTTCAATGGACATTTCTCTGCATATAGAAGGATAAAATAACCAGATTGGAGTTTTGGTTTGACAGGTAAAATTACACAGGTTGTGCCTGTGTCTCTGGTCTCATCATTTTTGTCACATTTTTGTCACAGCAGGAAGTGCTAAATGATTGGTGTATTGCCTTGGCCAGATTTGTTGCATCCACTGGAGCTACATTTAATCAAAATTGCAAAGAACCAATTGCTTTTTATAGTAATAATACACATATACTGGCATAGTAAGATTTAAGTGATAACAATATAGTAATTATTGAAACTATTATGTCATTCAAATGGATTCTTCTTTTCAACACCATCCTCTAAATACCTGATATAAGATAGAGGTCTGGGCTTGGACTTCAGACCACACCCTAGCAATGAGAACAGTGATAGCTGAATCACTCTGTCTGTACACAGAAGAGAGCAAAGGGAAAACCTATGCAAACCTAGAGGGTCCAGCTTCACTCAGCTTCCCTTCCTACTGTAAGCCTGGACAGTCCCTCACCTCTCCCCCGCTGCCTACAAATCCCCATGAAACGAAAGTAAAATATGAGCATTTTTTCTTCATTTACCTGCACACTGGTTTTGGAGCTGGCCCAGCTCCCGAAGGATTGCACTCCTGGAAGATGTAGTTACACAGCAGAGACTCAGCAGCCGGTTGGCAGAATGAACTCACCATTTTCAGTTCAGTCCAGGCAGTGTGCACAAGCAGCTCTTGGGTCTCCTCTGGGTCAGCATACGAGGAGTTGAAGAAAACAAGAGCATTCTTCGCCAAGATAGCACTACACACCTCACCTCTGTACGTGCTGCAGTAACCTGCATCACCCTTGTACAGCTTGCTGTTGAGGAAAGAGGACACACACACACACAAAAACACGGAGTAAGCTCACAGCCCTAAACAGCTGCACAAGCACAATGCCTCTGTTTCTGAATAAAGTGGCGTGTGTAAGGCTAACAGAGGGCAAAGGAGATGGTAGATGGTAATAACCACTAAAACCAGCTAATGTAATCCAAAAATGAAACTTCTGCAAGGTACCCTAGTGTCAGCCCTGGTGAGCTCCAGGGATGAGGCTCTGACCAAGTGTTGTTAACATTTTAAGTGGACAAAAGACTGAGTGATCACACAGAACCGTGACCTGGCATAGCCCTTCACCCTGCCCCTAGGCTCTAATGGGAAAATATTTTGCTTTCCTTCTTCCCTGCAGCAGAAATCAGCCATGTTGCTTGCTACAGTCCTGTGATAACTCAGGATTTTTCACTCTGCCGTCTAACAAGAGTTAGAGTTTAATTTAAGATAGACTCAGTGATCAGGAGCCAGGTAAGTTCAACCCACCATGTGCCAGGGAATTTTTCACGAGATCAGACCAAGCTTCTGTCTGCCCTTCCTCAGCTCCTTCACCACCCCTAACGCTGCCCCTCTTCCACAGTTGTTTAGCTGGGGGGGCTTAGAGATGAAGAAGGCACAAGCCTCTGTATTCTTGTTCTTGGTGTTTCCCTGAAAGGTCCATCTTCTCTCTTCACCGCATCTCTCTCTTTAAAAAGTCCTGACACATAGCATGGAGACAGAGCTATGCAGAAGCAATAAAAATCACAGTAGGGTCATATTCTTTGAGGGCCATTTATTTATCTTTCCCATGTTTTGTACATCTAGAAGGAGATCTCCCCCTCCCTCCCCTCTTGCCCAGGGCCTCCCTCAAAAGGGAGCAGCAGGGTAACAGCAATGCACAGGTCAGTCACGCTTCAGAAGCTCCTACGGTCACCCAACAGCAGCAAAGTCTGTGGGTGAGGAGGTGCCCTCTGCCTAGGCAGCCCGTGGATCCAGAGTCCTTGGTATGGGAGGCAAAGCTGGGAAAACAGACTCCCTGTGTGTGGGGGATGGCCAAATCGGGGCAGGGAGGAGGGCTGGGTGCAGCTGTCCCCACTGCTCATTCGGTCAGTGTAACTGGGGTCAGGGAGTTCAATTCACAACACGCCAATCATTTGGAGCAGTCAACAGAGCTATTTGTATCTTTGCCTTTTATTTCTTTCCCCTGTGCAAATAATCACCCATTGTCAACTCGGGTTTCTTGCTGTTTTTTTCTTCAGAAAGCTGGAGGTACATGAACAAGGCATTACACAGGATGCTCACATTTCTGCTCTTCAGTTGCTGCTCTCTGCAGATGACACTTCCTGTCCCTGTTTTAGCTGCTCTGTTTTGGGCTCTGTGTGAATTTTTTTAAAATTTATTTTGCTGTGTCAAACTGGATAAAAAATGCAGGAAAGCACCAATCCCTTGAGGTTTACCAAAATGACGGTGATGCTGTGACACTGCATCATCCCAGGCTCCATGAACACACCTTCATGTGACACGGGAGTACCCCAGCATGCTGCACCAGTCTCACAGCCCATGACATCACCCCAGCACACAGCAGGTGTCCCCAAAGCACTGCACTGCTCCCAGCACCCTGCTAGAACTGTTCTTGGCATGGCAGGGGTCATGTTATTTACATCTTTCTGATTATACCCATTGTACTTAATCTGATATCTCCTTCTTTCCTGTGCCCCAGAGGCAAAAGCAGGGACAGACATGCGTGGGGCAGTGGTGCTGCTGACTTCAGGGGGCTGCAGGAACAGCCTGACAAGAGCCATCAGTGCTAACATTATGTTCCCTTGCTTTTCCAAAATATGCAAGGAGGCACAGATGAAATTGTGATGGAGAAGTAGCAACAACGTGTTTCTGTCAATGATTTGTCACAGAAAGGGAATGTCATGCAGCAAATGTTGAGAACATCTGTGGGACAAAAGGACTGAGCACTTGATCTGTGTTCCCATGCCTGTCATACCTGCACGGGTGCAGGTGTAAGGCATAAGTCTGCCAACATCATTGGGTGGTCACTTAATCACTCACAAACTTCCTGACTCGATCTTGCAAACTCCTGTGACAGAGGCAATAGGCTTTGCAGGGAGTCTGTGTCAGCAGAGTGGCAAAGCCATTTGCTCAGACTTTTCCAGGCTCTGTTCTTTTCTCTGATGGCCAGAAGCTCCCAGCCCATCTTCCAGGCTAACACTCTCATTTTCCTTACAGACTGAACTGCCAGTGCAGCATGTAGAAATATGATAGGATTCTAAAAAGAAAAAGCCAGCTGAATTGTTCAGTACTCCAAAAATTACTAAGTTGACATGCATTTCCCTTCACAAGGCTTTACTCATCCATAAGGTTGCTTGGAACAAATATAAACTTCTCTTACCCTAACCTCATGAGCACCAAACCAAATTATATTTATTATCCATAATAATAAATATTATGAGTTTAACTTGCAGTTAAGTTTTGCTATGAAAATTTATAAGGTCGAGTGGAATTGCAGGTGGAATTTACTTCAGAATAATCTGCCCACTACCATATTTCAAACTGCTGGCTTGACTCAAAACCAGTGATCCCTTCAGGTGAACCTCATCTGCATGATTGGCATCCAGAAACTCTAGCACCTCTTTTAAGCCAAATTAACCAAAGCCCCTTGGTTCATAATTTTTCTTCCTCTTGGCCCACAAAGAGCCTTGGCAAAACCACAGAAAGTCATTCTTACCTCCATTCTGCCGAGAGGCACCAGATCCAGGAATTGTGATGAACCAGGAGAAAGAAGAAATGGAAAAGACATCAGTAACACTTCATTGTTCCCTCTGAGATGCATAAGTTAATATTTCCATGCACGGAAATCTGTCTGAGAACTGTAATCTGTCTGAAAAAAAAATTCACCTAAATTCTGGGGGGTTTTTTGTACCTTCTTGTGGGGAAGAAACATCAGCAACAGTAAACAGTGTAAAGTGAGAAGGAATGAGGGGGAGGAAGTGGACTGTTGATAGCAGTGCCAGCTGAAATGGACTCTTGCACTCTAAACCCACACATTTATCCTGATCCTTTGGGTCCTACATAAGCAACAGGTAACATCCTCTGTTTAAGCCACATATATACCTATTACTTCAGGCAGCAGCTGTAACAGGTAGGAGAAGCCAAGGCTGGAGATGCAGCGCTGGCACACAGTGGCTTGCAGTGCCGCAGGGAGCAGGGCTGTGCCAGCACAGTGAGGAGGCACTGAGCATCAGTCAAGGGCCAGCACACCTCTGTCCTGGGAGCTTCTTGAGCTGGGACAAGGCCAAGGCAGGCTCCTGATAAGGTCTGCGTGTTTTTTCTCCTCCTGCTGAGTTCACACATTCTGGAGGAGTACAACTTCTCCCACTAGCCCAAAGTACCTGTCTGCTCCACTACATTTGCAGGACAGAGACTTGCCTGGGCTAAAAGTAGTAGTGGGAATATGAAATACAGCACAAAGTGCTGGGAATTTTATGGGGCAGAGTTTCCTGCTAGGTTTCAATACCCAGTGTAAGAAAGGGCATGATTGTTTTCTCAAGAAAGCAGAAACTAAGGCACAGAGAGATAAACAGGTGCCTGCCTGATTAAAAGCAGGGCCAGGGCTACCATCCCATGTCCTGTGTAATTCCTCTTTCCTCTAACTAAATCCCCCTGCCTGTCCAAAGAGGGAAGGAACAAGCTGCCACCTTTCTCTCTGTGTGCCAGTTGCTGAGATTTAGCTCTAACAGAAGTATTTCTCCTCTTCAAAGTATTTGCTCATCCTTTCCACATTTGAGAGATGCCCCTGAGAGAAGAGATTAGTCCAGGCAAGGAGGGGTACTACATGTACAGCAACCACCCTGCTTTCTGGATGCCACCCCTTCTGAAGCTGAACTGCTCATAGCTATTTTCACTTTGCTGTTAGGTGATACCAATGCTGGGTCACAGCCATGACTTCCTCCACATGGATGAACTTACCAAGTGTGCTTCTGGGACACAAAGTACAAGACAGCATCAAACATTCAGGAAATGACAGCTATGCCAGCCTCCAAAGTGTAAGAGTATACGAGGAAATAGCCTGGTGGAGGATGCACTTGTACTCAGATTTAGGACCCTGCACACTATCAATTCTCCAAGGCTTCCCCTCTTCCTCCAGAGTACTCCACACCCCTTTCCTCTTCCCCAGGAGGAAAGGTTAAAAATTTTAATGACTTCTTCTTTCCTTGCATACCTGAAATGCTGATGGTTGCTGCTGCTTTTGCGGCTCCAAAAGTTTTGCTGTGTTTGTTCGTGGCGAGGCAAGTGAACAGGCCAGGTCGGGTGACATATACTTGCAGTCTGGAATCAACCACTCTGTCCTTGACACTTTCTGCTATAGACCCTGCAGAAACCTAAACAAGTGAAAGCCCAGTGCAGTAATATTTCCAACAAAGAGGCAAACAAGGAAACCAAGGAAAAACCTAAGAGACACCGCTCCAAGCATTTAAATTAGCAGAGGAAGATGTGGCAAGGAGTCAAAAGTGACGGAGAGCTGAAGCTGCTGTAATTACTTTGGTGTTTTCATAGCAGCTGACTTCACATACAAAAATAAATGTTAAAAGATCTCTCCTATTTCACACTTCAGCAATACTTTGGCAATAAGGTTTCAGTTCAGGAGGGTCATAGTCACAATTTGGCTTATGTAACTGAGCTGGCTAATTACTCCAGGGCTTCTTGTAGTAGATTGTTTGCCTCTTCATGCCTTATCAAGGAAGGGCACAAGATGACTTTGTGGACATCCGCTATACAGAGGAAGAAAATAGTTTGGAAGTCATTGATTCTGGATTAATAGAACCACTGCCATGCTCTCAAAGCAGTCATGAGCAAAGCAAGTGCTCTGGCTCCAACGCTTCAACAAATATCTGGTAGATTTTTTTATCTCACAACTGGAAATACGGAAAGAGCTGCAAGTATTATGATTTTCACCAGCTCTTTTCCCAGATGAGAAATTCTCAGGTAAATGAGCTTGAAGCCTGCTGACTTTGGCCAGTTGAGCTTGATTTACCATCAAATCTTTCCTGCCAAATTGGCATTTATTAAAGTAGGAGGGTATGGTACATACAGACTCCATCTTGCAAAGCCAGTAGGAAGGAGGGCATTGCCTGCTCTAACCTTCATACTAATAGGAAGCATCAAATGAAATTCAAGTGAGATATGGCTGCCTGTACATCCCACAGGTGTGACCTGACTCTAAGAACATTGCAGATTTTCTCTCTGGATCCATCCCAGAAAAGCACTCTACCTACCCATCTAACTGAGAAGAAAGAGGTATCAATCTGACCTCCATGGAGGCTGGTAAAAATGTGCTTTCAATGAGGTCTTTCAGTGAGATTAAATACCCATAGGTATTGACAGTGATAATTGAAAAAGCAAGAAGGAACGCATCAATGTTGTGTCATAGATACAACATTGTAAGCAGATTGGATTCTCTATGAAACAAAAATGCTGAAAAGAACAAATTTGTTTTGCCTCACTCAGGGTCAGATTTGAGTTGTGGTGAGACAATGTTCATGGGAAGAAATCACTAAATAATCAGACCAGCACAGTTTGTAAGTACTGCACCAGTATGTCAGTCACTGTGCAAATGCAGGGACCAGGGATATTTTGGCCTTAAAATCTGAAGATAGTGGGAGCTCAGGGGATATTTTTTCACAGATTTCCCTTTTGTTACAGTGCTGCTCAAATTTAGTTTTGGAATCTTTCTCTCCAGAAACCACCCAGCACTAAGATGGTGCAGGGACCTTCTCAGAGGAAAGGAAGAATTTCCTATAGGAAGCCCTGCCTTCCAGCATCTTGCTAGGAGAGATGGCTGCTTGCCCCAAGCAGCTTGTGCTAATCTAGTCTTCTCTCCCTGCTTTTTCCTCAGGCCTTGAGTGTACCATATCTGGCAGTGTTGGACTGTGCCTGCTGAGCACAGAGAGCTGGGATTGTTCCTTCTGGCTTGGGACAAAAGAGGAAGAGGTTGCTCAGGTAACTGCAAGCGGTACAAGCAGTATGCACCATGTACTGTGGAAAATCACAGGTAGTGGAGCCTAGCACTTTGACACTGGCCAGCTGTTATTTTCCCTACTGGAAGCCTCAAGATGTTCCCTTCTGTTAATTTATTCTTTTCCCTTTTCAAGCATATTTTCTGAGATTTTGTTTCCAGGAGTTCTCTTTTTAGCCTTTAAAACACCGCCTCAGCTACCAAGAAATTAGAGATCTCTTCACATCTTCACACCTGCCTCATTTATTCTTGGATGTGTGGAAAACTACATTAAAAGTCTGTGACACCCTGTGGTGCATAGTGGGAGGAAAATAAATTGTGTTTCTACTTAGGCAGGCAAGGCCTCTGCAGCACAGAGGAGTTTGCATCCTCCTCTTCCAGGGCAGTTTAGTAAGTTCAGCAAACTCCCATTCTTTGAGCCTCAGGACAATTACAGGTTGATGTTCAGAGACCATAATGCCACAGGCATGCAGCATCTTCAAATGACTCACCATTGCTGTGAGCCAGCCCTCAAATTCACCATCTCCAGTCCACTGGTGTCCTGCTGACTTTCCCAGAGATGGGGTCCCATTAAGGTTTCCTTGCCATATTTAAAGTGAGGCAATCTGGAGCAGCACCCTCCTGCTACTGGGCTATGCCTTTCAGACAGGAATGACCAGTCAGGCAGTGGCCCCATAGGGGCTGAACATCATCTCATGTACCTCAGCTCTCTGTGGGACCCACAGGGAGCTCAGCAGAGGACAGGTCTGTGCTCTGGAAATACCCTGGCCTTGCCAGGCACCCTAGACTCCTGCAAAAAATTTAATTCACAGTGGGGAGGAATTCTTAAATAAACACCTGCAATTGTCTCAAATTAAATATTGTCAGAAACCATCAAGAACCCACAGGTCTCAGGGGAGGCTGATCTGATCCCTTTGCTGCTCTGCCTAGCAAACTTGAGAGAATACAGAAAATTAGCCCTAATCAGATTGAATAGGTATAGAGGAGGCAAGGAAGGCAAGACAGCCTGAGTAGCCATGGGGTCTTAATAACATGTTTTAATGTATGGAAAGAGGAGATACAAACCAGGATGATGATAGCCCCCTGAAGTAAGGAACAAGAGGATTTATAGATCCTGTTGGACAAGCAAGTCCACAGGAATGATCAGGATCAGCCTGTGCTCTTGGAGATGACAAGGGGGTCAGTGAAAAAGAGCAGAGGCAAATTGCCAGCCTGCCCTCAGCAGTCACTCTGCCTGCCTCCATAGCATCCTGGAGCATATATCCTTAAAAAAGCAGTCAAAAGACCAGAGAGAGTATAAAACATTGTTCACCATAAGCACATGAAGACTAGAGGAAACCCATGGCAGGCTTGGGCTGCAGAGCTGCTGTGACTGTAGTGCCCTGCTCACTCCCACACAGGCAATACTGGGTGTCAAGAAGGTCATCAGTTCACTGAAGTGAAGGCATTGCAGCAGCCTACACACAGGCATGAAAGCAAGGAAAATTGATAGCAAGCACCTATCTTAAGTGGTCAGGATCATTAGATCATGGAATCTTTTCTGAGAGATGCAGTCGATTTGCATCACTTGGTGCCTGCCACTGAAGAGAGTGTGCCTTAAGAACATGCTTCTGGCCAGGGATAAATTGGTGACACATTTCACATGACCTAGGTCAGTCTAGAAAATTTCAGATCTATTATCTTCTTCCAGTAGGCTGTGCATAATGCTGTTCCACAGGTATTTTACCTCAAGACAGTTTGCTCTATCCTTGGCTTCTGTTACTTTTTCAAATAAGCAATCTTGCCTTGTTATTGTTACCACATTATTAAAAAAGGAAAGACAGCTGTGAAATATACAACAAAGTACTAGAAATCCTGGCTTGGAGGAAAATTGAAAGGGTCTAAAGCACTGTTCATCTTGGGCTTTCCAGATCCTAACAAATGAAGTCATACAACACCCTGGAAAAGGGGGACAATGTTTTATCAGAGGAGAAAACTGCAGCAGAGAGATGAGACGGACTCAACCAGATTGCACAACAAGGTGCTAAGTTATGCAGGAATAGAAACCACTGGTTCTGACTCCCAGCCCTGCTGTTCTTCTGGCTGATAGAAGTCCTCCAGGGCCCAAATAATGTAAAAGAGGCACTTACAGCTTTCCCATTTTCCAGCCAGGTGACTGTAGGGACTGGATGTCCTGTCGCCGTGCACCGCAAGGTCACCACAGACCCAAAGGTGATATTTTGGGACTCAGGAGCCTTCAGGATTCTGGCAAACACTGTAGGAGAAGACAAAGGTGCTAGTTGAATGATAATGTAAAGCTGAGGCTGGTGCTGACATGAGGCTGCTCCCTCCCCCTCCCAGTGGATCTTGATATAAGTCACAGCTCCATTAATAAAAGCAGAGCATAGAACAAGCTTGCCAGTGAGTGACAGTCTTGGGAAAGAGACAAGGAGGAGAAAAAAGGTATTCAATGTGGTTACATTCTGCACCTTAGAGACCAAAAGTTTACCCCTGGAAATTTCTACATCAAGCCCAGTGCCTCAGAGGAGGTAATGTGCAAGAAAACCAAGAGGAAACTCTTCAGGAGCATGCAGATGGAACAGCTGACAGCAAATAATCAGCAAGCTACCATGCTGCCCTGCCCAGGTGACCTCCTGCAAAACTTGCTCCAAACCTTCAAGAAGGACCACCAGTGTGGACATGTGCCTTGAAGGTTAAGGGTCAGATAAACATCTCAGTCTAGTTGCAGTGATTATGACTTGCCACAGAGTGGTGCAAACACTGGCATTTCCCACACAGTAACAAGCTGCCCTAAGGTGAGAGTGTCTAACATCAAGCATCAAGGTATGAGAGAATGGCTGGCAAAAACTTTAGGCAGATAAGATTGCAGAGTGAAAGTAGATTTTTAAAGTGGCTTCTCATTTCTACTGCTCTTGCTTCTTTTGTGGCAATATGGTTACTGAGCAGTTTGCAGACAAGCAAAATAAGTATTCCCCCTTTTTTTGTTGTTGCAGGTTTTGATTTGGGTTTGGTTTTGGTTTGGAGGTTTTTTGGGGTTTTTTGTTGGCCAGAAATAACAACTGAAGAATTTTTGCTGAAAACGTATTTTGATCCAGCAACGGAACCCTGATGGTCTTCACAAGCTGCTGTATTTGGACCACAGAGAGAAAAGCAGAGAAGAGACATTTCCCACCTGGAACATTTGAGTTTTGACCCAAATTTTTTAATGAAAATGCCAGAATGTCTGTACGGAAGCAGGCTGAATAGCTCTGCCATTTCTTACTCCAGTTTCTCATGCTTAGTGAGTAACACCTTCTGGACCACACAGCAATGTCTAAAAGTTTCCATCAAGAGCTTTAATAAGCAGGGAAGTTTCTCTTGAAGTTGTCAGACATGCCTGAGATCTTGTTTGCCACTTTTTCTATCTCTATATTTCTCCTTATCAAGATATCTCGCCATGTCACAGTCTTCTGCTTGCACTGCTCAGACTTAAAATATCTGTCCCCACTATCTGGGATGGGAAGGTTTTGTGTGCAGAAATTCAGTTGAACTGAAAAAAGTATATAGTATGTAGCTTCCCATGTAGTCCTTCCACCCAGTTCTGACGTGGTATTCAGCTGAGATTTGTTTTAACCAAGAGACTAAGAACTGCTTTTGCTCATGGAGAGCAGTTGGAATTAATTCCAGCATGGAAACCTTTTTGTCTTAAGAGTACAGTCATTTAATAAGCTCTTGGGCAGGGTTTTTTAGGAAGATAACTTTAATGTCAGTGAAGTGAAAATGGTGAGAGGATAAATATTATATTGAGCTTCTTAATTCTTCTGTGTGCTCCAAGCAATCCCACTCTCTGTGCTCAGTGCCACTTGCTTAGAGTCAAAACAGAGCAGCATCAGGCTTCTGCAGGCCTCTTCCCCTCACTGAGGCAGCAGGTATGAAGCTCCAGCAGCAATAAGCAAAGCTGCAGTCACTGGCCAGGGGCTTTTCTCATGAATAACAAGCAAAATTAAACCTTTGCCTGAACTTTCACTTCAGGCCATTAACACCAGATGGTTTCGAATTCGGACCCTAGTTTTGCAGGCTAAGCTCATAATTATTCTTATACTTCATTTGGAGAAATTCTAAACTTTGGGCTCTGTCCTCTGGCAGCAGTTAGATTCACATGGCTCCTGCTGAAGCCAGCACATTAGCTTCCAGAGTGAGAATAAAGCCCTTAGTGCTTTTCTCATGCTGCCCAGTGTGCTTTCTGCTGGGACCCTGCCCACCTGATGCTGCTCTGACTCTACTGCTCAGATCCTGCCCAGTTAAGTTAACACCAAAGGGACAAATTACCAGCACCCAGTCAGACAATTCCAGATGGTGGCACATATGACCTCCTCTGCACTAGCTGAAATCTGCTAGGATCTTTCACCCAGGAGAAAAAAAGGCACATTTTGAAAATGTCAATAGTGCAGGCCGCGTACAAAGCCACAGTGAGCACTGTGGCTGGCACAGCTCATGCATGGCCTGGTGCCTCTGGGGAGGTCAGAAAGCTGAATTCCACTTCCCAGGATCCTCCCAGCAGCACTGATCACAGCACTCACTTTAGTAGCCCAGCACACTGCTGGTGAGCAGTTGGGTGAGTAGGGAAGTTAAAGGCTCAGCCCATTCTTAAAATCTTAAAACACCAAATACAAGGAGAAAAAGTCCAGCAACAGCTCCTAAACATTCACATGTTTCTGGTGGAAAGTACTGCAGGGAGGGATGGCTAAATAAAATTTGACCTATAAGGAACTTAGCTGATTTCTGAAGTGTGGAAGAATTGAAGTACTTCCTATCCCCAGTGCTACCATGTGCACTTTTCAAGACCTTCAAAATTGATTCATTAACAGAAAGAATTCTTTAATATTTCAAATACTTATATTTGCATGCTTTTAAAAAGTATTTTACTTAAAATTCAGCTACATACCTTAAGTACCTAGCTGTAGATGCTACTATTGAAATTACTTGAGGGGGCAATGCAGGGATTATATTATTTTATTTTTAAATGAGAAATTTCCTGGGACAAGGGCCAGACTCACCAGGTCCCAACAGGTTTTGGAGCATGGCTGATTGGCCCACCCAGGGGTACGTTTTCTAAAGTGCTCTTAATCACTTTGGGAAAAAGTACTCAAAAAAGAGCACCGGCTATTTCTCAACCACATCATCTGTGGGTAGATGACTGGCACATTGCCACTGCTGTCAGACTTGGGTGTTGTGGGAAAGTCAACAGCCACTGCCACCTTCCACCAGTGCAAAGCAGGGCAAGAAGACCCAGATGAGCTCAGGGTCCATTTTGGCAACTGCATAAGCAATGAAATCTGTCCTGTAGCTAAATGGCAGAAGAGCCCCAAAAATGATGATTTTTCTGCCCCCTCCCTCCTCCTCCCCTAAATTACACAAGGAAAGAAAAGAGGCAAAAGCAAGGAAGAAATGGCAAATCTGATAGTGAAGCTGGCAGAAAAAGGTGGGTGACAGGCAGGAAGAGGAAGGATCAGGAAATAGCAATAAATGTTTGTAAAATTCACATTATTTGGTGGGCTCAGGACATGGTTTTGTTCCCAGTTTTCCTCACAGTGAAAATTTCCAACAGTCAGGTGATTTCTAATACTTCCACTACTTGCCTGCCTTTTCCAGATCCTCTGGGATGTGAATTTTGCCAGGGCCTTTGCATGTTTAGCTATATTGCCATTACAAGGTTAGCAACATTTTCATCAATACGCTTGGGCTCTCTGCACTGGATTTACCTAAAGGCATGCCAAAAAGCAGAAAGGGAAAGTGGGCAGAGAGGGCTTCATTTATTTATTTATTTTAGTGGAAAATAAAACAGACGAGTTGTAAATGAAATCCAGACGGCTAAAAGCCAAGCGAGCATGTCAAATTTCACTCCCAAGCCCCTTAATAAATGTATGTTCTTTTGCAGCCCTGGTAAATGATGTGCTGTGCACTGCAGGGCTTGCTAGGAGGTATCTGTACCGTCGCCAGCTGCTCTCGTTTCTGAGAATTACGTAGCATCATCCAGTCCAAACAGTAGGGCTTTAATTCAGTCACAAAATTTTTATGCCATAAAAAGATTAAAGCAGCGTGCTCTCCCCCCTGCCTCCACTTTGAATGGCTAACTGTTTCCAGGCGACTTATATTCCCCATTGCCTTTGATTGAGCTGTGTTTCATCTCCCGGGTTTGGGGCCTGGTCCCACAGTCCTGGCAGATGCCTGCCCTCAGTCTGGGTAAGCCTGATATATTTGTGTTAAGGCAGGCTGGATTGGGTCAGTCACATCCGGACAGCTGCATCCATTGCCTGGGGCCATGCTGCTGCTTTTGGGAAGGGACAAAGTGATGCCCAGAGCACCATGACCAGTCAAGCCTTTGTTTTGGGGTGCGGGACAGGTTGCTTTTTATCCAGAGGCCACCGTGTCTTTGGTGAACCCTGACTTTAAGAGAACATGAGCAACACTTGCCTATCTGCACGAATTATCCTCCTGTCAACATCCACATGTGCTCACATCCAAGAGTTGTTGCTAGTACTGGCACACTGTAAAGCATCCCCAGTAGCCCAAACCAAAGTAAGAGCACCAGGAGCTAAATTTGTGTTTGCAACCACCTGGCAACATTACATGCACATTCCCTTCCCACTGTGGCCCAAGCCTGCCCTGACATATGAGCCAGACCCACTGTCTGCATACTGCCAGATCTGATAGCCCAACCTGCTTCACTTTCCCCAACTGTTTTGGTTTTGTCACAAAAAATGGCCTTGTGGGTGATTGAAACAAGGTCTTATGCATACTTCTTTTTTCCTGCTAAGCTGCAGAGCACCATGTGCAAAGGCAAATCCTGTGGGCACATACTGTATTTTCCTCTGCATCCAGTGCTGCATTGAGATCCAGTGTTTCTATTTTGCTGCAGGAACTGGTAAACTACATACTGCCTCTGAAGCTTTCCTGATATAAATACCCTGGCAAAGACTTCGCACTGTGCAAAATTCATGTGTAAGTACTTAGTTAAATTTCAAGCACATTTTGTTTGTGCTTGCCAGAGTTCCCGTATCTCTTTCATACCTGAAGCATGAAAGGTCAAAATTACTTCTTTTCTGCAGAGGTGTTCTCTGGGCTTGCACTTTGCTTACTAATCCATAAAAAAACATTAATGCTTGCCAGCTGTATGCTCAAAGAGCCATGAACTTGTGCCACTGTGATTTTTGCCAGTGAGAAGTCGGTTTGTTTAACTCCCAGTTCAGATTCATTCAGCTCATATCCATTCACTCTTCCTGACTAGTCTAAACTAGGCAGTCAAGGAGAGGTAAAAAGCAGAGGGACAACCATTTCCTTCCCACTGGTGAGAGATGAGGGAAGGTTTGAAATATACATTTTTAAACACATAGAAACCTGCACCATTTGTGCTTTCTAACATTAGATAACCCGTGTAAAATAAAAAAAATTATTGAAATACCAGGGCCAAGAACAGGCCACACACCACGCTCGTGCATCAGTGGTCACAGAGACAGCCACACCGAGCTGTGTGCAGCAGCTAATTGCATTCCAAGAGCCAGGGCTGAACAAGCAAGCCACAGTCTCTGCAGCTGACATGACAGAACCGAATCCCACCTTGGAGAACAAACATATCCTTCAGCAAGGACAGTCAACCACTCCTCTCGCAGCAGTAGCAGCAGGTTCTGAGAGTAGCTTAGCACTTCCAAAATGGATGGGTTAATAATTAAATCCCAAGATAACTGCAAAGTCAGTTTCACCTTGATCTCCAAGTGTTTCTTACCAAAGTTGCAGTACTGCAATATTTGCAAGCCTACCAAGTATACATAAAGAGAAGCAAAACAGTTCAGGCAAAGCTGATATATTTCCATTTATCTCTATCAAATTGCTTACCTATTTTTATTAAATCCATGTAAAAACATGCTAGAGAACCATGTGTATACAAGTTATCAAAAGAAAAATAAATTTACAAATGCAGTAGAAAATGCACACAACCACTGTATTATCTCTCAAGGAACAGCACTATTATAAATGAGGCCCAAAAGTGTAAGCTAAGGAAGAGTTGTAAGCAAGCTGTAAACAAGCTGTACTTCATTCATTGCCCTTCACCCCGGTTTTGTGGAAACCTGGGATGATAAGCCTCCAATATCTATGAAATATCTACATTTTGTACAGAATTTCAAAATCTCCAATCTCTTCTGACTCCTGATACATTATTTGGGAGGCTTGGGTCTTGTAGTAGTCCTTAAAACATCATGCAGCATGGGCCAGACTCCACAGCAATACATAGACACTCAACCTGGAGCCTGAGGCTGTGAGACGGACACCAGGGACAATTCAAGATCCGTGTGGAAGGAAGATGGAGCAAAGCACAACGTCTTCATCCTGGATCAAATGTGCTCAGATTCAAAGCTGTAGTGTCTAATATTAAAGCAAATTTTTCTTAGCAAGGCAGAAACTTTCCAAGGTAACTTTATTCTAGGGGGGACTCCTAGATTTATGGGTGATAGGACACTTTGCATCTGCAGAAGGACTCATATAATGATAAACACATCAGCCACTAACTTCTCAGCTGTGAAAGATTTTACACTGCATGTAGATGTTTCTGGAATCCTAAAGAAGACACCACAAATATGCAAAGACATAATAACCAGGAGCAAAATGTAAATAGATAGCTTATATCCTGAGTAACTATATAAAACCTGCTCTGTACAAGTGTTCTTCTCTATATACAGAGCAAACACCAGATTCAAGGACAAGTGAGGATAGCGTGTTCAGATTACTTCCCAAGGAAATGAATGAGGAAATTCTTTTCATGTCAGTACTGGTCTTACGTTTGTGTTTGGTGTCTTTGAAGGAAAGACCCTTTTAAGCCTCCCCATGCTCTGTCTCATCTACAGCACAGAGACGTATCAGGTGCCATTTAACTCTGCCTCTGCCCACTACTGCATGTGAAATTGGAAAGGTAGTTCCCAGCCACCCAAAGTCAAAGAGCAATTCCTTTGCTTGTCCCATTTGTGATCACAGCACATCATGACGGCTGCCAAGGCTACCAGTCTGTGTGCACATACTGAAATCTTCACACACAAATCTCCCTCTCCCTCTCCCACTCTACGGGATTGAGAAAGCTATTACGGGAAATCATGGGGATACCCAAAAATGAAATAATCCATGCATCATCCTGACATATGGTTTCCACCACTCGGTAAGAGCAATGCCATAAATTTAATTGCAATGTCATGTGAATAGTACTTCCTTTCATTTACTTTAAAGGGCTTCCAGAGGCAGCTGCTAGAATACTTCTTGGTTTGGGGGATAGCAAGGAGCCTGCTCCTTACCCACCTTACCCATCATGCATACGTGATTTTTAGTGTTGAAAACTCATCTAGTTCCTCCTACATCAGATATCAATATTTGTTCCAAATTCTCGACTCCCAGTTTGATATGTCCTTTTTGTGAGAGGCTATGTGGGGCTCCAGCCACTTCAGGATACTTGTCTCAGTTTGCTATGGCCCCCTTTATCTGATAGCTATGGAAATTCTCTACCCTCTACTCCCTTCATTGTTCCGCAGCAAGCTCATGTTTTCTAGCTAGCCAACAGTTTACAAGAGAGAGGGATTTTAACTGGCATATCTTTTATTTTTATTAAAACCACAATTCATGCAATGATATGAGAAGGTCATGTATTTTTTAAGTGTCTTTCAAAACTATTTTTTAGGAAAAAGAGGTTTTTTCAAAAGGAAATAACAAACTGAAATTCTTCTTAAAGGAGAATTGTGTGTATGTGGCTTGTCTTAAGCCCCCCAGGAGGCCTGTGCTGCAGCTCCTCAGTGCTGGAGGCCACCCTGTCACAACGACTCAAAGGCAGCATGAACCTCATGCCAATGTCACAGTAGAGCAAGCCTCAGGAGTAAATCGAATAGCTCGCACTTGTTTGTCATTTGCTGAAGGTCTGGGGCTGTTTTCTTCCTCCTGCAGCTTGCTCTGTTACCCTGTAATTAGGGCCATGGTTGTATCTGTGGCATCTGAGATCCTTGGGAGGACTCTAGTAAATGCTGTAGGTAGGAGGAGATTTAATGAGATATTCTGGGTTTTCAATTGCGCCCACACCACCCTGCTGAGGCCAGTCAAATACTTTGGTGTAATTACAGGCAAGCTTGTTCTTTCCCTGTAATGCTCCCTCCCCTCAAACCCTTTGCAATTTTTAAAAGCAAGCTGCATATTCACAATTTACTGTCATAAGACATTGCCTGCAGGTACACACACCAGCATCAATGCAGACAGCACAATCCTTTCCCAGTGTTTCTGGCTCTACTCTAGGCAGAGACAAATACTCTTCTTCAGTGTTGGTATCAGAATTTCCATGAGGAAGTTTCACCCAATACTTAAGAACTGCAAACTTCCTTGCCAGTCTGCTATTTGGCAATGCACCTCATCCAAAACACTCTACATCAAAAGATGACACAGATAAAAATTCAGATTTCACACTGAAATCTAATCCATGGGAAATGCAGCCAGGTTACAGTGGTGACTGGCTGCTTCAGTGCTCTCTTGGTATCTCCCTTTCCTATCATCTACACCAAATACACGCAAATTAACACAAAAGTGTAAAAATCTTTCTGGATGGTATATCAGGAGTCAGCTTTCATTTTAAATACATACCATCTCTGAAATGTGGTCTATCCAAATTAATAGAATTATCTGCACTAAATACATGCTTTTATTCCTGTTGCTTGAATTTTGGTGTGACTTTCTAATCTGTTGATTTATCAATCATGCAAATTTGTCCCATGACTACATAAGAAGTCAAAAAACATCTGAAGGAAGATAGTTCTTTATACTTTATGGGTATAGTCTCTTAATTAAGTAGCAATGGCATTGCTTTCTATTGTCAGCTAGTCTGCCGTCCCCTCACTGGGCAATAGTTAGACAAAATGATTTTTAAAAAAAATCTAGATAAAATCTGGCAGGTCCTTTCTTCTGGAGGGATGATTCTCAGAGGAAAACCTTCCTATTTTTAAGGCAAGGCAGTTCTCAGAAGTGGCTTGCAGGGGAACATTTTTGTGGCCTATGGCAGGGTATTATTTTAGTAGCTAGTAATAAGGAATAAAATGTGGCCAGGAAAAGACTTCTCTCTACCGGGGCTGGAAAACAAAACCAAACAACATCTAGATCAGAGGAGCGTGAGGAGCTTTGCTTCTACCCTTGTTTTGATTTGACTGCTTTATGTGCTGTCACACAGTAGCACAGGATGAGGTGGACCAGCAACACTTCAGCAGAGAGATGAATCAAATAGCTTAGTTAAAGAAAAGGTCATTAGTCCTCAGCTGATACCCCTGCAGACAGTGGGAAACTGTAGAGATTTGAACCAAAAATGTTAATAAATCCATGTACAATACAGGTAGTTTTTTGTTAAACACATTGGATCTTCTAACATTTGCCCTGGCTAATTTGTTTGTTTCCTTACAGATTTATGATTGCTAATTTCTAGATGTGTCTGTAGAGTGATGACTTTAAAACTAAATGTTATCCCACAGTATACTACTGAATTCCAAAAGTCTCTGGTGCCACAGGCTGGAGATCAACCTCAGTTTCATGTAAATAACAAGATGGAACTGCATCTAACTCAGTACATATCCAACTGGACCATCCACATACCCTCTCCTTTCGCAAAGCAGTCCCTGTATTTATTGCCCTTTTCTCTATTTTGCAACATTAAAAATGCATCACTGGGCAAACTGGAACTTCAGAGGTTTCACGATCTGGATGCAACGCCTAGAAAGACACAACAGGAAGTTTAATCTTCATCTTCAGGGGAAGAAAAACCTCTTGCACACAAGTTCCAGCAGACTATTTACACTGTCTTCCTGCATCAGTGGACTGCCATGCACATGCTGCTGTTGGCTTGGAAGGACACTTCTCAGAAGAGGTGTCCTTCTGCTGTGTTAGGGCCTAATCCACCACAACCCTTTGTACATTTCTTTGACAATAACTCCATTAATCTCCAGAAAATGCTCTTTCAGTATTGAAGCTAAAATAAGGCTAAGGCTGAAACGTGGTATATGGCTTTATATTTCATTTATAAGCAGATGTTAAATCTAAACTCTCAGAAATTCACAAAACTTTAAAATTTCATTTGTGATTTTTTTTTGTTGTGAAGAATGAAGAAAGACACATAGGAGCTCATTCTACCAATTCACAAAGTTGCACTTTCCTTCCCCCAAGGACAGAAAAAACATTCTCCAAAACAATGCAGAAAGCTGAGCCCAGGTCAGGTAATGACACCCATAAATCATTGCAAAATGTATTGGTTTGTATCTGTTCTGCAATAGGCACTTCTTATTTGATGTAAGAATTACATATACTTTGAATACTGGCTATAAGGGCAATATCAGAAAAAGACAGTGGGAGATTAAAGCAAAACCATCCAATGGAATTTATTTCACATATTAAGAAAAAAATACCAAAGCCGCTTCACTCTGTGTCTGAGTGATAAGCATCCTCATAACAGGAATATTCCCATGCCTCTCACCACACAACAGCTCATGGCTTTAAATGTATTCTTTTAATATCACACAATTCATACATAATGGATATGGAGGATACCGTTCTTAACACATGTCAAACCTTGGGGACTGCAGAGGGTGTACAGTTTTAGGCAACAGGCCCAGAACCTGAACGTGAGAAGCTCTTGCATAGCTTTTGTGGAACCGGTCCTATTAATGGACTGGATCGATGTCACTGCAAATACCAAAGAAAACAAAAACTCCTCCTGTTCTATGGCCTATGTTACATAAACAGCTGTCTAATACATAAAGGAATAAAACAGATGAAGGTCATACAGACCCTTCAGATTTCAAATGCTCAGAGGAGGCCTAAAAAATGCCCTCTTGGCACAGCTTAAATCTTTATGAAGCCCTGAATTTTCACTGACAACAATGGGAATTTCTGCATTTGAGGACAATTCTCAACACTACTGATGGCAATAGCTGCTCCCCTATTTATTTCCAAAGGAATGATTTCAGATAAAACTGGAACATCTTAGCTATCTCAGTCAACACCTTGTCAATAAACTTCAGCCTTCAGACATCTGTGTGAACTACAGATCAGGTGAGCAACCTGTAAGTTCTTCTATTCAACCATAGTCCTGAATCTTAGATTCATCCAGGAATCTTTCAGGCAGAGATTCCCTTTGAGCCTCAATACAGCAAACAACAGGAAATCTGTGGAAATCCTTTGGCAATGTACTGCTTCACTGAGTACATAAATGCTCTTCTAGGTTTAACAGAAGTGTACATTACCAAAATTGATAGTGCAGTGATTAAAAAGCTAGTTAGCAAAATGTTTAAGATGACAGAAAATGAATACAAAACTGCAGGTCAGAAATGCTGCCTCCAGGAAATCAAAAACACATTTCTTGGCAGACAGTCAAGATTATGATATTCTTCCTTTATCTCAGTGCACACGCTACCTCCTGTAGACATCTGTGGACATACAGTAGCAAGAAGAAGTCATCGTCACATGCTAATTTTAGCAGACCTATCAAACTCATCATTGTTTATATGTTTTGCTTTAAAGAGAAGTGTGGAGAAGGCTTGTTTCTGCCTATTGCACTTCTACTTTATGCCACTACTTTTAGTAGTCCTTTTTTCAAAAGTTGAGTGGGCTTTAACTAGAAGAACTAAGTAAGGAAAATAGAACCATGCAGCTTATGCACATCTGTGAATAAGCTCACTAGTGGAGAACCAATTTACAACAACCTTAGTGCACGTCAGAAAGAACCAGTCCTGCTTCTCCAAGACATTTCTCGAGATAAACCAAGGTGTGTGTCATTTTACTGCTGCAGGACACACCAAGTTCATAAAAATTGTGTGTAACGCTTCCCCAGGGGTGCTGCCTATCTTGCATGGCCACTCATTTAAGCTGTCTTGGCAATACTGTCCTCTTGTATCCCTTCCCCAGCCCTCACCTCAGAGCCTGCTCCCTGATGTCAAATCAAGGAGATGCTCCCTGGCCTGATTCTTCTCCTAATACCCTCCAGGCACCCCAGGCAGACATTCAGTGGGGGCAGTGCTGTCTATAGACTCAGCATAGTTCGCAGTAAAGAACACGGCTCTTCCCACAAGCCAAACAGTTCCATTCCAGTGGACCCAACATGTCCATTTTGATCACGTATCTACCACTTGTGCATTATGCCTTTTAAGAAAATAATCTATTTCACCGTCACTTGTCCAAATTCATATCAGTTTGCCCCAGACTTGGAGAAAAGATGCAAAAAGGCAGGTTCTTTAATTCTTTTTATTAAAATCCTGACCAGGATTAATCTACTAGAATTCACCACTTAAGCTCCGGTGCCTGAAATGTACCCTGGGAAAGCAAACAGGCTGTCCTAACTTGGGACAGGTCTGTGCAGGGTGAAACACCCACAGAATCTTTATCTCCTTCACCACATTCCCTTTTGAAAATCACGAACTGGAAAATCAGGAACTGAAAAATCAGTTCCACTAAAAGAGGCCTCTAATGCTTTCTTTTTCCTGACAAGAACAGCATCTGAATTTTCAGCTAAAACTTGTTGCTCAAATTATTTCAAATTATTTTGCTTTAAAAATTATAAAACTTCAAACATGTTAATGCTGTGCTTTAAAAGTAATACAGAGGCCAGTATAATGAGTGTTGAGGAAAGCTGGCAAAGAATAGAGGAAAAAATATTTAGAAAATCGAAATTTCAGCATTTTTCAAACAGTTCTGCCTTGGACCACTGAAACCAGATAAGAAGGAATTCTGTAAGGTGCCTCAGAAGTGTAAATGTTTGGGCCAAGATTGTTGTCAGTTTGAACAAATGTATCCTACATGGATCATTGTATGTACTTGTGACTTGCTGTAATTTCTGTGCCAAACTTGAACAAGTAATTAAAGCATGTGCCTGACCAAAAGTGCATTAAGGAGCCTGATTACATGCAGAAGGCAGAGTCAGTCTTTCAAGAACACCTCTGCACTTTGAACAACGCCTTGAGCTAATTGCAGGATGTGGAAGCCTAGAAGATAAGGGGCTAATATGTGTATCTCAAACACTGATTGCCATGTAGCTGTGAAGCCAACCAAGGATTGTTGGCAGCAACAGCCAGTTGCCAGCAATGGCTGGAGAAATGGGCCATATGGAATTATGGCTGTACTTTTTTGGGACAAGTGTCCTTGTTCTGGCTCCTGGAGCTAAGCACAGCAGAGTACAGCAGAGGTGCAGGAAAGAGTCCAATGAGCAGGAATGTAAGCGGAATGTAAGGGGGGGATCAAGAGCACCCTGAGGTCCCCCAACCCATTTCCAGAAAAGTCTACAAGAATGGGCTGTACATGAAAACTCATTTATGTAGACAGTGAGGAACTTAGGTCCAGGGCATGAAAACTTCACTATAAAAAGGACTACAAAGCCTGGATGCATCTACGTTCCAGGACCTTGCACACCCCATCAGCTGGATTAACGCTGGAGCAAGGACTGGTGATATCTCCCTCTTCCTCTCTTCTTTTTATTCACTCTCCTCCTCTTTAATCTCTCTCTCTCTCTCTATCAGTCCCTCTCCTTTTGTCCTAACCATTTATCCAAAGCCCACTGCTCTGCGCTTATACAGGAGGTCAGGAATTAACAAACGCATTTCCATGCCAAATGTTTAAGCTTTTGTAAGCCCTTTTGTCATTCCTTTCAGCCATGAGGACCTGTGATTCTTGGATGCTTCCATGTAAGGGTGGGATGCCACACGAGACTAATGCTGGACCCACTAAAATGGAAGCACACAACAAATCAGGATCTATGTGATCTAGATCTAGCTAGGCATAAATATGTACACTGCTCTTTGAATGGACACTTGCCTTGGAATTAAATATTCATAGTTAACCAGCAATGCTTAGTCATTTTATTTTAATATTAAACCACACTATGCAGGGTGGTGACTCCAGTGAAACTAGCACCAACATTTAAGAAAAAAATGTTGCAGTGTTATCACAGCAAAGCAATAAATAACAATTTTCATAAAATTTCAGAACACAATGAATGCTTAAAGAATACTGAAGAGTGATTTTCCTGCTTTGCGCAATTTTAATGTACCATTTACTTGGAGTTACTTTAAAATGCTGACACCTATGGGGTAGGAGAGGCAGGAGGGGAGGGATAGTAAAAATAATAATAAAAGAGCTGTGTGGGGGTGATGTATGTGGATACCTACCTGCATGCATACACAGGTATGTGCACATGTGGTAATGCTAAATATCCATGAGAATTAATCTAAAATACCATGATGGGAAGGGATTTGTATGCACAGCGAGCTGCAGTCAGGATTAATACATTTGGATTTTGGAAGCCAAAAATGCAAACCAAACATGGATCCGTCTAGTTTGGGTGGCCAAACCAAACAAAACAAATATACCCAAAATTAGGTATATAATATAGTTTTCCTGCCAGACAAACCAAGGTGAGCTTGGAGAAGAGGATTTCTTTGTTCACCCAACACATGAATGGAATATGAGGGGATAGTTTGTGTGTGAGCATTGAGCTGCCATTGATTAATTAGGAACTAATCTTCTTCGTTTTATAAAGAGCACATACACACCTCCCTAGTAGGGTATTTGTGGCTTATTTTGCCATTCCTTGAATTAACAGGCCACTGCATAATTCTGGAGATGGGGATAAAACAAGATATCAACCTCAGCAGCCTGGATTTTTGGTGCAATTCCAGCTTGCTTTTAGATTTCCTAACTGGCTCTGGCAGATCTGGAGCAATAAAATTGCAGTGCCGGAGGCTCTTCAGCAGGGAGACAGCGTTTATGTGCATGGCACCAAGTATCTGCCATTCACAGTTTAACTCTTGACAAGCCTTTGCCCATTGTTCAATGACAGGGGCCTACCTAAAACCCAGGACCCAAGATGTTCACATCAAGATCCAACAGTTTTCATTTTGTCTCATCGCTTTTTGCCTGGGAGAAGTACATCTCCAAATCTAGATTAAGAATAGCTGCCTTCCTGTTTTAAATCTGTTTAAGGAATTTCTAACATGCACAAAGTCTGTATGTATAAATATTAAAAAGGGAGGAAAAAAAGTCTGAAAACTTGATGCAATTTTTAGGGAAACAGCAGATCTGCAATAGTGTGTAGTTGGATCTAACATACCTGATACTGCTCTCAGAAGGAAGTGCATGATCCTCTTAGAAATGGGATTGCACACTAACTAACCTCCGGTAGTCCCAGGCCAAATGTACCCTACAACAATATTTTGAAACTTACTAGGCAAATGATGACCCTTCTCCACTTACTAAAGTACAGTCATTCTGAATCAGAAATAAAAATTACTTCATCTACCAAATCAGTCATTCCCCCACTCACTCCACAAGCCCTAGCCGAACCCAAATTCTCTCATAGGATTGAGGAAGATAGAATGCCTTGTTGCAAATATTTAGGTTCCCCTGCAGTCCACTGTTAGCAGCACTCTGAAACTGGTGGTGATTCACATCACAGAGCAAATATCTTCTGTACATAACATAAGAGTTGGACACAGAGTACATAAAGACGAGAAACTGAAAAATCCATCTGGTGATTTTCATTATCCCCTAGAATGGTTTTGTCGACATTAACATAATACTTCAGGTTAATTCAAATTAACTGGCTATGCACAAAGGGCAGGCCTGTGGAGCTGGAGTCTGGTTCAAAAGTTACTCACCTTCCACTACCACAGTTGCTGGTTTCGAATAGGCTGTGCCCAAACTGTTCTTGGCTACACAACGATACTGTCCTGCATCTTCTCTCTGAACATTGTGTATCCTTAAATTCCCAGAATCGAGGACAGCAATGCGGGCATTCTCCTGCCAGAGGAAGGAGAAATTGAGATGGGCACTCTACATGCAGGCTGCACACAAACAGCATCAAAAATCTGTTTACAAAGATTGGGTTAACACGCGTGAACATTATATGTGTTGTCCTACAACTGAAGGATTTGGGGCCAGCTCTTCCTGCTCAGCATTGTCACGACATACTCACCCAACCCTGTTTTTGCAGATCAGTGAATTATAGCTTCAAAACAGCTGTTATTTATGAGAACATTCACAGGTGCTTTCATCAGTATTTGGCCACACTTAGTAGTAACAAGTCTATATATCATATAAAACAAATTAATATATCATATAAAATATAGATACACAGAGAATGTTTGAGTTGTATGTAGAATTATTGCATATGAAGATATTTATGAGATGAGCCCTGGATTTTTCAAAAGCTTGCCTTCTAGCAACTGGAATTTACAAATACTTTAACTAATGCTAGTATTTAACACTTTAGCAAATAATTAGCATTACTAAAAACCATTCTCTACTCACCTTTACAACCACTTCTCCCTTGATCCATGAAACAGAAGGTTTTGGATTCCCCATTGTAGTGCATGGAAGAACAGCCTTTAACCCTTCTATTATTTCCACATTTATAGGTGGACGGGTTATTTTGGGTCCTAAAATTTTAAAAGCCAAAAATTAAAGTTGAAATAAAGCCATGGTATAATAGACTGAGACAAACTCAGAAATAAGAACAAAAACTCTGCTGTTCTTTCTGTGTATTGCCGCAAGATAGAGCAGTCTTTCTTGATCATGAACTGCCTCGGTAAGAAATAACTTTCTTCAGCACAGCATTCAGTTTCAGTTTATGGATGCAAAAGCAGCTAACTGGCATGGGTTATTTGTTTTTCTGAGTGGAGTTTGACAGTCATTTGAATTCGGGCCTGGGCTAAAATCCAAATTCAGATAAGAGTATTTCCAGTTTTGAAGAATGTTAGCATTCCAGGTTCTGACATTCTTCACTGCATAAACACTGTCTTATCTGAAATCTCAGATCTGGATTGAATTGATTTTGAAACAATTTTAACCCAAGCCTGCTTCTAGCTCAACAAGAAGGGCATGTAAACTCAATTAATTTTCCTAATTGAGGGATTTATAACTATGCTAGTGAAAAGGACAATGGAGCCTTAAGGATAAAGCATTCAAACTCCGTTAAAGTTAATAAGGGATAAATCTAAATTAATTTTACTGAAAGAGGAACATGGTCTATCTTACTCTGAGCTGAGAGAATAAAAGAACATCATCTCAGTATTTTCGGAGATCTGACATTTTGAGTCCTTTGCATGATAATGAACCACAGAAAAACAAGCTTAAGAGAGCATCAATCACCTCCTGGCCACCACCTGCAATTGACTGAGATGCTACAGAGCTCCAGAATTACCAGACCTGGAGGGTCATCTCATTAGCACAAACAAATCTTTTCCTACAATCAGATGCTTTAGCCACAATATATCTCTGCTGCCCATTAAAGTGCTTGTGTCAGTAACTCCAGCCATGTGACTCCAGCTTTACTGAGTTTGGCTGTATATATATCTCTTTGCAAGAACAAGTCCTTTGCCTTCCATCTGGGATGATGTGATTTACAACACAGTGCTCGAGACCATCCAACACTGCTACTGAGAGAATCTGAACATAATTTACCCGCTTTTACCAACCTCAGGCAGAAAGCTGCTTAGTGAAATCTTACATTTAAAACTCACATGGCATCTATGCAGTATTGCCACAGAGGTCGGCTCCATCAAGCTGTGCCTCTTTTACAGAGTTTTGCACAAAGGGGATTCTCCAAAGCATCGGTTTTGATCCTCTGGTCCTATCACAACTGTCTCTGATTCAATGCGAACAATCACAACTGCATTAAATTCATATATGATCCCACATGCCATATCTCTGCCTCAAAGGACTGCACCCAGCCTCTCAAGAATGTGGGTCTGCCCTGAACTTGGATCCCCAGGTGCCACATCTGGGAGTCTGATCAGGCTTTAGATTGAACACTTACATGGTGTCAGGAAGAAATTGCATTCCCACTTACGCATTTTCACCTGGAGAGCCCCACAGCTCTGTGCAGCTGCTCCAACCCCATTATCTGCTGTGCAGCAGTACACCCCATCATCACTGTCCTCCACGCTCAGGATGGTCAGGAGCTGCCCGTTCCTCTGGATGCTGTACCGTGTGTCGAACAGCCTGCAGGGCACAGCACAGATTGTTGGGGACAACCAGGGATGGAGATGGGGCATTGCATTTGAATATGCAGACTGTAAATGGCATTAAAAATCACAAAATTATTTACCTTTTATTTTCAACCCAGGAGGAGAAGGGAAGGTGCTGAAAATGTTGAATTCAGACTTAAGGTTCTGGTTCTCACTAGACCATGCAGTTCCTGGCTGCCACTAGTGCAGTACTAGTAGAGTAACTGTCCATCCAGACATCAGTAAAGTAAGTAAGTATCATATTTGGGATTTTGACTGGTCAAGGACAGACATGAGCACAAATAATTTTTTCCAGCCAGGTCCTGGTTTAACTATAATTGCTGAATGTAAGAGAAATACTGCTTACGTAGGAACAAGTGCTGACAGAAGTTGTTTAAAGGAACCTTCCTCAGGCAAAAAGATTTTTACAGTTGTGAAGAGACACAAACCAAAAGTCATGCACTTTTTGTGTCTACGTCCTGGAGTGCTTTTGTATATTTAAAATAAAATTTTTAATAAGTAAATAAAGAAATAAATAAAAACCAAACCAAACAAAACAAAAACAAACCAACAAACAAGCAAAGAAATATGCTGAAAGCATCTTAAAGTCAGAGGATTCTAGGACATCTATAGTTGAAGGACAGCAGGCTTCAACCTAGAGAGTTCAGAGAAATGAAGAGAAGCCCTGAAGCTGGAGCAAAAAAGATACAGGATATTGTAACAAAGTATGTGGAGCAAAGACCATCTTTATATGTGAGCATGATGGGAGAAGGGTGGTGTGTGTGTGTAGGGGGCATATGTGTATTCACCTGTGAGAGCCAGGGAAAGCAGAAAGATGGTGAGAAATCAGAAGGCTGAACTCTTCATTTTTCTCTGCAAAACTGCAAAGGTAAACTGCATATAAATAAATAGTATAAATAAACACTATAAATAGTAAATTTATTTGTGTTTTATTTTCACCTCTTTGTTGGTGCTTCTAGGAAGAACTTCCATGCAATTAGACTTTGATTCTAATGAACAGTGGCAAAAGCGTTTTGACCTGAGGATTGTGTCCCAAGCAAACATAAATATCTGACAGCTACTTATGTCATATTTTGTCTTTTACTGTTAAAAATTGTACAGTAGTCACTGACTAATCTGAATTTCCCATTTATGATATTACAGGTACGTATCTCCTTTCAACAGTATTTCACCATTCAGTTTTTCATCTCCCTACTCCTTTTCATCATGGGAAGAAAGAGCACCATGAACTCCTCCATAGTGTAACAGACATGATGACTCTTCTTTCCCTAAGGAAAGCTCATTGTGGGAAGCCCTGTTCTGGGAGATGGGATAGGTAACCATTTAAGTCAGCACAGGGCACCTGCTGGTTTACTTGCACAAGTTTTGATGTCAAAAGGGAAGGCACTTTCAGAAGACTAGTGCTGACTGTAGTCTCTGTCCTGGCCCTATTCCCATTGAAGCTGAAAGTTTACATACTGTTTTGTTTTGCAGGTTAACCATGTTGTCTTACCAGGATACTGGGACCTTGGCAGGAGAAGAAAATTTTGGAAATTAAATAACTTATACTAATTGCTTCCAATAACTAGGCCCTTTGAATTTTGATGTATACACACAGAGAGACACAGAAATACATTTATATGGGTTTTTTTCAGAAAAAAAAGTCTTTTGATCTAGTCCTTTTAAATTGTGCAAACACTTTCATCTGAGTATTTGGAAAGTAACACAAATATATACAGCTTATCTATTCCCCTGTCTTCGATCTGAACTTTTGTATCCAGCAGTACTGAATATTAATGATACACTGCCTTGTGAAACACTTGCTGCTATTCATGCTGCTCCAGAAGTCCCAGTAAAGGAATTAAGCACCTGAGCTCTCTGGCCTTACCGGAAGAGGTGTGTTTGGCTTCTGGAAGAGGGGATTGAGGAGACAAATGATCTGGTTTTCATATTATCTTAGAGCACATAGACAGTAATCATTTTAAAGACATGGGGAAAGAGACCTGCATGGATGGCTTTCTCTTCCTGCTTTGATTTTCAGTAATGGTGTCACTGATGGACAAGCAATTGGGAGAAAGGTGACCTGATTTGGAAATGACATTCAAGGAAGTTCAGACCTCCCTGCTGCAACAAAGCCAGGGTCAGAAGATTAGAACCAAATTTTGCTGAGGTTGCAGATGATGAAAAAAAATATTTCTGAAGGCTTACATGCATGAGTGGAACTTTCTGCTCTGTCCTACTCAAAAGCAGTTTTCCAAGCAGTAAGACCTCCTTCAGCTGCTGACTTATTTGGAGTCTCCTATGCCAGGGGTTCAAAGGCTGTTCGGATGTTTGATCATAATAGTGAGAACCATGCTTCAGGTGACCATCTGCCCAACATGGATATCTCCTGTGGAGAATGGTGTTCACCATGTTACACAAAGATTGTGCTGTAATTTTCCCTTATACAGGGAGTCACCAACAGCCATTTAGAATGAGAAACTGATGTGAAGCCATGTGGCAGATCTAATGTGATTTCAGAGCTGGAAGATCAAGAATAGTTTACTTTTTAAAAACCTGTGTACTGCAAAAGAGTAAAAGCAATTGTAACAGTTCCACTACACATTTCCACACTTCCAGAAGGCTGCCTTCTTTGTTGAAATCTTGATGCCTGGTGGTTAATGTTGGATAGTGCACAATGATGAGAAGAAAATTTCCAGATCCAGAGCTAGAAGCAAAAAAGAATGGCATAGCACAAGCCCTTACATGCAAAGATTCCAAGCACATTTAGACTGGTGACAAGTTCTGCTAAGCTCCTTTTAAATATTGTACAGTGTCCTTCTCCTTTGTAAATGCATAAACTGAGGAACAAAGCAGATTGAACTGTCTGAAGCTGGAGAGAAATCCCCTTGCATAGCTTGCAGCAGAAATCAACTCTCCTCAAGCTCAAGAGTATAAAGGCAGAAGAGCAGCCCTCAAGTGCTCTTATCACTCCCTAAGGAACACAAAAACCTATACAATTACAGCCACTCACTCTCTCCTGCCACAGACCCATTTTTATATTTCCAGATATCTCCTTTATTATGAAAGAAAGCACTGCCAGTTTTGGCAGGAAATGCTAGTGAGGGCTGGGGCTGCTCCCTACCTGATGGGAATGCTGTTGCGCGTCCATGTAATCTCTGGCTCAGGATATGACTCCACAACACAGACAAACTTGGCAACATCTTCCACCAGTGCATCCACTGTTTCCAGAGGAGTGCTGATCAAGGGAGCTGTGTGAAGAACAGAAAATGAGAAAGCCTTATGGTGCCTCCTGGAGAGAGTTACACAGCCTGCCAGACACTTTTGGTGGTGGGTGCCATGTCCCTGCAGGGTCACTCCAAGGGATTTTCCCTTGAGGTCTCTCCACAGGGCACAAAACAGAGCAAACCAAGCTCCAGCAAGCTCAGTGCACCTTATGTTTCTGACCCACATCTTCCCTGAGAGTCACATCACCAGGTGAGCATACTGCAAGGATGCAGGTGAGGCTGCCCCATTGCTATGAGGATGGCTTTGCATAGGCTGGAAGTGCAAGGGGCAGCACACAAAATGAAGCCAAGCTGATCTGTCCCTGGAGGGGGAACAGTGCCTCCTTATTAATGCAAGAGATTTGGGCTTCTTTGTCATTATTGCAGGATTTATTCACTCAACTATTCATCTTTCTTAAAAAAAAAAAAAACAAACCAAAACAAAACCAACACTAAAATCTGTTATATAAAAATACCAAACCCATAATATAACACTATATTTTTCTAAGCCAGGCGCACAAAGACTATTCAGGTCATTCAGATCTGTGTCATGACAAGGACACATTCTCTTTTTCTCACAGTTACTAACCAAGTAGCATGAGGGTTAAAAGTGAAATAGCTATGTCTAATGCTTAAAAGTGAAATAGCTATGTCTAATGCTTATTATTACAGACCTGTTGTCATACATTACTGGAATGTATCTTTAGAAACATTTGCCATCGCTCTGGTGAAAGACTTGAATCACAGCTGGAAGGGATCAAAGCATAAGCCTAGCCACTCACTTTCCCTGCTCATGATATTCATAGCTGCAACTGCCTCCAAAAATGCTTGAATGACTTGATCTATGGATCTAAGGGACACACATCCATATTTGCTGGGCTGGACTTCACTAACAACTGTGCTGAGATAAATTAATTTTACCATATTCCTGAAACATTACCTTGAAAATGTATCATGGATTCAGGAGTCTTCCCATTCCTCACTGACTGTAGCAGTATCTGGCCCCTTATTTTTTCACAGAGAATTCCAACTGCTGTGTATCTACTGGCCATCCTTAGCACAATAAGATTCAAATTCAGGCAAAAAATAAACTATATCAATTTTACCCTTCCCTCCCTAAGGAAAGGGCAAAAGAGAAGACATTCAGATTTAAGTGACTGAGAAGAGTAGAAAGTCTGTACCTTAATGCTTTTTCCCTTTACATGGAAGTCAAAATTAGAATGTCTTTGGAGTTGTGCCGGAATTAAGCTAGAGGAAGAAATTATCAGCTTCCACTATCAGTTTTATATAAAAATCTAAACACCTTTGACATTTCATTAGAATTAATCTGTCTCAATAATATTTCTAGATTGTATGAATTCATATTGTATCATTGATTAACAATAATGACTATACTTATCTAAATCTCAGAACTAGACCTAACACTGAAGATTTGAATGAAACTTCAATTAACATAAGTCTGTAACAAACTCACTGTTTAAGACCACTGCTTCAAACTGTATCATGCATCACTTTATTAGGTCATTTTAGGCTACATTATACAGAAATAATCATTTGTATCCTAGATGAATCGCAACAGAATCCCATGCCAGTGAAACCAAATGGAAGATTTCCACAAAGCCTAAATTTTCCTAGTACTGAAGGTTGTTTTAGGAGAATAACCCTGACTGATGGTTATCCCGTGTACTTCATGTGAGACGTTGCTGTTTCGTGACAGAGTTTATTGGGGTTTGATGGCATTAACCCCAGAGTTTTGCAATCTAATTTTATATAGTATGTTTTTGTTGCTGTTGTCCACATTCCTTGATCTGTGGAACGATGCTTTTCTAACCCTGGGAAATGTAAATTTTTACAGTAATGATAATTCAAAGCAACCAGTTTTATAACTGTTGTAACAATAAACACAGCCACATTACTCTCACAAGTAATGAAGTCACATTTGTACCAAGAGCCAGTATGCATAATGACAGTATTTTTTTCCTTGGGGAAACAAGACCTGTCAGATTTCTGTATTAAATTAATTATCTAGAAACAGTTAAATGCTTTTATGGTGTGTCTTCAATTCAATAGATGACAGAATATTGCATAGACATGGTCTGACATGGTACATCTTGAAAGCCAGAATACAGTTTTTTAGGCCAAATCAAGCCTCATGCTTGCAAGAAAATACTGTCCAAACTGACAGCACTGTGGTAATAGGAAAAAACTTTTTTAAAGCTGCCTTCCCAAATTCTATATCTGCAGAGAGCAACCATGACAGGAACAGGGATGTGTCATTCTCTCACACGCTCTTTCCCCTTTGTGATATTTAACCCAAGTAGCGACAGTGAGCAGCAGAACATGCCATCATTTCATGAGGTGGCAACAGAGCCCCAAAATGGCTGAGATGTCACTTACATCTAAAAGCCATCCAAACAGCTGGTGGCAGTCCTTTTTTTCTCCAGAAAGCACTCCACATCTATGATTCCTGCATTACTAAATTTTAACATAGGAAAATAAAATCTAAAAAATGTACAGACATATCAATTCACATATAGAAATGGAGCCAGGCCCTTCCATGAGCATATATTGGGGCTTTTTGATATTTTTAAGGTATCCTTGTGGCTTTAAATAAATTGAAAATAAATTAATTTATGTATATGTAAAGCCACACAGATGCTGTTTTTCTGGATGTCAGCTGTAGTTTCCCGAGATAGAAAAATGACCCAAGACTGGTCACGGGACCATGAGAGAGACAAATCCCCTGCTATCCCCAGCCCACCAGAAGCTTCCAAATTGCTTGACTTTGGATTCAGATTCACATTTTTGAAACCAGATAAGCCAGGCAAGCAAAGCAATGCAGAAAACAGAACCAGTCCCTCTGCAACATTGCAGACACCTGGAGAAACTGCAGTTTCTCTGGTCGAAAACTGCTCAGCTGTGATGTCCTAGAAAAGGGTACGTATCTGTTCATTGCACTGTGACACCAGAGAAAAAAAGATCTATCCCTGTCCTCTTTGTTTTTCTTGACTCTCCAATACCATTTGTCATACAACAACATTCAAAAAGACTAGAGTTCACCAACTTATTTTTGTGCCTTAGGAAAATATCAACATTTTTATTTCAAAACGTTCTTATAAGGAAGACACGTTATTCCTTTTTTTTCATTTTGAGAATAACTGACTAACAAATGTAAAAGCACAGCTCTGCAAGAGCAGTGATGATGGCCTAATGTGTGAATATTGGCATCCCCCTCAGGATTTTGTTTTGTTTTATTTTGTTTTCCTGAAGCTGCAAAGTTTCTCTAGTAAGCGTTGAATCGCACTGGACAATCAGCATTCAGCAAAAATTGTCACCCATAGGTTTACCAAATGGTACGTCCAGAAGACCACAGTTGCACATTGTACCTCAAAGATTTTTCTAAACAGATTTTTTTCCAATTCTTTTGTTGGCTAAGCGTATTTGTGCATATGCCCGTGTGCGTGTGTGCACACAAGATAAGAAGAAGGTATGTCAACTTCTGTTATGTGCTGTAACAAACAGTGTATATTTGTATTTATATACATATTCTTTGTAAAGACATCATAGCTATTTACTTCTTTTGAAGATTTAAATACAACCAACACAGGTGTGCTGAACACAACAAATCTTGTGCTTGGCAGTAACTGGCGCTAGCAGCCATTAACACTTCTGAGCTACCTTTCACACGGGAAATGTACATCCCACCCAGGCTCAACCCAAAAGTCTCCCCTACCTGTTACAAAGGACTATGTACTGTTCATAGACAAAGAACCTTAAATTCCTGTGAGAATATTTTCACTGCTATCCTTCTAAAAGCAGTGAAGTTACCACTGAAAGCAGACCATTGTTGTCCTTTTTGGGAGCACTACAGTACCACCCACCCCACCATTACCAGAAACACCTTCCCCTTTTCAAAACCTCCTTCAGCAAATGGCAAAAGAAGAGCAGGGGAAAAATCCCCTCTGAGCAAACCTTTCAGAAGTGTCTCAGCCAAGCTGAGGGCTGCCAGGGTGAGGACGTGCACCAGAGGCACCTTCAGCAGGTCATTCATGTTTGATCCAGAAGGCATCCCACTCCTTCAGGCGAGGCGTGCGGACCTCCCAGCCGGCTGCATTTCGGAAGCAGTGCGCAAGCAGAGCTTCTCTGCGAGTGACAGAGTGGGGTCTGAGGGATCTAAGTATAATCAGGAATTCTCCCACCCAGCGGTGGTGATGGACGTGGCCAGCTGGTATGTATCCACTTTGGTCAGCGTGAAAGCGTGGGGCTCATGAAACAAGAGAAAGCAAATCCCTTCTGCATTCCTTCTAAGCAAACAGAGAGCAGTACAATGGGCAAATGCATTTCCAGGGCAGTACCCTACCCTTGTGTTGCAAAATCACCAGACCTTTATTCCAGCACTCTGTAAGTGCAGTAGCAGAAAAAATGCTTGCCACTGCATTTTCCTTCAGCTTAGTCCCCCTCTTTTCCATTTTTTCTCCTCTCACTCACACACACTCCCTCTTATTATAACCTTTCAAGATTGGCTGTAATATGCCACCTGTTGTGCTGCTGATAGTATTTCTTTTCTTAACAGATGCATTTGCTGGAGCAGAAGAGGTTGGCATCGGTGACTAAAAGTGCCTTTCTGTAGGGAAATATGGCGGTGGGGTACTGACATTAAACGCCAGAAATGTCTTATTAACCACCATTAGGTCTCTGCCGAAGATGAAAGACAGAAAATCAACACACATTTTCTAGGAAGATTTAAAGAAGCATCAGAACCAAGATCGCCTGACTCACCCTGTCTTGCCCCATCCTACCACAAAGGCCTACATCATATTTTCCAAAAATATCAAGTAATTTGTATTGCCCATTTCTGCAGCATAAATATTTATTTGAAGAGCTAAAAGGCTTACCACTGTGGAAGGGCTGATGTGGGGGCAATATCTGCATTAGCAGAAGAGAAAAAGATGAATAATCAGTTCCAGAAGAACCTAATTGATGATCATGCTCTTGCAACATGGCTCCACATACTTCTTATCATTTTATCAGTTTAGTGGACTTTGCACTAAACTACATGGCTTGAGGAAAGGGAATGTGCAGTCATATATCACAGTAAAAGGTAGTTTGAGATCTCTGGAATTTCCTTTATTTGCTGAAACTCTTGACTTAAACCACTTTTAACAGTCATTTCTGCAATGAACATATACAGTTCAGCAGTGCTTCTTCTGAGGAGCAAATGGAGTAAAGTGGACCAGTGCTGTGAGTGTGTGAATCCCTATGGTTTGGCATAGCTTTATAATAGCAATGTTACTCTGGGGACATGCCATGGCTGAATAGGAACAAGAATCCCCAGATAAGTGCTCCTCAGAAGATTAATAAAGGCAGAGACACCCACAGAAGATGTTAAAGATATTCCAAAAATTCTGGAGCTAGCAATGACACCAAAGCGAAACAAGAAGACAACAATGAAACAACAATGATCCTATCAGGGAACAGAGAAATACTAATTCATGGCTGAACTTACAAGTATTTCTTTTGTTTAAGTCCAGACATATCCAATTAAACCACTCCATAGAAATACAACTTGGTCTTTTAGGGTAAAATTTTCTTCATGGAGGGACTTGACCAAAGACCTTTACATCATTGGATTCCTGTTTGGAATGTGCTACCAGGGCTTTGAAACTTCACCATCCATATGAGTGCAAAAATTAATACTTCCCTTTAACTTGCCAATTGCAGCATTTAGAAATGACACTGCCAGCAATGTCTCTAAATGCTAATAATGCCTTTGCATTTTGGGGATTACCAAAGTACTCTTTGTCTCTTATTTCTTCTACTTTATATATTTTTATTAAGGAACACAGTGAGCTCCACTGCTCTAAACTGAAAGGATGTTGAATTGGTTTTGCTTAGCCTAGTTTTTGTTAGTGAGTGGGGAGGGGTACAAAAATGGCTCCTGTGTGTCCTGAGTGAATGTTCTGGAAGTTTTTCACCATGTCCAGCAGAGCCAATCTCTGAAGATTATGGTCATGCTGCTGGCCAAGCATGAGCCAATTAGAGATGTCAGTTACGCCTCTGTGAAAACATATTTAAGAAGAAATCAAAACAATGTGAGCACACACTTCTTTGTAGTTAGAGGAGGAGGAGGTGAAAATATGTGAGGGGAAAACAACATGGAGACACCAAGGTCAGTGAGAAGGTGGGGGAGAAGGTGCTCCAGTGCTCCAGGCACCAGAGCTGAAAACCCTCTGCTAGCTGTGCTGAAGAGCATGGGGGAGCAGGAGGTCCCCCTGCAGCCCATGGAGTCCACAAGGATGCAAAAATTCACCCACAGACCATGCCAGAGGAGCAGGTGGATGCCTGGAGAAAGCTGTGATGTTGGAGTCTCATCTAAGAGGTAAAACTGCAAAGGCCTTGCAAAGGAGGGAAAGGCCTTGCTCCTGGGATGGAAGCAGCCTGGCCTCGGCTTGGGAGAGTCTGTACTGTATGGACAAGAGGACTCATGTTACAGCAGGTTCCAGCGGGATGTTGCTCCTGAGATTGGACCCACGCCAAAGTTACCAGAGGACTGTCTCTCGTGGGAGGGATCCCGTGGCTAAGTAGAGGACTCCTCTCCATTATGGATTGAGCAAATTAAAACCCCCTTACCCTGCAACCCCCGAGCTGTTGGTTGGAAGGAGGGAGGGGGTGAGCAGAGAAATCGTGTCTTAAGAGGGTGGGGGGTGTGTGAACAAATGGTGTCTGAAAAGCTTATTTTTACTTCTGATTTATCCTCCGACTTTGTTAGGTTAATAAATCACTTTGCGACTTTAAGTTTTCAACCTGTTTTTCCCTTTCTCAGTGCATCCTCCCACCAGTGCCTTACCTCAACTCACAAGTCCAGTCTGTATTTAACAGTTTTTTTTCTTCCTCTCTTCTGCACAGCTGCAGCAGGAGAGAGCAGAAAGAGAGCAGATATCCTAGGTGCCTGGCATTTAGCCAGAGTCAAACCACAACAGACATAAATGTACACAGTAAATGAGAGAAGAGAGGATACATGTGCAAAAGTGCATAAACTCCAGCTATGTATGCCACAAAGCTAAAATACATGTAGGAGGCTGGTGGTCATCTGTGTTCTGTGTCCATCATGGAAAGATGTTTCTGTATACAGTGAAATCAGTGAAAATGAAATGCTGGTGACACCAAGTCTTCTTTGATTCCAAGTATTTTCCAGGCTTACCTTATAAAAGTAAAATGCCTCTTTAATTTTTACTCCCTGGGATTATGAGTTTGCTGCTTGTTGGCTGGCGTGTTTAGGCTTTTTCCTGACAAAGCTGAGATGCATACAGTGTACGGATAATTGTATATACATCTGTTGTTACTTACAGTCATGCCCCAAGGCCTCTGCTGAGATGAGGTCCCAGCAGCCTACACAATAATGAGAAGCAGTCCAGTCCCCAACTTTCAGACATTGTGGGTGAAGCTTTGTTCCCACAGATTTCTGCTTATACCTCTGCACTGCAAATCCTCCAAAATCAGTTCATGAACTTCAGAACACAAGAAAAGGTGTGGAGTGTTCATTCACCTAACTACCAATTTTTCCCACTGCAGACTGTTTGCAAAGTAACTTTTAATATAGTATTTTGAAATAAATACATAAATACAAATAAAGTACTAATTTGTTAGAGTTTGCAGAAGAGATAATTGTCTTGCAGTTAATGAATTCTTGGCATCTCACCACTATGAGATTGTTTGCAGGACAGGACCATGCTGGACCTTTTTTCTGTACACCCCTGTACACCTCCCTCCTTCTTACAAGTATTCTGCTGAAGACTGATAGTTTTGCATGCTAATGTGACATAATCTGACTACTGAATTCTTTGAAAACTGCCTTTTGTCCCACATCACCCTCTGGGATGTCTTCTTCCTAGGTAGTCCTAGATGTTCATCAAAGTAGACAGGCTAGGACAGGTATTTCCAGCAGAAACAGTCCAGCCAGAGAACAAAATCCTCGTACAGAGACACTCAATAAAATTGCTTTGGCAATGGCCCTAATCACCCAAGCATCTAGTGATTCACACAGAAATAATCCAAGTCAGCCCTAACCCAGCCTGAGTAGTGATTGACTTGCCTGATTTCAGACTGAGGTGAGGCTGACTGGCCTGTAGATCCCTGGATCCTCCTTCTTGTCCTCTGACTGGGTGACATTTGCTTTTTGCCAGCTCTCAGGCACCCCTCCTGGTCACCACAACTTTTCAAAGATTTGTTGTTGGTATGAGGTGCAACACCACACCCTTTGTCATTGGCTTCTCCACCTCTTGTATGAGAAAGTTATCATCAATGCTTTCCAATAAGCTCTTAGATTGTTTGTGCCTTGCTGAAGGCAAGCCAGAAAATGAGCATGCTCTAACCTGCCATGATGGCAGATGTCTACAGACACAGAAGACTAGTGGTTTTCAAATCCCAAGCTGCCATGTCATGGCTCCATGTCTCTACCAGCCAGCAGAGAGATGGAAAGGATGTACTATGTGGTCTTCCCCTCAGATGGGTGCATACACTTGTCCCTGCATGCACTAACCTGATGTCTCATGCACACTTGTTGCTTGCTGCCTCAAACTGCTGGCCATTCAGACACAGGCATCCTCACAAAACATTTGACAGTGAAACCCATTTTGGGGCTGCACATGTGCCTTTCTAAACAGAAGTGCATCAAGGTCACATTGTCATAGGCCTATGGTCACACCAGTCCCCCCAGTGCACCCTACCCACTGTGCCAGCAGTACCTACAGGCAGCACAAGCTCCTGGGTGTCTGGCATGGAAAGAGCATCTTTGACAGTGCATGCCAGCATTAGGGGAGGGGATAAACATCATTTTAATTCTTTTATTATACACTGAAAGTCACTTCTTTACAGTGATCCTGAGTGGAAACAGCTCTTAGAGCCACCAGCTCCAAGGGATTTAATCCAACCTGCAACACACATGTGTCCAGTAAGGTATTGTTGCTTGCATCAGAACAGCAAATGCTGTACTCAGGGTAACACGGAGAGAAATTAGCTGTACTGCTGCTCTTCCTTACCCTGCACTTCAGGCTTTTTTGTTTACTGTTTTGGTTTTTTAATTGTCAAGGTGAAGGAAAGTCTTTTCTCTTAAGTCCTTTAAGAAACACAGACCCATCCCAAAGCCCCACTAACTGTGTTTAAATTGGAGGGTTTCAGGCACACTTGGCTTGGCCTCTACCCTCAGCCATCTGGACCAATCTCTGGTCTCCTACTAATATTTCAACACTTACTAAACTCTAAGGCCTGAATCTAAAATAATCCTCCTTTATTCTCTTGAGATTTTGTGGCAATTGGGAAACCTAAAATTTGCATTAATTTCTTGCTATCATCTTGTTGTAAACTTTCCTGCAGTTTTTCAGCTCACGGTATCTGACAGTACTGACGAAGGACAATCTAAGCTGCTGTTCTATATTTTGTGGTGGGCCAAAATTATGCGGTGTTATGAGAGGTAATTAGTGTAGTGAAATAGTGTAAATACTGTAAAGAAAGAGGAATAACCCTTGCCATGCATCTAGCTTTGCACAGTATATATAGCTCAGAGGGTGATCTGAATTATGATGTTTCTGAATTATATATGAGTTATTTCACAATATATAAAAAAAATTTCTCTGTTGGGAGATCTTACTCCTATTTCATTTCTGCCAACATGATCCAGCTCCATGCTGTAACACAGGGAAAGACCTCACCCTCCACAATCCTCTCCTCTCTGAGAGGATAATGCTGTCACGGTGTTGAGCTGGAGTAAGACAGAGATGCTGTGTTTTCCCAAAGAGGGTTGCTACAGAAATGTACAGCCCTTGTTCCTTAGCTTCTGGTTTCAGTCTTTTATACTCTGTTTGCCATCACAAGAGTGCAGTCAGGGGGGCCAGGATGGCTGCTGACACACAAAACCTGCTCTCCATCACACGGTACCACAACCCAGCCAGCGAGAAACAAGACCTGTATTTAGATACAGTTATAGCAGAGCCCTTACAGATTCCCCCAGGGACTCAGTGTGGATTTCCAGGCCATGAGAGCCACATGAAGGAGAACATATCCCGATAGAATCCCTTTTTGCAGAAATAAGGAGGTGTTTCACAACAGGAATACATTTGGGATTTAATGTATCCCATTGATTTTTGATCCCAGGATACTGCACCTTGTAATATCTCACTCTCACCAAGAAATAAATACAACCTCAGCTTGATCTGACTGTAACATTGGCAGTTACTGCACAAATACAGTCACCACAAAATAAAATCTGTCTATTTCATATCAGAACTATTATGAATAATATTTTAATTATTGTCAACACCTCTTTAAAACAATAAAAGCAAAAATCAAGGAAAAGCACAATGAAATAAATATATATGACATCTCATGTGTCAGACTGAAAAATGTTCAATTTTCATTTTTTGCCTGTCATTATTTGCTGTTCTTGATTGCTGTTTTAGATCATTGAGAAGCAAAAGCCAAGCAGCAAGAGTTTATAGGGAAGTCAAAAGCAAACAACCAGCTTGGTTTCAGACATACAGCCTCTAGCACAACTGGCTTCAAGTGAAAGATTGTGGTCCTGTACTCAGTGTAGAAATCAAAAGTCCTGAGTGATCATAGAATCACAGGGCTGTAAATATCTTTTCCTTCTACCACTATGACACCTCTGGAACTCACAGCATCTCTCCACAGCCAGCTGGGATCCAAGAGGTGTTACAACACAGGGGTGTGATAGGAGGAAACACTCAAGTTTGAAAAGTACCTGCACCAGGCAATAGCTTGTCTGCCAGTGGAACAGGACACTTGAAATGGAGCTGCCACATCCTGCCAGCTGATGGCAGGCTGCCATGAGGCTGCAGGAGGTGTGCAACACACGGGTCCCAGGGGCATTCTATTCCCTTTCCGTTCACTGAATGTGAGCCGCGTGCAGCAGCATGCAAAACAGCGCCACTCTTATTCCAGACAAGCTTTTTCCTGTTGGTCAAATAGGAAGAAGAACTTTGAAGCATGTGTAGCTGAGGAGTTTTTAGACACTGTGCCCCATGCTGAAAAACATTGTGGGGTGCTTTGGCCATACATATTAAAAATGAGAAATTAAATTCTGCTTTGAGTTAACCCCAGGCAACCCCACTGACGTCAATGGAGTGTAACTGAGAGCAGAAGGTTGCCTGTGATCTTTTTTTCTTAGAGTTCACCTGCTGCTCATTTGAAGCCATAATCCTTGGTGACATCCCAGTCATTTCTATAGGAGAGAGGCTTGCACTGCAGAGATCAGGTCCTACTGTGAACTTCACTCAATGAGGCATTCTTGGTGATAGTGTTTTGGATCATCTCAATATCTACCTGCTACAGCAGTCACATAGGCTGCTATTTAAACATTGCTGTGTACTATTTGGAAGTACCACAATTAGCACAGCAATATGTGTATGTCCCCGTGATAAAATGGCAAATCTTTACGCAGAGATGCATCCAACAGATTCAGCACATTTAAGAGCAAACACTGCAAAAATGGTATGCAGGTGATCTGAGGCAAGAAAAGAGAGGAGAACCAAAGACACAAGCCTCAAGGAAATGGTCTTAGCAATGCAGAGCTCCCCATGAACAATGGGCTTCTGAAAGGGGACTGCAGCCAGGGCACTGCTTTCTGCAGGAACCACAGTGGGGCTCTGTGTCCTTGTGCAACTTTAGCTGCCCTGCAAAAAAAGCCTCTGAGGCACACAGGGTGAGAGGAGGGTGTTCAGAAGCCCATAAGATGCTACAGAAGAGAGATGGGTATGGGATTTTGCACATGCCCGATGAGCCTGGGGATGAAAGCTAGACAGTGAGGAGAAACTTCTGCAGGTTCTATATAGCGCATGGCATTTACAATCATGGATAAGATGTAATACTTTTCTGTCCCATATTTATTATCACTGTCCAGTAATTTTCCTTAGGTTTATTAATCCTGAGAAAAAAGTAGATGACCTGATCCAAAATACTGGCATATACACAAGATTAGTCCACTGACTTCAGTGGACTTGACCAGAGAGTCTCATCCCTGCCTGTTCTCAACATAGCATCATTAAACATTAAACAAGTGAGGATGATATTCACAGTCTGTGGGCCTACCCCTACAGCCCAGGTGTGCAGGATGTCCTTCTGCCATTTACTGTATTGCGAGTAACTAATGAATTGTGCATCAGCTGTACAGCTGGTCAGGAGATGATGCAGATGGGGGTCAAGGATTTGTGCCTAAACTGAAATAGCCTTGTGACTAACTAAAGCAAAGCACTTTTACTTGAAAATCGAGCAGGCCAGAAGCCACTCCAGCAACTCTGCAAGAGACTGAGGCTCAGAAGGTAGGCTTAGAGCCCTATGCAAGGACCCTGGTACTGCTGCTGAGGGGCAGGGACTTCTCCTACATACCCCTGCCCTGACATGTCGTCCCCAGAGGGCACCTAGAGACAGATGTTAGCCTGGGTAAGGGCTTTTTCTCCTCTCCCTCCCCCTTTTCCATCCCACTCCAGATGGAGAGGGGGGTTCTGGTCACTGCTTCAGCACATCTTCACCTTGGACTTTCTTCCCTCACTAGTGGTGTATTTGCTGTGGACAGAGGGTCACTGGAGAAGAGGTTGCATTAGGGAAACCTACAGGAGTTAAGTGGTGTAGATATTCCTCAGGAGTAGTAAGATACCTGAGCATCTTTGCAGCAGTGGCCAAGGTTTAATCCTGTCCTAGAAATCACACTTGGCAAGCAGTACCAAGTTTCAGTCCCCAAAATAGCTTACAACCCAGTCAGTCAGTTCTTCCAGTCAGTGCTTCCATGGAGAGCCTTTGTCTGGGGCATTTTCATAGCATTTGCCTTTTTTCTCTAAGTAGCAGTAGCAGCTCTGGAGCATCTGGACGAATAAAAAATTCACAGGGGCAAATTCATCTCCTCTGACCACTGCAGCAGGCATGCAGCAAGGTTGGATTTCCCCCTGCCCAACGCCAGTTTAACGCACTGCAGCTGCCGAGCAGTGCCTGCTGGCACGTCTGGAGCAGGCGGGGTTTTCCCATGGTAAGATCCTCGTGTGGCTGCAGACTAGGCCTGTCAAACTGCAGAGTCATCCATAGTGCTCGGTCAGGCCACACAGCTCCACAGGATGCAATCATCTGTGCCCTGCAGCCCTCTCTGCCCTACGTCAAGGAATGGATCATTGCATCCCAAATTCATGACTCTTTCCCAGACATCTAGAGACACAGGAGATGTCCATGAGGTATGCACAGAGACCCACTCTTTTCTTAGCAGGGGCTGGAAATCCCACTTTCACTGACAGCAGAGGCCCAGCTCCTAATGGTGATAAGATAGTTGAAGATGCAAGATAGAAAAAGCAGGATGGACTTGAATTTCAGCAAAATGTCTGAAAATGTCTAGCTGGCGTAAACTGTTATCATTCCCTCGGCAATGGTGAAGCTATGTCAGTTTGCCTTTCCTTGAGAACTTCATATCTGACTGATATCACTGATAATTCAGCTCTTTGTCTTATCTGCACATCAGAGCTTCCCTGTGCAGCTGCTCTGCTCTGTGAACTGCTTCTCCCTCCCACACCATACCTTCAGCTGAAAAACAAGTAGTTGAGCCGATGGAAACATTTTAAATCCAGTCTCCGTGTAGACTCAATTGCTCACTTGGTCAGAGCATGGTGCAAATAATACCACAGTTGTGGGTTTGATCCCCATTCAGGCCATTCACTTCAGATTAGGACTCAATTATCCCTGTAGGTTCTTTCCAACTCCGAATAATCTGTAACTCCTGTAACTCTTTTATAATGTGCCATGTGTGAGGCGAAATGCAGTTTCTCTTTACCCAGGTTAGAAGTGAGAAGGCTCTATAACAGCAACTATCACCCATCAGTCAACATCTGTGCTGTTGAAGCACTCGAGGTGAACAGCCTTCTGATCACCTACTGGCAAGGCCCATTCTAAAATGCAAGGCATCTCTAAGAATTGTTTTCACCTGGCCCAAAACTGTGTCAAAGATCTATCTCATAAGCCAAGAAGAGTATGGACCTTGAGCTTCTAGCATTGGGAGCATCTACTGCTGCTGTGCAATATACAGGTATATATGGAGCTACAACATCCAACCACAGTCAGGGACCCCCTTTCTAAGAGAGCCTAGAATTTTAGTCTAGACCAAACAAAATGTCTTTGGGATATCTGGGTGTTTGGGTCCTCCTCAGCTCGCATGGACCCCAGAGCTGCTGTCCCCAGTCATGCTGGTGTGCTTTTCACACCAGCAGGAGTACCCTGGACAGGCCTTGCACAAACAAACATCACTCTCCTTTCTACACCCAGCTGAGCTGGGCAATTATTAGGCAATTGTCTACAGCTCTTGTGTAGAAGCCATAGCCCTAGCTCTGGTGGCTGTTGTCACCAATGCCAGCTGGTCATTCTTGTCCCAGGCCATGTGCTTGTCCCAGTAAACTCCTCTCAAACATTGCTGCCTATCCTCTTTCTCCAGAGCTATAGCACAACAATTCACCCATGCTTTAGTGGAGGCATTGCCTTCTTCGCACTCAGTTCACTCCTTTGCCTCCCAGGAGCACAGAAAAGCCTTGCACAGTCATGCAAGAGGCAACATCGTTTAGCAGCATTGTCAAGAGTCAGACAACATGGCATGCGTTTCTTCCAGGAGTCCCATCAGAGGGAGAAGAACATGTTCCTGGCTAATGCGCATCTCCCCAGATTGTGAGCCAGAAAAAGGAAGAATCAATTTCACCTGTAAATTGACAAAAGCATGTGGGATGGCTGCACACAGAGTCATGGTGCAAGCACATGGTGCTTCACCACAGTTATGTCTCTGCTTTCAGACACTGCAAAATGAAAGATAACTGCTATCCCTGATGACATTTACGTCCTGAAGAAAGTGTCATCATGGAAAAGATGTCAAAAGAGACATTCCACATGTGGAAACAACTTTTTTGTCCTTTTTTCTTTTTTTCTTTTTTTTTTCTTTTTGTGGACAAGCATGATTTTGAAATTATAAATGTGTGGTAGCACATTTGTCAAGGCACCTCCAACGACAGATGCATGACAGAGGCTCCTGGGGGCTTGCTGCTGGAATGTCAGAAATGCATTACAGAGCTACAGTGTTCAAAACATTCAGAGAAACAAAAATCCCTGAATTAGGCAATTCTGTCAGTCTGATGAAATAAGATATTAAGCTGAAAAAACTGAAGAATAGTTGTATTTTTGAAAATACACGAGTGTCCCTCAGGCATTCAAAAATCATGAGTCAGATCTTAAAAAAATCATAGCTGGCTTACACATAAAAATTGCGGGGGTTAGTAAGCTCGCGTTGTCTGCACTATTAATGGTTACATTCCTAAATTCTTCTGGAAAAAAATGGAAATTAAACTTCATTTTGTAATAAAAGCAAAGATTCTTACATAATCTAATAGCCCCAGGGGCTGAGGCATTAAGCAGAATATCAGATAATACGATAAAACCCCAACAGTTGAAAATGCTGGAGCTAAACTAATTTGTGTAGTCCTGGCAATAGATTTCAGGGCTGGTTCAAGAAACCATACCCACAGGAATGGTGTGCACTGGTGGAGTCATTCACAGACATAATTTTCCCAGGATGCAGTTTGTAGATAGTGGCTGTCAAAAATTACTTGATCGCTCATTTCATTCAATGGAAAAAGTCTCTCTGAATAGGAGAAAAGAAAAGCCCCTGAGGGACAGACTTCTGGAGTGACAAATTAACCAGCAGAACAAAGCACAGCATTTCAAAGGATCTTCTGAGGTTTTAGGGGCTTTACTTAGGGCGAATGTCTCCCATTGTATTTCAATAAATACACTGTGTTCCTCTAAAACTCGTCCTCTGTGTATCACATTGTGGTGACATTCATATATGTAGCATTAGGTTTGGCTAAAATACACTTATTTCTTTGCAAACAACTTAACTTTTAAGAGGACTTGAAGTTTGATTTAACAGCAAGAAAAAGTCTCAGCTTCCAAAACTTCCATAAGTCCTTGCCTGGCCTCTCCTAGCATAAATCAAAGCTCTTCCAATCATCAAGCCTCTCATGCTGGGAGATGACCTGGAGGCCTTGGGTCTCCACCATCACACTGAGAATGAATCTGGCATGGTTTCCTAGTCTTTAAGGATGTCACCATGCACTTTGCACTGCGAGGAAACACTTCCTATATTTGACTGGGGAAAATCCCATATTCAGAAACAATTCCAGAATCACAGACTTACCCTGAACATCATATCCTGCACATGTTGGGGTTTTTCCTGGAACACAGGTGATTATAAGCCTCTGCCAGGCCTTTCATAATCCTCTGCCAGACCTTGTGTTCACCCCTTGGATCCACCCAGCCTTGGTTGTTGCCGTACATCACGCAGTGACCACAGCATGTTTTTCTGAAATCATGTATCAATATTTCCAGCAAGAATGCTTCATCACAATTTCTTTGCCAAGTGATGCCACATCTGCCCATGGCTCTGTTACAAAAGACAGAGCATGATATGCATTTGCTAAAAAAAGGGATGATGTTCTTCCTCATCAGCCGTTGTCCTTAAAAGCAAAGGTGCTGCCAGTATACCACTCTGTGCTCAAGCAATCCTCACTGGCTGCTCCCCCCACCACCATCAGAAGCACAAAATTACACAATCCATTCTGTGCAGCTGCTATTTGAGCAACTGTGGTAATGTCTAGACTTTCTTCTCCCTTGTGTGAGCTCAGAGGCATCACTTTGCCCCAGCCCAAGCGCCTACAAAGCTTGATAAAAGATCTGTGACCCTTCTTGTGTGCCAGCCAACAACAGATCTGTCAATCTGGTCCTCCAGCATGGGAGGATTTAGGCTGTCCCACACGGAACCTCATGCTGAATTAAGTAAGAGAAGTTGGTGGACAGGCTAATGAAGACCTGCTGTTCTGTGGCAATGACTCTGCTATTCTCTCTGAGGCTGCAGTACCTCTCTGTGACACTGACCAGCCTCCACTGATGTCAGTGTGGGATGAGACACATTCCTTTGCCTCCATCCACCCTGCAGCTATTTGGCCTCAACATCAGCGCTGGGGGAAAGGAAGAGGGACATGTAACCAGAGATGAAACTGGGTGTGTCACTGGTGTACCACAAGTTTCATGTGGCAAGAAAGGAGTTAGCACAGCCAACAGTAAAGAAAGTGAGAAACAAGCTCATTCACAGGAGACAGAAAAGGGGAAAGAACCTACAAGTTGTGGAGTTGAACAGGGATGTGGGGAGAAGCTGAGTATGACCTTGAAAGATAAAGGCACTCGGTAGGTAGGTCTCAGACCAAGAGGATTGTGCTAATGGAAAAAATCAGTACTTGATGGTGTCTGGCTGAAAGAGATTTTGGTGTGGTTACCCCGATCTCACCAGCACATGCAGCTCACATGCCTGTTATGTTCATGAATGGCATATCTGCAACCCAAGCAGGCTCACCTAGACTTTTACACTGAGACCATCATACATTTCCAATGCTGCCTGCACTAGGTGAGGTCAGGAACCCACTCTGAACACCACTGCACAATATGAGCAGCTTAACTTCTGCTCAGCAAAAGCTCAGAGGGTGGTGTTTGCAGGATAGTTAAAAAGCATAACCTGGGGATCTCAAACTCAGCAATTAAGGATCAGTCAAGAGTGTTTAAAGTCAGAAGAAAGTCTGTTAGGACATAACTCACAATACAGCCTGTGACTTTTTTGCCATCCTTGTGCTGGCAGTCTGAGTCTGCTTCCAGTCTGCTGCCTTAGGAATGCTCTGGCACTGCAAATTTTGTAGTGATACACCTTAATTTTGAAGTTTATATGCATTACAAGCATATTGAACAAGTAAAGTAACACCTGTAATAATAAAAAAACAGTATAAACCAGAAGTGGATTGCAAAGATCTGCTCCACTTCTCTGCAGAGATATGCATTAATTCCACAAGGCTTTGTATTACTACTGGGAGTCATCTGCAGAGCTTCTCCTGGGTAGGCTTTTCTATGCATCAAATATTGATTCTACAGAACCTCATACAAAAAACTGGCAGTGAATGAATATTTAAGGAAAGTCTCCTGATTTTAAGTTGGATTCTTATATAGTCTTCATTCTATAATATGGTGTTAAGTGCCTGATTTTATCTAAAAGTTATTACTTTTTTAAGTCAGTTAACAGGGATCATTGAACATTGCCAAATTAAATGCTTCCAAACACTAAGAAAAATAAGTGAGGCCTTAATAAGCAAAATGCAGACAGGAGATTCCCAGGAGATTTTTTGAATACAAGGCCTCCATTATATTAAAAGTACTTACAGTTCATAGGAAAAGGTCATGGATAATCTTCTTCTTTAATTACATTTATATTTCAATTAGTTCAAATCTAGCTGAGTTTGGACTACTAAAAGATCTTCAGTGGATTTTCAGACTTGAGGAAAGACAATACAAATGGAATACAGTGGTGCATTTGTTAATCTGAAAAATAACTTCACGTGGTACAGAATGCAACATTCCCTAGAGAGTGTTTTAAAACATAGTCCCCGGCAATGGCTACAAAAGCTGGGGTGACTGATTCTGTATGACAATGAGACATTTCAGGCACATATCTGAAATAGTGCACCTTATTTGCCTCCAGTGAACTCACTCTTTCAGCAAGAGTGGAGGATCACAGACCTTAAGAAATATTGGTTTTTTACATGAAATTATAAGTCTGGTGGGTGCCTTAAATCTCCATTTCAAACATGCAGTCTTAAGACCCACCCGTAGCTCAACAAACCAATATCTGGCAACTGGATAATACTGGACATCCACAATAAAAGGATTAAATTAAAACTATTGAGATAATTGGTCTACAGCTTTTTTGACTCATCATTATGAAGTTTCACCAAGAAAGTCTGCTTTCCTATGACAATTTCTTTGTCAAGGCGTGTTCTCTTTAGGTTTTTTTAATGCATGATCTTGAATAGTCTGGAGTGAATTCACAAGGGAACCCATCCACAGGCTCTGGCAGAGAATGCTATTCCTCACAGTTGAAGACCCAGAGTATTGCTAGCATACAAAAAAATGTAAAAAAATTAATACAGCTCAACATGTCTAAAAGAAGAAATAAAATGTTGACTGTTAGGACATTAGTTCCTACCAGTCTGCCATTTTAATAGCACACAGGAAAAACTGCAGAGTTGACTTGGACTGAATGGGTCCTACTCCTGTAGGCATCTGTTGTGTGTCTGGCAAAACAAGGCCACGGCCTTTTTGACACTGAATGTAACACTGCTTGTTAAGTGAGCCTTGTGCAAGTCCTCACTGGGATTTTTCGTGAGCTGTTTTCATGCCTCCATCTCTGATTTCCTTCACAAGGCATGATTCTGTCAAGGGCAGACATGGAAAAAAAGTCCATTCTTTCTTTCAAAAACAGTGAATCTGGTTTGTTTCTATATTACTGTTTATTTTATGACAGTGTAACAAAGCCTGTAAATGTTGTTAAGCCAGAGTCAGTATTAGCAATGGAAATAATTACTACCACTTTAACTGACGTTTTGTTAATGTTACTGTAGCAATGTCTCATGAGTCATGACAGGATGGAAATTAATTTGTCACTGCTGTAGGTCTCTTTCTATACTATAAAGCAAGTTTCTCCTCTTACATTCATCTGCTCTAGTGCCTGTAGTAGAACTAATAAACCGAAAGCATGCTTGAACATCCTTGTACGTGCTGCCTTCTCTGTGGCCAAAGCATTTCAAGTGTTGTTTTGTTTAGGTAATAGAACAGTCATGTGAAATTGAGGCCCTGGAGAAGGCATCTCTGAAAGTCACATAAAGGCTCTGGACTCCTTCAGCCTTTGAAAAAGTGTATTTTTACAATCTTCACAAAGAAACTTGCTTCTGAAGACTTCATGGTATAAAAGTTGTGCCTCCTATCAATTCACAGCGTAGCCAGCTGTCCTATGTCCAAACTGACCCGACAGCACAGCACTGCATGGAGCCTGTGTGGCTCCCTTGGCAGCCAGAACTGGATCTTCATTCCTTGACATCCTTTCCAGGATGTCACCTCCTTGGGATTCAAAGGCTTCTTGACAATAAACTATAATACAGTAAACCTATATAAAGAATAAGCAAGAAGATGCATATTCTACCTGGTGACCAGAGAAGGTCCTTGCAGTGGTTAGGGCTGGAGCATAGGCCATATGAGGGATGGCAGAGGGTGCTGGGCTCATTCAGCCTGGAGAAGAGGAAGGGAAGAATGGAGGATGGACTGTACATCCAATCACTACGTGGTACACAAGAGGCAACAAGACAAAAAGGTTAATTCTGGTCTACTTACTAAGAAAGATTTTTCACCTTGAGGGTGGTCAGTCACTGTAAGACAGGCTTGGAGATGTTGCAGGGTCTCCAGCCTTGGAAACACTAAGTTTGATAGTAAAAAGCACACAATAACCTGTTGTAATGGGCCCTGCTTCTTGCAGGGGGTTGCTCAGCCAGAGGTCTCTTCCCATCTGACTTGTTCCGTGATTTAATTAAATCTTTGGAAGGTTTGTTTTTTAATTTTTCTGTCTGAAAAATTGTCTTCTAATCCCTGTTAAGTTTCTCTGACTTGGATTTAGCAAACTCACATTTCCAGCAAAATCTTAGATCAGTTTTCCATACAAGTGTTTTTATTCTAAAAATTCCAGCAGGAGAAAATTGGTAGAGTCTGATACCAAAATGTATTTTAAAAATTCCTCTTCACTTTTTCTTTGCCTGTTAAAGCAGAATTTGTTCAATTTGTGCAACCATTTTGCCATTATCTGTGGGTATGTTCAGCTTTTCTTCAATATACCGAGATCTCAGCAGCCTGATCAGTTTTTAGGTATTGGCTTAACCTGCATTTCCCCGTGTGGATTATGACTGAGACAGCTGCAAATTTAGCTGATTTTATCTGGCACACTCCATATCTGCATCCAAACTCTTCAAAAAGTGAATAAATAAGAGTGCTAATGCTAAGCTCTTTCTACTGAAGAGCTTTTTCTCATTTGCAGAGCTCAAATAAGCCCTTCTTCATTGTTAAGGGATTTTTATTTTATTAATTAAATTTAGCTTTTACTGAAATTTGAATTTGTTTTCAGTTGGAGGAGTGTACTTTGGGGGCGTTTGTGATATTTTAATGTCTGAAAATGATGCAGTCAGAAAAGCTGTAAGAAATTAGATTTAAAATGACAAGCAACATTTCTTGAAAACAGACTTCAGCAGTGAGGAAGCCTAAGGCTCTCATCCACATGTGTTAGAATCCAGCTTTGCCTCTGGGAAAGCATGCCTACTTTCTGTGACCAATGATGTGTCTCAGCCAATAGCTTTCCTGCCTTGTACTTGAAGAGCAAGATCTGAGTCCACCACAGTCCACCTCCACCTGCTCCCTTCACCCAGGCTGGTGCATTGATCCCTGGCCCGAGCACCTCTGAAAAGATGATAGTTCCCTCTCAGCACTGTGCTTATGCTCTCATAGCAACTTGGATGTCCAGCTGTGAGAAGGCTTGTGGACAAATGAAAAGTCAGAGTCTTTTCAGAGATTTCAAACATGTAGTTTAACACTGCAATGTTTCATTATGCCAGGATGTGCTTTGACAATACACAGAGGAAATAACAATGGGCTTTCCATCTGTAAACTCCACTTTTTCAGGTGAAATTTCAGCTCTTGAAACCAAATCCTGTTGTGAAACTCCTTCCAGAGGGCTTTCTGTGAGACTGATGCATATTCCATAAGTTCTGAAACAATACAATACCCTCTTCATGACACAGATATCCTGCACCATTTTCCTCATTTCACCATGGCTGTCTGGCTTTAAGCACTTCAGCAATACAGATGTGTATTTAAAACTTGAGGAAAACCAGAACATTTATAATCTTCATGATGTATTGGTCTACAACAATCCTCTCTCTTGCCTCAGGCAAAAAAGGCTTATCGAAGAAGGATCTGAGTAGGGAAACACTGACTAGTACATGACAAACATGTCTGCTCACCTTGGGAGTTAGCAGAGGCTGGTGTGACTTCTTTGTATTCCAGTAGCAGCTTCACTTAATTCAGTTCTCCTAGAAAATGTTTGGCCCTGAGGGCTTGTTCCCAAAAATGCACCAAGTTTCTCTAACCACTGGCTGAGAAAAGCATGACTATCATGCCAGTATGTTACCCACAGTATTCACAGTGCCCACAAATTAAGACCTGAAGGGCATTTTCTCAGATTTACTGAACAAGATAGGACTTGGTGGAAAACTTTAAAAGAGATTATATCCTGGAAATTTCCTGTCTCTTCCTCCATGTCTACAATCTGCAATCTCTTGCCCCATTACTTTCACAGCCTATATTTTCCTAAATTAATGGAATGCATCATTATTCAAAATAATGCAGAGCAGAAGTGAAGGAAAGCTGCAATTCTCTTTCAGTAGATGTTGTATTTTAGAATCTGGACTGACTACAGGTTGAATGCTATGCTGCAGTTCCACTGGAAATCCACGGTGTACCTACATAACACATGAAGATTTGCTCAGCTAAGTAAAGTGAGAAAACCTGGATTCTTCTTGTAGATCGTACATAATGTCTGTTGGGACTTGGCATGAATTGCCACAAGGCAGATAATTAAGTTCAATTCATCATATTTTATTTTATCAACTTAGTAAATATTCTTCTGGATGGAAGAGAATGGGTTAACTGCCTAAGACATAAATAAGGTCTGAGAGAGTCCCTATTGCTTCCTCAAGTCATGTGTAAGCAAGCAGTTTGTTCTTTGTGAGCATCACTTCCTGGTTTCTTTGACATACTTACTTTGTGTGTAAGCAGCACTTATTTATGAGATGGGGAAAGTCTGTTAATGAGCAATTCCACGGGGATCATTAAACCAAAGGCACAAAACACTTGTGAAATACTTCTTAGCAATATTCAACCAATAAAATCTGATACAGGTATGACTCAGCAACCTGGATGTCATGAGCATTTTCTGTAAACACCAGCCCAGATTTTCATCTCTTCCTCTCGTTTCTCTTTACTCGGAACCCTTTCATAGAATAAAATCTACAGAGGGCAGGAAAACTGCTAAATTCTAGTAATAAGATGGCCACTGCCTGATTTTGTCTATGAGGAAAACCCAGGTGCATTCATTCTAGTAACTTCCCCGTGTGAGTATTTAATTCTCCAGGAAAAGTCTTTCTCCTAAGCCATGTCGTACAAGCCATATGAAGAGTAGCTGAGGTCACTTGGTCTGTTCAGCCTGGAGAAGAGACTGAGGGGAGACCTCACTGCAGTTACAACTTCCCTCTGAGGGGAAGAGGAGGGGCAGACACTGATCTCTTCTCTGTGGTGACAGTGACAGAACGCAAGGGAATGGCCTGAAGTTGTTTTGGGGAGGTTCAGGTTGGATATCAGGAAAAGGTTCTTCACCCAGAGGGTGGTTGGGCACTGAACAAGCTCCCCAGGGAAGTGATCACAGCACCAGCCTGACAGAGTTCAGGAAGTGTTTGGACAATTCTCTCAGGCACACAGTGGGACTCTAGGGGATGGTGCTGAGCAGGGCCCGGAGATGGGCTTGATGATCCTTGTGACTCCTTTCCCACTCTGCATAATCAGTGATTCTGTGTAAATATTAACTTCGGTGAGGAAAATAAGCAACCATTCCTTAGACTGCCTTCAGCACAGTTTAAAACCAATTTTAGTAGTTTGTTCTTTGTGAACATAGTGACATCTTGTGGTTCCATGTGAAACATTCACATTCAGAAGCGCCATTTCCACAAAGGGTAGTCTAATTTTTTACATAAATTGCATTATTTTGGCTGATTCCAGAAGGCAAGGTTGAAAATAGATATCAAACTTGAAAATAATAAAGTTTTTTTTTTAAAAAAAAAGCTTTTTCTGAAGTGGCTGAACAGACTCTAAAACTTGGAGTACTGCAGTTCAGGAATTCATAGTTTCTCACAGAGCCACTGATGGTGAGACTCAGATCTGTTTCCACCACTCACTGCACTGTCTTCAGACAGGGGTAAGGTAAGTAATTGTCTGGGGAGTGCTGACTCAGGGTGACCCAGCCTTGTCCTTCTCCCCAGGCCCCTGGTGCAGGGGCACTTACACATGCACTGACACAGACCACTGCTGTGATCATACTTACCTAGAAGATCAGTTCTGTTCTTGTCAGAGAGCATTTCCAAATGCTGGCTAAATCAAGAATAAGGATATCTGAGTAACATGTGATATTCAGGCCACAAATCATCCCTTTTGTCACTAAAAATCTCAACTTCTCTGTACAAGGAGTTTTAACAAGGTCTGTGTTATTGCCTCAGTGAAAGAAGTAATGAAGGGGAATAATCCAAGACGTGAAGAAGAAAGACAGCAGATACAATGTTTGGCTGTGGGGATTAATAATTTGTCATGGAGCTTCTCCAACTCAGCCATGCATGTTGTTTCTTCTGGGCTCCATGAAGAAAGACCTTTTTCCCATGAAAGCAGGAGTCACTAGGAGTGGGGGAAACAACTAACAGGAATGCTTTTAACACCCACAAAGATTACGTGATCAACTTCTGATGTATCACAGTCTGAAAGGGCTGCACAGGCCGGCTTCCCCCCGGGCCGGGGTCCCTGGCTCGTGAAATTCCACCAGATCTGGGCGGGCAGCCCCCGAGGTTCTGCGGCATGGCAGCAGTCTTTAAACCACGTCAATTCAAGCAGGAATATAGTGAGACGAAGGAAGAACTGGACTCCATCTCTGTTCTGCTAGAGAGGTTTATTTGGGGTAACGGAGAAAAGGGGTGCAGGGAAGGAGAAGGGGGAAGGGAGACAAGGCAGGTAGCACATCCTAGCAGCCCAGAGATGGAAGACCTCGAGCTGATCTGGACATCACCTTATAAAGGGAAAGGAAGGGGAGGGACTGTCTCCCCCAGAGCCAGTCCCGGGGAGTCTGAAGGGAAGACAGGCATAGGGGGAACCCACCAATAGATTTCAGGGTACAGCAGAGCATATTTCAAAATGAACCAATGGTATACAAAGCAGAGGGACAAAGGAGCACATGGAATCCTAAAAACCCCACGTTGCTGCAAACTTCCACCTCTTCCAAGCAGTAAAAAGTGGACCAGCTGTTCACAAAACAGTTATATATTATGCATGCAGACTACATGTAACAACAGGTGCTGTGTGCATGCATGGAGCTTGTGGCTGAACAGCAGCACTTGGCAAAAGCAAAGCCCAAGGAGCCTACAGTCCCTCCCCATGGGGTCACTGTACCCCATGCACACCAGAAAACTGCTATGCAGGCAGATGCCCTGCCCCTTCCCTGGCTGCCCTCCATCACTGACCTCAGGGAAGTTTCCTCCAAAACACGTACGGCCGAAACATGCTCATCTAGAGGTGGGCTGGCATTTCTACACCCGTGAGACAGGAGGAAGGTAGCCATGTTAGGAAGGCAGCCATCTCAGCGTGCAAAGAATTGCTGGACAGAAAAGTTTTGTCCCTTACAGACTTTCTTTAGAGACTCAGTTTTTCCTTTGCCTTAAAAAATCATACCAATGTCTCTTGAACAAATTCTTTAATTTCTGTGTTGATTCAGCAGCTCTTCTTTCTTTTTCATATAACATCTAACTGATTCTGTGAATGCACTGTGACTGGCCAGTGTGCTGGAGAGCAGGTCCAGTGTTTATCCCCCACCATCAAAGCATGCAGGAATGTATTGCCTAAAGCCAAGGTAACCTTTGTGGATAATTAGGTATGAGGCTTAGTCTGAGGCTCAGGCTGTAATTACCATCCACATCGCTCTAGTGATGCCTGTTAACACTGCAACTTATATTCCCTCTGAGACACCCTTGTTACTGTGGGGGGCATGGCGCAGGAGGAAAACTGTATGAGGCAGAGGGGTTGTACAGGTTAGTACAACTGCTACTTGTTCATTTCAGTGCCTCCTGAAACAGAAAAAGAAAGAAAGAAAAGAACCAAGGAAAAAAAATAAAACAAGTGGAAATCTTGTGAGGGAAATTATTACAGTCTGCATGTGATCTCAGAGATAATACTGCATTGAATGGTTAATTGTTTCTTTCACTAGCCAGAGGACATTGTCTGCTTCCCCTGGAAAGAACATTCCAGCTGGACACTGCTAAAATTAACTTCATGGCTGGAAAGCTCAAAGTATTTACACCAGAAGAAAAGGCTGGAGATTGTACCTGTGGTAATTTCTGTTAATGCTTAGGATGCATTGCTCTCAATATGAGCCTTTCGGGAGCTGGGAAGAGTGCTTTACTCTAAGAAAGACCCATTCAGCAGTCCCCGGGAAGATCTGTGTAGTGCCTTAGCTCATGCAGGGACTGCTGCATTTTACTTATTTTGGGATGGGTTTTCCTTAGAAAACAAGAATTTGCAGAGTTTTGCCTTTGAGAAATGTAAGCAGCCTTTAGAGGACAGGAACTTTTAGAGGATAGGAAGATTCCCCTCAAAAACATGAGATTTCACTTTTTACAATCTGTTTTACATTTACAACGTGTCATAAAATCCATGCCAGCCTCTTCCCCTGTCTTTCCCTCCTGGCTTGGCTAAACCTTAGTGATGCCCACAGCAAGAGGCTGTGGCAGGGTGCACGGCCACCCACAGCAAATGTTGCCATGTGTGGGCTCCTTTGATCTGCATGGCAGGCTGACTTTGTGACAGAGGGAGTAACAAGCAAATGTCAAGCTGTCAGCTCTGACCATAAGTAAGCCTTCTGTGGAGGGAGTGGAGGGCACAGCTGGGTGGAGAGGCTACTCTGCAGGTTTGGCCTCTCTCAGAGCTCTGAGGTGCTCTCCTCAGCTCGGTATTGTAGTCTCTCATTCTTTCCCATGTGATCTCAAATGACTTGTGAGGGAAGGGATCAAAGTAAAGTTATTATAAAATGCTGTTTCAACTCATAAAGGCTCTGACAAGGGAAAAACAAGAGTAGCAAATAGAAGTCACACCAAATTGGGACTGGGAAAAGATCTTATCTGCTTGAATGGATTTTCGATCAGCTCTTCAAAGGCATTCAGAACTATATTTTGCCATTACTGCTTTCAGCATCATTCTCGGTCCCTTCACCTGAAATATTGTGACACCAGCAATCCACCAGATGGATATCTCTGCATATGCATCTACCAGGTCCTCAAATACAGGGCCACTTCCTATGGCTTGGCTGTGGTGAAAGTGGTAACAGGTGCTGCAACCAGGCAGACAGAAGAGAGGACAAGAGAAGAACAAGGTATTTTCCCGTCTCTTCAACTGACAAAATTGTCTATTCTTCTACCATCCTGAAATGGAGAGCAAAACTTCTGAAAAAGAGCAATACAGGGCTAAAACAGAAACAAAGTATTATTGATCTTAGATGAAACTGACTATTTATGGATTCAGATTTCCTTTGGATAAACATAATTTTAAAAGTGTTGAAATGGCACAGTTTGACAGCTCTTCCTTCAAACCATCTATTTTTCTGCAGTCTCAAAGCCGACTAATCTTTCTGGAAAAGATTTTGTGGGAAAATGCCACTTGTTGTCTACTCTGCAGTGTACCACTTCACCCTGCCTCTTGAACTATGAGGACACATGAGATTATGCCAGCAGGCAGAAGTGACTAGCTGCTTGGTTTATGGACTTTATTTGCCTCATTTATGCTGCTTACTTCAAATCACTTGTGGGTGTAATGAAAATAATGATCTCAGTAACTGGTGGTTTCTCAGATTCTGCTCAGAGCCCTTGGGCACGAGAGCAGCTTCAAATGTCATTCTGTCCATAGTATTTCAGTGATTGAATATTTGTAGCCTGCCTAATTTTAAGCCTTTCTTGCATCTATCTCTGCAAAAAAAAAGTGATCATAAGACATGCAATAATATCTTTTAAATACCTAACTCCCCCCCAGCCAAGTATATGGCAAAGCACAGCTCTGCCTTAATCCATCTTCACCAGGCATTGCAAGTATGCTGTGTCCAATAGAATCAGATGGACAATCACAGAAATTGGTCTTTTTCCAGTTTGGATCACATTTTAAGATAGCATTTGTGTTAGTGACCATCTAAGAAAACTGCTCTTACTTGCAGCAGTTTCACTAGAGCATCACAAGAGGGTAGCAGGGTGCTTTGTTGTGGCCACTGCTGCTGACTTGCAGTGCTAAGTTGGTACAGACACCCACTTCACCCTGCACTTGTTCTCTTGATCCACAGGAGAAGTTAGCCTCCTGAAAGAGTAAACATTATTTACTGTCTTTATTCTCTTGAAAAACAGCACAGAAAATTGGGACTGAAATCTGCATCAGAAGAGTTTTGGTTGACACTCTTACATGACAGCCTGTCTCACTGCTCAGATTTAGTGGAAAGACTAGACTCACTCTTCTCATGCAATTGCAAGAGCAGTTACTGTTCTCTGACCTTCCACCTTCAAGAGCAAATTTACTGAAATAGAATCCTGTCTTCTACATATTTCAGAGCCATCTTTATGAAAGCAGTTGCTATAATGTTAGTTTCCAGAATGCAGCTTGCACAGCTGTGCATGGTTACTGCTTAGTTGTTAGTACTTGCAGGACCCAAGATGCTTTCTTCTACATGGCAGACTTGTTTTCTTTTGGCACTGATGGTCTTGGAGGGCTTCCCAGCTAGGTCCAAAGTGGTTCTTTTCAAGAAAGAAAAAAAAAGTGAGCAAAAGAGAAAAACATGTGTGTCTCTGAGGAAATTCAACGCACTTGAAACACTTCGCATGCATTGGCATGAAAATAGAGAGCCACAATGATCATTGGTCCAATGACATGTTGTTATTTTTCACTGCTGCCTTTGCCTGCTTAATTTGGGAGTGTCTAGGAACAGCTCTGCAGAAGGAGAGGGCCAGCCTGGGTGGAGATACTCATCTAGCAGCTATTACATCAGGCTGTGTGTGGCTTGGCTGGACCAAGTTCTTTCCAGATAACCTTTTCTCTCAGGAAGAAGGGACTATTTTCTGCCCCATGACAAATACAAAAAAATGCTGTGGGCATTAGTTTACGTTCAGCAACTGGATCATACAGCCATGACTTGAACAGTTTTGGTCAGTTTCCACTAGATGATGCTGTAGCCCCTTCAGGGAAGAGAGGTTATCGCTGTTATAAGAGGGGAAATACATCCTCAGTTTTAACTACAAATTTAACTGATGTGCTCTTTCTGCTCATCCATTCACATCCAAACCCTCCTCTTGATCTTATACTAAGGGCATTCTAGGCAAGGTATTTTGTATACATGACGAGGTGCCCAGGTGACCACCCACTTACTTAGCAGGATATTCACACCTTGATGGCAGCAGACTTCCAGTGTCAGCCTGAAGTTCCAGTTCTCTTGTGTCTTCCTCCTTTATTCTGCATGGGACATTATCTAGGGTATTGTAACATAGGAGTTTGATAGTCTATGTCCAGAATACATCTGCAGCAATCAAGCAGGGCAGATGTCCAAAAATCCTGCCTCATTTAGCTGGAAGCTGAAACGACTCTTCTGGTAAATCTGTGATGTGGTAGCAATGGGGATCATAATTTTAGGAAAACAAACCTAAATTATCATCTTTCATGTTGTAGTGGTTGGGGAAAAAATGAGAGGGAGGGAAGTATGTGCATGTTCTCTGTGAGTGACTTTCTTAATGACACTCTCATTGAGAGTGACTTTTGCCAAATGCTGTTTACTTTTTGCTGTCAAATCTGTCTGAATTAATCACAAGGAACTTGATTGAAAAGTGAGACTTGTTCCCCTCTGCTTGCTAAATGACACACAGACTGAGTGTGAGAAACAGCCTGCCAATGGCTCCATCAGGAATCCTGTGTCAGTACAACAGCTGAAAAATAGAAGACATTTTGCCAAGTCTCCATCTTAGCCCATGTCTCTCCTACTGCTCTCCCATGAGTGCAGTTATATGGCTAGAGCATGGAGAAGGCTTTCCTCTACAAAATTCTTCTCTGTGGAACTGTTCTTGCACTGCTGGAAAATTCAAAAGAGAAATAAGGCAAGAATCTTATTTCAGCCCAGATAGGTCATACACAGCTTATGGCTGAGAGAATTAAGCCTAGATAGCAACAGATATGAATTTGGGAGGGCACATGAAACTAGACTAGCAGACTAGAAAAATATGAGGGTATGGTACACCAGATTAAATTATTTGTGTTCATTTCCAGGATCACAAAATTTTTTGCAGACTTTAATGCAATCTTCACAGGGTAGCTGGGCTCTAGAAGAAGCAGCCCTCAGTTTCTCATCCTGTGAACCCATACTTTTCTACAGTGACCTATTCAGAATGAATTTGTGGTATTTATTTGGCCTTACAGATTAAATAAAGAATTCTTCTTACACTTATGTCACAAAAAATAAATTTACCCTGAAACACAGGCTGTGGCTTTTGTTTCCTCTCTTCTTTTTTCAACACATCAAAGTTAACTGTGTTTGCTTCTAAGTTAAGATGCCTGATTTTTCCTTGGTTTTCCAGGTACTTCAAAAGAGTTAGATCCATATTTGACCAACTCACATGGTCAGTGCTGTAGCTTCCAAGGTCTAGTTATAGATGTGAAGATTTTTGGATGGCAATACTTGATGACATACAAATTTTTCATGATCTTGACCGAAATACATGACTTTGGTGCTTCAATTCACAGAGCTGCAAAAAGTGAAGAACTCAAGTGAAAGTGAACCATTTTCTTTGAGCTACCCTTTCCTGGATAAATTGTTGACAAATGGGAAGCATAAATAGTATTTTTAGACCTAAGCATAAGAGGAGAAAATTAGCATGTTAAGTGATCTCAGATGTTTCCACATGAACAGCCAAAGTAGTGCTCAGGAAGCCCTTGGTCTCCCCTGTGGGAGACTAGGCAACCACCACTGCTTTTTTATCCCCTCATGCACTTTTTGCGGGACAGAGGTCCATATGAGGACAAATTACTAGAGAAAAAAGCTTTGTGCCAGCCTCTCTCCACTTGATCCTCACAGGAGGCACAATATTGTCACTGTGCTCTCTCTTCCCTACCTGCCCAGCTCCTTTACTGAAGAGAAACGAACAAGGAAACTTCGAAAACCAACATACTAAGCCAGAAACAGTGAGGATTAACTATGTCATGGTCTTAGAAATCTAGAGGATTTAACACAGCCATCTTCTGCCTTTGCACTGCTAATGCTTTGTCTAAAAAATCCTTGTCAGTTTGACAGAAAGAGCTAATTCTATGCAAAGGCACTTTATGATTTAACTGAAAGTAGAATGGTGAAAATCTGTTTGTTCTCTGTACCTCAAATGCTCTAAGCCAGATATCATGGCTGTGATCCAGCCTAGCTTTCAGTAGGAATCTACACTCTAAATATGTGCATCATCTTATCAGATGCAAGCAGTAGCATGAATGAGAGTCACCATAACAGAAATATTCCCTGGACTGCATATATATGAATTTGTCTCTTTAAAATGGATGCTGAATATCTTCTTTTCATTGCTACTCACTTGAACAGAAAGCCTCTTTAAGAATTTTTTTTTTTAATCAAGCAAGGAACAAAGGGAAAGAGATTAAGAAATAGCCCTGAAAATATGTAGAATGACAATTTCAAGTTACCATGAACTTGTATAAAGTCTGCACAAACTTTTCATATGTTTGTAGAGTGAGTCTTGTTCTGCATTATTTTTAGAATTTGGGTGGGGTTCTTCCACTGTCATTTCCAAACCTCTTCTGCTGTCTGTACAGGCCTCTCATGCTATCCCATCCCTGGCTGGTATCTCCAGGTGTCTCTGCTGTTCCAAGGCTCTGACCTAACAATTGTTATGTTTAAACAACACCCCTGGGAGTGAGCTTTTCCCTCCCTGTTGGTCTTTAAGATGGGTGGGAAACAGACTTTCAGCTCTCAGATATGCACTGTGCTCTGTTCTTGCTGACTTTGTCCAGGTTAGCAGGATGCACAAACACACTCAGAACTCAGCGCCTGTGGTGACAAGACAGATACTGCTTACAACAGAACATGTTCTGCTGTACTAGTAAATGGCTTGTTGCATGATAAACCGTAAGGCGGCTCTATCACATTTGTTGTGCTTTGAGGCACCTGAATGAAACAATACTTTCCATCCTGGCCCTGTTGAAGAGCCAGTGCTAAAACTATTGACCTGCTTACAAGTGGGGAAACATTCTAGTTATGTAAACAGCAGAGAAGTGGTTTTTTTCTCTGCATTCCTAGAGTAAACTGGCTTTAGCTGAGTCCATAACTTCTGTGTGTGCTGTTCTCTTTGCTGAGAATTTGATTTTTTTAGAACAGCCTGTTGGCCACTTAAGCAAAGGGTTTCAGTGTGTTCTTGTAAAAGCCAGCAAAAGATTTTGAAAAGACATTGAGTGACCAGCCCCAAAATGCATTTCCAAAATAAGCAAAAACTGCTATGCTACATGAGGCCAAATGCTGCTTTGAGCAGCAATTGTTTCCAACAACAGTTGCTAATGGCAATTGAAGAAAACTTTACAACAGGACAAGTTAAATCATCCTTGTTTTCCTCCTCCTCTTCTTCTTCTTCTTCTTGAAGTACTGACTACAATAAATGCACACATTTTTCTCTTCCTTGAATCTATTGAACCTGTTTTAACCCATTCACATCACTGTCCTCTGCTATATTCCATCCTAGTGATTTTCAATCTAACTTCTGTAGTGTGTATAGCAGAGAAGAGGTCAAAAAAGGGGGAAGAACATATTTTTGCTAGTTTAAATTGGCTGCTTCTCATTTCAAGTCTCTTGCCTCTAACCCTTGAATTATGAGCAGTGATAATTCTCAATTCTCTACATTTTTTCATTTTATAGTTGCATTCTCAATCATCGTGTTCACAGAAGCATGAGTTATTTCCCATATATCATGATATTTCTGTTCTTTTGTTTGGTTTGACTTTGAGGTGAGGCAGGAGAAGAGGCATCTAACGTTACTGATCTGGCAACATGACAGGCTCGAATAGGAACACAATGCTATTTATTCTGTTTTTCTCTCTGTAGCTATAAGAGAAAGCTGAAAGGATTATTTTTAATTTTTCCCCACAACATATACATGGACTTGAAATTCATAGAGTGCAAGAATACTGTCACAACAGCACACAGTGGGCTCTGGTTTTCCTTCATTTGGATTGGACCTCCACCTTGACCACAACAACAGAAGACAGGTGGAAATTATGCTTGAAGTAAAAATAAAAATCTGAGATTGTTCTTGTGGAGCTCAAGCTCACTTCTTCTCTCATTCATTCAGGAATGTTGTCTGCAATGTATGTTGCAAGCAATCCAATCCTATATTCATCCAACTAAATTGACTCCACCCTATCAACAAAAATGTTATAAATTTTCTGGTTCATTGCCTTTTTAAATTCAGCTTGAACAAATATGTATGGGTCTTCTAACACGGAGTGCAATTGCTTCATCTTGTCTTGACTCTTTCAGATGTATTTCAGGCAAAAGATAGAGCAGAACAGACAGATTAACTTCACCTATTTGATAACTAGTATCCACGCAGTCCTCAAAGAAAGGCTTCTCTGGAATGTGAGAGATAACGAAAGCCCCACATAACTAAACAAACAGCTCAGAACAATAAAGTGATCCATGCAATTTCCTGTATTGTCTCTTTGGAGTCCCTGGCCTCATGAGGCTCCTAAGTGAGCTGGAAAAAGACAACCAGCTCAGCCAAAATAAGAGGTACTGCCATAAAACAAACACTTTGCAAGAGCTGTGTCAGCTGCAGCACATGTTATTTCACCTTTTCAACCTGCAATCAAAATTGAGATTACCAGGAGAAAGAAACAGCTTGGGAAGATTGAAGGATGTGTGTGTCAGGTCATGCTCAGAAGCAGCAAGTCTACTTTGGTCTCAGCATTATAAGCATTTATAAGTAGTCTGTAAAATACATTATGAAAACCTAATGTTCAGGTACACACCAGTTTCATTTCACATAAACACAGGGAAATGGGGGCCACATTCTCAAGTGCTGAATACTGCCTTCTTTCGACTGTATCCAGGGAGAGTTGTGTTGGTAGGTGCATTATGTTGCAAGATGTAGTTTATCCGAGTAACATGTAGCATTATAAATGGACCTTTTTGCATTAATTATTGAAAAATTCATGGATTTGTGGAATGAGATGCTTTCTCCCTATGTCTTTTTATTCCTGTTGGATTTTCTTTTTTTCTTCGTCTTCTTCTTCTTTTTTTTTTTTTCAATCTCTTGGAAATTAAAAAGAATATATCTCTTTTCCAATTTGGAGATGAAGTCAGATACTTTTTTAAATAAGTAACAAATGTTTAGTTACCACTCTGTGTCTGGCGTTTGGGTATAAGACAAGAAACCTGATGTTCAGTTCCAGCTGACTTTAAAGGTCTCTGTTCAGCCACATACTACTGCATCTTCACTAAGAATAAGCTTATAAATAAAGTCAGAAGAACAGCATGAAGCCAATAGACCTGCAAGCTCCTGTTTCTAACTGCAGATATCCTTGTTAAATGTTTGGTAAGCTACTATGAATAACTGTTGGTCCAGTTAAAGAATCCAGCAATATTTGTGTGGAGTAGCTAGCCCTGTGAGAGGCACAGCCTTAATTTACACTAATTCAGTGAGTTAGCAACACTAATTTTGTCAGCACTCCTTATTTATTGCAACTTCTGCCTCACTCAGTGCAAGCAGCTTCGTCCAAACAGTCAAGAAGATATCTGTGTTATTTCCCAGCCTCTGTGTAACCACTTTTACAATCTGAATGCATACCTAAAACTTTTCAAGTGGTCTTAAACATAGGATTAAGGTAGCAGGTAGAGATTGCATGTTTCCTGTAGCTCTCTGGAAAAAAAATGGTGTTCCAGACACAATACAAACTTTAAAACATTTGGAAGGCAAATGCAGGAGAGCTTGCCAGAGGATGGCTGTTTCACAACAGCTCTCAAGTTTTCAAAACTCATCTTCAATGTGTGCTAAAGGAAGCACATTTTAGGAGTCAGAATCATTACAAAATGGATCTCCTCTGACATACAAGTCCTGGTCACACTCATTCCACCTCCTAGCAGCAATGGAATGGTCCATACAAGCTCCAGCCCAAAGGCAAATGAGACAATAGAAATACTCTGGATAACCTTTCTAGGACATGATTTTTTATTTTGAAAGGGAAACAGGGGGACAGGGGGAAGTTGTGGTTTTTCATATTTTTTCAGTCCTTTCTTAGTCCTACATTTATTGCCTGAATACAATTCTACCTGTTTCTCTTGAAAATAAATTTAAAAAAACAAAACAAAACAAAACCCCAAACCCAAACAAAGAAGCAGACAAACAAAAAAATCCTGCAGTGTGAAGATCATGTAAAAACATTATGTCAGAAGAGCAGAGCCACAAGCTTTCCAGAAAGACTGATGTACTTCATGCTGGTTTTATTTGTTCTTACAGTGCAGGAGCACATTTTGTATGTTCTATATGTTCACCCATAGAATGCCAGAACATTTGCTGGTGAACTTAGCATCTTACCATTTAACCTTTAGCCACAACTATGCAGACTATTTAACAAGCCAGGCCAAGGAAGTTAAAGTTTTTAGGCATACTTGTGCAGTGATCTTAGAATTTTAATGTGTAAGTGATCAAATCTTTATATGTTCAAAGCCCAGAAAAATAAATGAGCTTTCCTATTTTGCTTCATGTGACTAGTAAAGATTGTTTTATGAAATAATAATCAATGTGACTTTCCAAGGTCATGTGCATGTTAGTGACAGAATTCAAATATAAAATGTCAATGCACTCTTAATTAGGTCAAGATGTCTAAGCAAAATTCCTTCTGTCCAAAGCATCCTCTTATTCCATGTGTAGGATAATTAAAATAAATTATGCCCATGAGAAAAGCCATGCTCTGTCATCAAAATCCCATTTATCTAGATAAGTTTCAAATCCCTCCTTGTTTAGTTCAGATAAAATTCATCTGTCTTTATTTGCAATTGGTCTGGATTTGCTTAAGCTTAGTGCAGTGAGTTGTTGGGGGTTTTTTTTTGCCTCTGTAGCTTCCATGATTAGGCTTACATCATTGAAAACAGGAATCCTTAGCCCCTTCTGCTTTCCTGCTGCCCTTACACTCTTTATCTCAACCTTTGTTGGTAACCTTTAGGGCCTCCATATTTGGCTATTCTCAAGAAGCAACAATCCAAAGAGTCACCAACAGGTCCATTTCACCCGGAGGTAACAAGGTGAGGCAGCATTTAAGATTGCAGGGAAGCACCACAGTTTGGCCATAGGTGTAACAGGGAATAGCACATTTCAATGCATCTGTACGCTGGGGAGAAGGCTTGAGACAGGCTGTCGTGCCAAAGACACAGGAGGAGGATTACATGCTCTAATTTTTATTTTTCTAACAGAGACTTCATTTCCTGTTCTTTCTTTTCAGTATTTACATTAGAAAGCACCTCCAGTTCCACTGAATTCTATGGCATAGCTCACTATGTTCACTACTCACCCATAAGGGTATATTCAACACCGAAAAGGATGGTTGACCCTGGCCTTTAAAACTGGAAAAGCACCCTACCTTCCTTCCTATCATCTGGAGTAAAAAACCTAGCCTCCACTTGTAAGGACAACTGCTTCCCTTACCCCTCACAGCTTCCCAGGAATTCATCATCCTTCTCCTCCAGGTTTTTCTGAGGTGTTGTCTGGGGCTGCCCCTGAGTTTTGACACTGCAGAAGAATGTATCCTCACAGTAAACTCTTAAAAAAAGAGTTAAAACTCTTAAAAAAAGAACTGGAAAATTCTTAGCAGAAGCAGGATACTTTGATTTACTATAGTTCTTGAAGGGCTTATGACCTAAATGAGAAGAAACCTCTATGAGAGGGAAAACCAAAAAGAGGGGGGTTTTTAAGTGGTGGTTGTAAGGGGTCTGGTAATACATTTAGAACCACACTGCTGTTTCTGTGTTCCTCTAATTTTAAGTAATATTTGTTCCACATTTTTTGATCCAAATCACCATGTCTACCTGTAAGGTAAGATCCTCATCAACAGCAACAAGAGAGAAAAGGAAAGCAAGCTTCTCCCTGCTTGGGTCTAGCACATACAAGTGGAGGGAAAAGGTGATCTTATCATCAGCAAAAAGAACTACTTTATGATTAGGTCTCAGGGAAGCTGGTATATTTTAAGGTGCTTAGTTTACATAAATGGCTAGTTGTTAGGGGTACATACTCTGTTTTTAAAGAATTAACATATACTCTGTATTTTGAAGGGCAAGGGACAGTTACTGCTGGGAACTTGTCCATTCTTGGAGATACTAACAACAAAGACTATGTGCCCCCACTACTGTTATTAAGTAATAACATTGCTTCCAAATAGCTTACTCTTTCCTTTTTAAATTATGTGATATGATACAACCTGTGAAAACCTTAACAAACTCTGCCTAACAAGTCTAACTCATGGGCTGACACTTGCACATGCACAAACAAAACAACACAGCAACAAAAAAGTGAAGCAATTCTTGTGCTTCTGGAGAAAAAGAAAGTGTTCCTTGTGGAATTATTTTGTAAGTATGTGTAATCAATTGTAAATAATAGGAAGAGTTAGTGTTTATAAGCAAGAAGCTTTGAGTGCAAGACTATTTAAATTGGGGTGAAATAAGTCATTGCTTTCATTCACAAAGAGAGTTTTCAAACCAATTATGTTATCTTATGACACTTCCGCTTATGTCAAGAAAGACTTTTTATGGATTGTATCTAAGAGAGGATTTTGTCAGTTCATTGTGTCAGTAATAGTATACTACAGTTATGAACAGGAATTCTCCCCATTTTCTTGGTATGTACAGGCTCAGTCTGGGTCTACTCCAATTTAAAATTAGAGTTTAGAATCAATGTAGAAGCCGGCACAGGTGCCCTCTGTATTTGCAGACCTGAAGGAGCTATTGGAAAGATCAGAATACAACCTCATTACTGAATACTAATTATCATGGTACTGCACTGATATGTTTAAAAGAGTGAATAAAATAGAGAGAAGTTAGAAGGAGAACTGAAACCACCAACAGGCAGGAAAGAAAATTGCAAAGCAGAGCCAAAATACTTCCATATACAATGCATGATCCAGGATCTTCAGTTCCTACCTAATAACCACTAACAAGCCCCAGAATTTCCCTTCCCACATGTCAGTAGATATTATTTGTATCCTACAGGATAAGATCTGCACACTGCCCTAAGTGATTCCATCCCACGTTTCTGGTAAACACCTGTGCTTAAAGCTCCAACTCATATAAGCTTAAGAGGCTTGATCTAAGCCAACTCTAAGTGGATTGATTCTCTTAGAGGTCCGTGAGCCATGACAGTTGTACCAGGATCCACCAGGCTATTATAACTCACCTAGAAAATGGCATTGTAGCATCCCTGATGATGAAGACTGCAAAGCTGCAAAAAATAGATTCAAATTGAAGCTGGGCTTGGTCGTGCAATGCTAGTCAGTGCATGGGCCTGCTAAGAGCTCTGTAACCTGGCATGTCTGAGAATGAGACACTGCTGGAGCAGAATTAAGTCCTCTCTGCTGTTCTACCCTTTGCCAAAGCTCTTCCCTCCCTGGGCATCTCTTTCCTTGCCCACAGCACTTGGTACAGAGAAGGGCTTTTTCTTCACTGATGCCAAAGAATACATCACAGCAACAGAATGGAGATTCTTTGGCCAAATCTATCCCAAAACTTGGTGTCTAATGCAAAGTAAATCTGCAGTTGAGTCACATAGACTTCAGTGAACATGGCACCAAAAGATCAAATGAAATTGTAAATGCTTTAAAACACAGTTTCAGTTAACTGTGTATGCAACAAGAAGAGAGCACAAAGGTACCCATAAGTAGAATAGCTTTATCAAATTAAAGAACAGTACCATGAATTGAGTTGACTAGACATGACTTTTCAACATGACTTAATTTTTGCACACCTCAGATAATTTCAGTGGGAACAAAAATAATTTATTCCTATTTATGACAAAAATCGCCATTGTACAACATACAGTAATTTATTCTAAGAATTTATTCTACATCTTTTACCCCAAGATTTTTTATGAGTAGTGACAGTATTGGCACATATAGCAAATTTTTCAAAATAGTATGTGAGTTTTGTTACTAGTTGTCCACTGACAAAAAAACAGCAGAACTCATCTTCCAACATGCTCTTTTCAGAGAGATAGCAATTATCTTTATTGATTGCCTTTCTGGTAATAATCATTATTTTAGCTCATTTGAGGATCATGCTTTACGTCCTGAGGAAGTTCATCTAATGGCAAATATGAAAAACAGTAGAAGTGAGACTGTATGTTGACTGAACTAGATTCATCTAACTCCATTTTGGTCACGCAGTACTGATCTGCTGACAGATGCACAGAAAATCTTTGTGACAAGTAGACAAAACACAAGACCATGGAAAAGGTAAATAGCAAGATATGGTTCCAGACATGATTACTCTGCAGAGAGGAGAACACAAAGCACAGAGCTCATCATACTGATGTGTCTTGCACCAGACAGACACACTTACGGCCATCATTTACATGGACACATGTATGTGAAGACAGAAAGACAATTCTTTCCTCCATACAACAGAATACAGGTATAACACCTAGATTATTAACTTCAGATTCAAATCTGGGTTTCTGAAATGGTGTCAGCTGCCATGTCTTCATTGGTTTCACTGATTTCCAAAGTCCATCCAAATTTTGGGGTCTTTGTTAGACCTTACTATGACAAAATTTTCAGCAGTAATAAATATGAATTATGCTTGCATATGCATGGACGAATTATTCTCACAACACTGTGTCTCAGTTTGAGTTCCCTGATGTTTATTTCTGTTTTGCTGAAATCTTAGTATTATCTTGCCTGTGTTAACCAGGCAGGAGAGGCGACTCTTTGGACTGTTAACAATAAGAGGATATAACCTGAATGTCCCTTCAACCAGAAAAAAAAACCCATGAGCCAAATAGGTCAGACTGCTAAAAGAAGTATTAAGCTATTCCAAACACTTTTTTAGTTTAACTGCTGCAAACACATAGACCTTTGGTGTGATTTTAAGTGGGCGAGGGAGCCAAATGCAAAACACAGCATGTCCTCCTTTCTGTTTGCTGTAACTTCTGATAGGCTGGTGAAAGGGACACTTATGGTTGTGTGAGTGACTTCAAACAAGGGTTTGTAAGCTCTTGGGGTGCTGAGTGTACCTGCTGTTAGGACAGAAAAGATGCAGCAGATGTCTGGAAGAGTACAGGATGAAGGCTGACACTCTTCCAGCTGTCCCAGTATTGTGACATGACTGTTGTCTGTGATGCCCCAGTGCTGTCCTCATTAATATGTAAAAGAGGTAACTGGACATTTCTGCTGATCTGGCTCTCATTTCAGTTTTTGTCTACTCCCATTTTAACATCCTGAGGTCAATGTTAATTATTACTGCTGTCCATGAAGTTAGCTAAAGCACTCACACTTCTTTCTGTAAGGGAAAAAGAGCACGTTCTTTTCTCCACCCTTGTATATTTTCTTTCTTCTGGCACTATGTTTTTAAGAGCTCTTTGTCCTAGATGTGTATCACAGTGAATCTGAAAGCTCTTCCGTTTCTCACGTCTTCAGTCCTGGATCGGCCTAAACTCAAAATAATATGTTGACTAATATACATATGAACTCTCATACAGAGGGAGAGTGAGGTTGTATAAATATAATATGAGCCATATCCTAGAATAAGGATCTGTCTATGGTCAAATCTTCTTTTTAATTAACCCATTCTAGGAAACAGTTTAAAGATAGACAAGTATAGTTAATATTCTTCTAAAATCTGGGTTACAGTGCTTCAACTTTTCAGAGGTGGAAGTGAGACATTTGTACTGTGTTGCAGAACACTGGCACCAGAAGGATTTTTATCCCACAGTTTTTCTGCACACAAATGTTTAGTACCCAGTGCATTACTAAATGGCTTGGAGTTCAACTGCTTAGCTACACACTGATGTGTGAAACATCTCCTTGAGAGAGGTCCCTGACATTTTCACTTAATGCCATGTAATTTTTTTATTAGAAAACATAGCAAATTCTCTCTCTGTTCATCACCTCTGTTTTTCCTCATAACGTACTATCTATCCTTTTGTCTGTGTTGGTTTTAAGACCAGATGGGAATTAAACTCTAAATAAGCCACTCCCCTTTCCCACACCCCTTTTGGTTAAGGGAGGGACAAAAGCAGGGACTATGGGTTGAGGTAAACATTTATTGAAAGCACAAAGCAGTGGAATAAACCATGTACCATAACAACAGCAATATTAATAGCAAAAGTATGCAAAAAGAGAAGGTGTTTTACCCAGAAAAAGGTGTTCACCACTGGGAACAAAAACACGACAGTGTAGGTAGATCACATCCACATGGTTTCCCCAGGCAAAGACACTCAACTCTGCAACACTGTCACATCTCTTTTCAGGTGTCTCCACCAGCCTGAAGATAATTTCTTGCCAGAGAACAGTATTTTCATCATAGCATCTTGAATGCACAACCGAAATGCTTCATATTCATAGGCAACTAGAAGTTGTGTGAATGTTAATGAGGAAGCTGTATCCCTGGAAACTGGAGTCATTCTTATCCACAAAGTTACTCTTCTGCTTGTGAGTTTCAGCTGCAATTGGGAAGAACTACTCTGCATGTCCCAAACCTTCTTTCTCACACACCTTAAAACTTCAGTACCTCTGGAAATTACAGAACTGTAGTACTCATTCAGAAAAGCACTTTCCAACCATATTTGAGAAGGCTATTCCTTAGATACTTTGGGGCCTGTTTGATATAGCAAAGAGAGTTTAGAAATTTACCCTCATTCTCCCAGAGCATGACTGTATTTTGCTGTGTTAGTGCAGAATATCTTGTGAAGAACATATGCAGAATGAGCAGTACCTGTGTGCTGTAAATAAGCAGAAAGACTGCCAGTGCTTTTGCATTTATAGCAAGTTTTGAAAAAGCAACGTGGAATAGCCTGCCTACCAGACCTATTTTTCAATTTTGTCAGCCTATTCAGGAGCAAATAAATGTCATAAACATGCTTCACTCTATAGACCTTGTTTACATCTTTTGTCCTGCCTCACTAGAGCTTTCAGAATCTCAAGTTACCTTGAATATGAACTTGTCCTTTATGATCAAAAATGCCACATGCCTTCCATGTTTTTCTCACATTCATTGTTTGCCTAGATCTTTCAAAAATCATACAGCACATACTTCAAGGTACAGAATATAGCAAAATATACTCACTTTAGCATGAATGTTGTAGGCCAAAGACTGACTGGGTGCTTATGGATAAAGTATGCTTCATGAATTCTGAAAAGCTTTACTCAGAAGGGTAGTCAACATCTGCTGTGCAGACAGAGACCAGCAGATGTTTTGATTTTGCCTACCTTTTTTTTTAATCTTGGAAGCTAGCCATATGATATTCTTGTTGTGCATTGGGCTTGTCCACCAGTGAAGACAAAATTCTTATGACTAAGCTTCATCATTGCCTGAATACTGAGAAGCAATATGAATCTTTTCTCTTTTTTATAGCTTGAACTAATAACCCATAATTTGGCTCGTTCAACTGCTTGTTTGCTCTGCTGAAGACTAAAACACACAGACCTCTGCCTGAAAGGAGAAACTTTTGGCAGACTGTCATTTCTCCTCCTACATAATAATCTTTTTCCAAAGTCATGTGGACAGACATTTTGCTCTCATTTAAGTGCCATATATTCTCTTCAGTCTGTGTCAGAACTCCCAGAGGTGTCAATGGGATTTGCGTGTATAAATCAAAACTGACTGCCTTCAATTTGTGTGTGTTTAAACCATATTTATGTGGGAAGTCTGAACTTCAAGTTTCTCCCCCTGGAAAATTTATCTCAAAATAATTACAGCCAGTGAGTTACTGCCATTTGAAAGGATTGCAAAGTATCTGTCCTAACTTTTAATGATAAAACAAGTGATAATTTAAGAGTTTAATCCCCTTTTATTCTTCCTTCTTAAGAATAGTCTTGTATTTATAGAAAATTCTTTGTTTCCTCCATATGTTCTGTTTAAGCCAAGGGCTGGGGCCTAAAATGGCCCAAAAAATCCCCTCAGATTTTATGACTAAGATCTTGATAGCCTAGAGCTTTGGGTCCTCTGTACTGAATGTATAATGCATCCTTTATAATGCTCTCCTCCACTCTCCCTTCACTATTGCAACTAAAAAAAAAATTTAAAATTTTAACTGTCAGAAACTGCTGGGACAGCGTGTTCCAGCAGCACATTCTAACATAGGGAGCTTCCAAGAGCAGACCCTACTTTGCAACAAGACTTCAGTCTTGCTTCGTCTTTGTCATGGTCTGGAGGCAGTAAATGAAGCTCCAAGCAGGTAAGGCACTGCAGCACTGGGAGGTGAAGCTTCTCAGCCAAGAGGAGAGAAAACACATTCCAGGACTCAGGAGCTGGACATGTTCTTTCTCCCAAAAGGCATGGGAAAGAAGAGACAAAGTAACTGCCCAGAGCCCTTTCTTTCTCCCCATTTCCTTTAGGGAACAACTCTGCTGCTTTCATTTAAACCATGAAGACTGAATATAACCTACAAGGGGCTAGCACTTCACTGATACCATATGGCTCTCTGGTGGCTGATTTCAGAGGTAATTTTCTGAGACTGGGAGTATTTCTTCCCCTACTCTGTGAATGCTGTTCCTGAAAGCTTTGCTCCTCATATAGTTCATCAAACACCCCCCGCTGAAATACTGCCTGACATCTGGAAGGGGAAGTGGACAGCACAGTAATCCTGTACCCTGGCAAAGGCTGAAAGGGAAGAAAGAAGACTAGATCTGCTAGCTACATATTGTGTTAGGTTTCCCCAGATGGACACTGTGTGCTTGAGCACAAAGAGAGTCTTAGAACAAGCTTAAGTAACATCAGGTTCTGATTTCTGTTCTTAAGCTGTCATTTTATCTCTACTTTAGCTAAAATTTAGAATGCTGTAAAATTTCATTAGAAGATCTAATATTTCAGTTGCAGCTGGGTTTCAACTGAGGCACAAAGTTGCTAACAGAACATCCTTACTGTAAAAACAAAAATGGCCTGCATTCCTTCAAAAATTGTAGGGTATGTGATATTGCGGCGTTGTCTCTGCAAGCACAAATACTGTGTGGGTTGAGTACAAGGATGTGTTCTGTCCAGCTGTATTTGGGGGAACATGAAGGGGGGGAAATACAATGCTTTTCTTCTCCATATTTGGAAAGATGCTTGGCCATGTTTCATTGAGTAATTCAAGCAAAAAGCTATTTGGCTAAAGGACAGCAATCCTCAGACTGTTTGTTTGCAGAAGGGTTTTTAACTGGGGGTAAAGATTTGCCTTTTGTTTAGTAAGCAGGGTGGTGTAAAATCACCATATGGTCTTGTGGGGAGACAGTAAAGAATTACTGGAATTCACAAAGTCTGTGGATTTTAATATGACAATTAAAGAGATACAGTAATGTGACTATAGAAGCAGTTGAAGTGCTGCTCTTAAGCTTTCCTTTTCAGGACCAGTCAGCCCTCTTCTGTCACATGACAAAGACAGTTTACTCACAGGATCTAATTTTTTTTTGTTACCTGCTGTTTTGTAATGGAATAGAGTCACAGTCCAGCACCACCTTCTTAAGTACATTGTCATCAGAAACCACATGAAACCTGCATTTTTTGTTCCAGTAATGAAGCCCAGGGCAGATATTTTGACCTTCAGGGACACTTAAAGTGGGAAAAACTCCTTCTGCTCTCCACTTCCCCATCTGCTACAGATCAGTATGAACCAAAGCACAAATAATATGCGTGAATACAACAGGGAAAAGACCATCAAAAGAAGAGGGCTTAAGCACACCAACATGGAAAGGATTTGTAAAGAGCTGGCAGGCAGGCTTGGAGGAGGCAATTTCATTACAACAGAGATTTCCCCTGGAAATGCTGCATTCAGGAAAGCTTAGTGAACATATAGTGAGCAGAATGCTTGCTGCTTACACATACACATGACCTTCACCATCTGCAAGATGACTTTTTTCTCTTGCAAGCATGGCCTCATGGATAAAATACCTTCTTGAGGATTTTACATGCTGAATCCAAGCTTTTAAGTTTCAGTTTATTCCAGAAATTATTCTAAGGTTTTGTTAAATCATATTAGGAATAGAGTTGAATTCTTTGGCTGCCCTCACTGTTTCACTCATGCCATTACATTTAGTTTACTACAGATGCTGATGCTAACTTCTCAGTGTCTTGTAATGCTTCAGTGTGTCCTCTTTGCACAACTAGATTGAATATCAATGAATGCAAGGAGAGTTACCTGTGTTATAGATAAGGGAAAATATACGAGGACAGTAAGTCACTATATACAAGTTATTAATTCTTTTTGAAGCCTTTTGCATGCTAGTTATACATGGACTGAAATTCCCCCTCACCATTCAAATTTTCCTGGATTTTGTTTCACATCAGTACCATGCTAGTGCCTCAGTCTTGCATCCACAATCAAAGCTTAGCTGTTCACCTATTTATTCCTTTACTATTGCAGACTCCCTGTGTGATAAACATATTTACATCTTGAATTGATGATTCACTCTGCTGCCCTGTACACATACAGCTTTTTGTTAGACCATTAAGAGCTTCTGTGCAGCATGACTGCAGGGACTGCGTGACTTAAGAAAATACTTTCACAAATTGTACATGTATCAAGGATTAATTTAAAATTGCCCTGTTTTTTTTTGCATTTGTAATTCTGATGAGATCACTAAGACTGAAATTAACTACTGTGTTTTCACCATTAGTCATACTTGACTGCACACTGGCAGCACAGGTGGTGCATATGAAAACTGGCCATTGACATGAACTGTACTTCCTTTGCTAAAAATGTTTCCAATACATCTTCTTTTCCTTTGCTTCTGAGTCCTAAAATGTGTGGCATTTATAAATATGAATCTTGGATCATGTAAATGTGGGTGAAACAAAGCAACTGACAGTAAGCTTTCCAACAAATTAAACCAGACTAGAGAAAAGTACTTTTTATGATCTGAAAACACGGGGGTAACAGAAGAACATCATAACTGCAATGATCCACTTCAGTTAGGAGCACCCTGAGAAACCAGCCTCTTCTTGCCTTTACCTTTCCATCCTTTCATTCTGGTTCAGGCAAGGACCAACACAATCTATAGCCCAGTGCAATGTAGATGAGAAGGGTAGGTATACTAGTGGTGTGATTCAGACCACAGCGGCTGCAATTACAGCACCACTTTTTTATCTTCCAAAGACCAGCGGTGCAAATCAACTTGCTGAGAACTTTGGTGGTTGTAGCAACTTTCAGCTATCCCTTCAAGACAAAAAGTTGCATAGTAGCCCAAGTACGATGTCATATCTTTCATTTCACTGTAACATGAACAGATACTGATCAGGCCATCTCATGCATATCCTTTGGTACCAGAACCATTTTTCACTTACACCTCTGTAATAGTGTCTGATTTTTATCTTCTCTTCAAGCACTGAGTTGCAGAAGTATACCTAAGAAGCAGATCTTTATGAAGCACTTGGACTACTACATAGATGTAAAAACACACTGGCTCTCTGTATCAGATGCATCATTTCCTTAATTAAACAATATATTCTGTTACTTAGTCTTTTGTCATTTGCAGTGAAATTTGAGTATTGCTGGAAAGTCAACAGGCCAGTATTGGATCAATTTTCCATCAGCTAAAGCCCCGGTGAATAAAGAATAAGTAACTCAAGTAAATGTAAACGAGGTGGTTGACTTGCAAATGCATCAATGTACCTGTGTATTCCATCACACTGTAATATGCCAACAAAAGCAAACTCAAGCAGAGAGGAGGAGTAAAAAATGTGTAAAGAAGGGGAAATACCAACAAAAGGCAGAAAGTTGCAATCAACAGGTTTACATGGCTAATCTGTCTCCGGGGAATTTTTCTGAGAGTGAGTTACTCTTGGAAAGGGATTTGATTAGGTAGAAAAGAGTTTAATTTTAAACCAATGGCTAAAATAAACCCAAGTTCTTGCCCCCTAAGATTCTAGAGAATTAAATCTGTACTGGGGTTGGTTGAAGGGTAGTGGGTCCTGAATTTCGTAGAAGGTCTCTTTGTAAGTGTACCTCTCTCCCAAAGTGAATCACAGACAGCAAGACAACACAGGACCTCTTCTGAGAAATGGCTTATAACACCACACTTGGCTGCCAGGAATTTTTCATAACAAGCACAGTTTATTGTCACTGTTGTTACACTCATGTATATATTTGCATACACGTGTTGATGTGCAGATGCAAGAGTTGTCCCTGCCTTTCAATGCAAAAATACTTGTGGACACTCACAAGTGGTATCTGGACACCTCGCTGTCATTTCCGTGAAACGTACATCAATTAAGTATCGCTACATCTTGAAAGTTGGAAAACTGAGTCCTCAGACGGCTGAAGTATGCCCTTGAACAAGAGAGGGAGACTGTGACAGAGCCAGGAGCGGGACCGGAGCATATGGACCCTCCTAACCTCCCAGCCGCAGGCGCATCCTCCCCGGAAAACAAAGGGCTAAATTAACCACGATTAATTCAGCACGTGTCAGTGCAAGCCCTCACTCCGTCTCCGCGAGCAGCAGCTCCCGCCTGCGCGGCGGGGGAGCGGAAAAGCCGCTCCTGACTTTTCGGGGGGGTCCTACCTTTCCGCCCCCCTTCTCCGAAACTCGGCATCTCTTAGCTTCTGCTCGGCGCGTTTCCAGTGGCCGCCACCCGCCCCGCTGCCGGGCTGGCCCCGCCAGCCGTGTGGAACCCATCGGGGCGGGACGGGGCGGCGGGAGGCGGGGAGGGAAGGGGGGGAACGCTGCCGAAAGGCGAGGGGGAAACAGAGAGAGGGGCGTGCGAGGGGCAGCGCCTCCACCGCGGGGGATTAAAGGGCGCGAATACCTGCGGGGGCCGGAGGGTAGGCCGGCAGGGAGACAGGCGGGACGCCCCTCGGAGGAGAGAGGAGGTGGGGCGTCAGGGGCGACCAGCCGCTCTCGTCCCGCGGCTGCCGGCGTCTCTCGGCACCCGCCGCCCCGCCATGTGGCCCCTGGTGGCTCTCTGCTGCTGGGGGGGGCTGTCGCTGTCACTGTCGCTGTCGGCGCCGCAGGGCCGGGCGGGCGGCCAGCCGGGCGCCCTTCTCCGCGCCCCAACTTTAGCCTCGCCATCCCTGGAGGCGCCGGCGCTGCCCGACACGACGGAGAGCAAAGTGGAGAAGCTGGGGCGCGCCTTCAAGCGCCAGGTGCGGCGGCTGCGGGCGCGCAGCGGGCGGCTGGAGCTCGTGTTCCTGGTGGACGAGTCGTCCAGCGTGGGTCCGGCCAACTTCCTCAGCGAGCTGCGCTTCGTCAAGAAGCTGCTCTCCGACTTCCCCGTGGTGCCCGCGGCCACGCGCGTCGCCATCGTCACCTTCTCCTCCCGTAGCAATGTGGTGCCACGCGTGGACTACATCTCTCGGCGGCGGCCGCAGCAGCACAAGTGCGCCCTGCTGGGACGCGAGATCCCCTCCATCGCGTACCGCGGCGGCGGCACCTACACCAAGGGTGCCTTCCAGCAGGCGGCGGTGAGACGGGCGGCGGGGTGCGGCCAGGGGTGCGGTGGGATGTGCGGTGACGGGCGCGGAGAGCGGACCGAGCGGTGGTGCCGTGAGGAGCGCGCTGTGGCGAGGCGAGGTCTCGGCATCGAGGGGAGGCGCGGCGATGTGTGCGGGAGTCGTAGTGCTTGTTGGGGTGCTGGGGTGCGATGTCTCGGTGTGCTGTGCTGTGCCCTGCGGTGTGCTGCGGGAGCGTGGCTCTCCGCGCTCGGGAGGGTGTTCGTGACAAGGCTGTAGGGCTGTGTGGTGGTGTGTGGATGGTGTGCTGTGGGACGCAGCGTACTCTGGCCAGGGCAATTAGTCACTATCTTCCCGTGCTGTCTGCGCCTGCGACTCCCATGTTTGCTGCTGCCCTTGCAAACTAATGTGTGAAATTCATTCTTTGAAGGGGCATGGAGCCCATGTCTCAATTTCCGAAATGATACATATGAGTCAAGTCTGGCATCTGAAACGCCTGCCTGGTTTCATGGTAGCAGGACCTAGTGCCTGCTAGCTGTCAGAGACACCTACTTACTGTTGCCAGGTGTCTGTTTTAATTGCTGATTACTTACCAAGGTCCTCTTAACCTGTGTACACTAAACCAACAAGTCGGGGATGGCCTCAGGAGCATTTCCAGACACCGGAACACAATCATCTGTAGTGCTGTCATACAGACCCATGGCAGAAGTTTGGTCTAGGCAGCTCCTGGGCCTGTGTTGGCACTTGATCATGCTGGAGAGACTTCCCAGTAGATGGTTCATGGCCAGTCTATTCAGGAAGCCTTTTTTACAAGGCTAGACCAGTCTCTTCCTTGTCACTTGGCCTCTGTGGTCAGAAATAACCACCAAACCAACTGTCATTTTCGATTTTTTTTTTTGTTTTTTTGCGGGGGGGGTGCATCTCATTGCTGGTATTGTCCTGTAGCTGGGCACTGGGTGCACTTGTTCTGAAACACACATTCTCATTTGGCACTGAGGAGTGAGACTGCAAGAGGTGCATCACTGCTGGGCACATGACATTGGCAAAGATTATTCTCTTCTTCACATTTGGCAGGAGAAAGCATGTCCACTGTCTAATGGGCTCAGAGCTGCACATGCCAAACCTGCTTTAGGAAAACACGTCCCTGTGTTAGATCTTCCACTGTGAAGCCATATTTCAATATAGATCCATCCCAGGAGTGCTGTGTGAAAAAGTTAATGATTCAAGTTAAAAATAACCATTAAAAACAAAGTACAAGCTTAAGAAATACCATCTGTTTTGTTGATATGAAGTCTTGACTAATAATATCTTTAAAGTGGAATAAACAAAAAAAATCCTTTCAGAAACCTACAATTTAGTTTCTTGAGCCTAGCTAAACTTTGTGGCTGCAACAGCATGACTGTCATTCTACACTGTGGTCTTATAAGAATGTGGGAAGAAAAATATTCACATGGTGACAGGGAGAATTAAGATAGAATGACAAGGTTAAATTCCGGTCTGCTTACTGGCTCTTGGTTAAAGATACTCTACTGTGGTTTTCTTCGGTATGATTTCTTCATGTCAGACAAATTAACATCTTCAGGGAATGCTATCCTTTCTAGACACACTTCAGAAAATGACTGTTCAAAGTTTAAAATACAACTAGTGGAATAAATCTAGAAAGTATTTTAAATATAACAAAACTGCTATTCCCTCTGGACTCTTAGACTGCTGCCTTATGGTTTTAATTGTCTTTTGGTGCAACCATAATTATTTTTTCTTTCACTTTCCTAAACTCTCTCTCTCTTTTTTTTAATTCTTCCTTTTCTTTTACACTTTAATTTGGGGTTCCTCCTGTTTCTGACCAGAATTCTCTGCTTCTTTCCCGAACTCAAAAGTATCAGCAAAATGTTACAAAGTCTCTGGAATTATTCAGTTATGCATTATAGTAACAGAAAATGAAGGAAAGTGCATTGTTAGAATAATCCCAGCACTTCAATCATCATGCAGCACTCTTCATTGGTAGGTCTTAAAGTGACCAATTCACATCTATGACAGCTCCACTGAAACCACAGAAGCAGAGAGATAAGAGAATTCTTCAAGGTCTTCAGGTCAGTTTGTGTCTGATCTGGGAACATGCATGAACAGGAGCAGGATTTACCTAGCAGTTGCTGTCTCAGAACATGTGGCAGCAAAACTGTTCATTTAACATCATCCTAAAAGCAGACCTGTTCAGTCTGACAGGCTGTTGCACATAATGTCCATCTTCTTTGAAAATATAAGAGAGCTCTTGCCAAAAGGAGTTCTCCAAAGGTACTTCGTGGACAAGTTTATTGCAGAGTTTCTGTGATTTGTCAAAGCTGCCCATGTTTACTTTTGCCAGGTGGACCACATTTTGACATTCCTACCCAGCAAATTAAAGATAAATTCTATGAGGTCCACAGAAATATACTGAATATACCACAAGAGACAGTGGCAAGAGATGGCATCCTATTGAGAAAGGCTGAACTACTACTGATGTCTGGGTTTGCCATCCTGTTTGCAATTTCATGCCACACTTGAGCTAGCAAGTGCTCATTTTCAGGAGCCTTTCTTTTAAAGCACACACAAATAGGCTTAGAAAGGGGAAGAAACTGAGCTCATTCATTCAAAACTCTTTGGCTTCAGTTTTTCACAGCATAAGTTGGTGGGACAGCCCAAACTACATGCAGCTTATGTTAAGCAGATTGCTTATTGCATTATGGAAAGCTACAGAGCTGTTGTGACAGCAGGAAGGAACCAAAGCAGAATAGAAAATACAAACAGGTTTGAGCAAGAGTTGCTCCTGATGCTTAAGGAATGCATCTAAAGGCAAAGGACTTCAGTGGTGAAAATTGTTGAGAGACCTGTAGGCAGAGATAACCACTGCTAAGAGCACCCATTGCACCTCGTGGGAGGGATGTGCATTTGTTAGCACATGGATTTTGAAACAGAACTGAGGGGTCATCATGCAGTGATGGAAGTTTAATGGTGTGTTCTTGTCTCAGCAGCTGAGAGTCATTGTTACATATATGCCAGCATTGGTGTTCCATCTTTATTGATGGACAGTTTAAACATCCTGAAGCTACATTGGTTTTGGTGGGGTAAAGAAAAAATGAAAATAAAAATTATTTAAACTTCTCCATGTGGCAACCTCTTGGTGAAACTATATCTTCTACAAGGAAGATAGTCTTATTTCTGTCTTTCAGTGGAAGTAAAATGGGGAAATTTTCTCTTCATAGTTGAAGTGGAAGTTGTAGGTGTGCACTACTATTGAGCAGAAGTCAGAGGTAGCACTCAGACAGCCTTAGACAAGTCAATAGTTCTAAACAATCTGGCACAGCAGTAGCTGAGGGAACCTTTGGGAGTTCTGCGTTATAATAATAATTGTGGCATTAAAAAGGTAGTCTTTTTGGTTTTGTAGTTCATCTTTTCTCCATTGAAGTCAGTATAGGTGTAGGTATAGGTATAAGTACAGATATATATATAAATGCAAGTGGAAGAAGTCAGGACAAAATAAGTTGATTTATTTTTAATTAATTTCCTAGGCTTAAGAGAGGCTTTTACAGAAAAATACATCATATTAACCAGTACTTCCTGACATAAACCTCAGCATTAATATTCTGTATGTAGTTTATTTTGCATGTTCTGTGATATATGTTTTACCCTTTGTCCTCCAATTCCACGTGTTACTGATATTTCTGAGTCAAATTTTGCAGGTGAGACAACATGTTTGTGATGCTCAGAATTTTCTGACTTTTCTATGTGCAGAAATTAAAAGCACTATTGCTTTTAGCAACAGATTCTTCATAGACCAGCACCCTGCTTAAATCTTGGAGCTGCTGACTGCACTATGACATTAACACAATTCGAAACAAAAGCTCTTGTTGAAATTATGATACTCCCTCTGGTTCAGGGTCTCACTGGCAACCTCAGGAAGATGCCAGGAAGCCAGGAAGATGAAAAGCCTCCTTGAACGCAAGCAGCAATCTGTAAAAAGAGAGCCCTGGTGCTCTGCTGAGCATGCCTAGTAGGAACAGTTAAGCAGAGACTGATTTCTCTCCCAAATACTCCCCCACACCCAGTTGGTCTGGGACATCTCTTATCAGTGATAACTTTGTGTTAGTGTTGCTCAATTCTAGCAGTCCTGGAGGGGAAAAAAAAAAGTATTCAAAAGATAATTGAGCAGTGACAACTGGCAGTAGATAGGTCAGGTCATGAATTGTGTTTGTCCTTTGGAATTAATTATTTGGTTGCACTTTTCTTTTTTTTCCTCTGCTTTTTTAAATAAATATTTAAAGCAAACATAAAACAAATATTTGGCAGATGTACTAGTCAATAGCGATGTGAATGCTCTGAAAATACATGAAAATCAATTACATATTCAGTAAAATATTTTTGAGTCCCTATTTTTATTATTAGCAGAAGACCAGAGCAGTACTAGAGAAATTAAATAAGATCTTTGTTATATCAATGATGGAAACTTCTCACAGACAAAGCAAACTAGGATTTTTCATTTTTCAAGTCAAACTGAGATCTACTAGCAAAATGATATTTTGATTATAGCATACAGCATAGCAGCATATAAGGGACTCCAACAAAGTCTTTGCAAAGTCTTGATAAACTTGTTAAAAGCTTATATAGCACCAAGAGCTCAGAAGGTGTCTATGTACATTACATGCCTTATTTTTCAATGTCCTGTTTTGAAGACCTCAGAATGACAGAAGATGAAGGATACATATATTAGTCTTCTCCTGTAAACTAGGTGCATTCTGTTCTTTCTAGTTCAGAGCTTGAAACCGCAAGCAACACAATTTCAGATCACCTGATCTAACAGTTCTGACACAACTGTGTGAGTCAAAATTCTATGTAGGAGCTCCTGTCTTTACAAAGACAGTGGTGATTTTGGGTTGTTTGTGCTTTTGTTCTGGTTGCTTCTAAATGTGTTCAAGTTGGAGTTTGAATATACCCAGGGATGGAGAACCCATCAGCTCTCTGGGAAACCTGTTTCAATGGTTGATCAGTCTTGTAGCAAAAATGTTGCTTCCACTCTTTTGTGGAATTTTAAATGGAGCTTTGGTATTTAAATATTTGCTTCTTGCCTCATGCTACCAATTAGAGGATTCTGTATACATCTTCTTTACTCCCTCCCCTCATAAAGTATATATGTATATGCATGGAAAGGAGGACCTTAAGCCTCTTTTCCTCTATCTGAACATTACTAGATCTGTCAGTCTTTCCTCAGATGTCATGTCCCTACATTTCCTGGCTTGAGCATGCCTGGCTTTTTACCTGTGTGCTTTCATCAATGTAGTGGGGTTGTCTGACACAGTTGTAAAATTTGCTTGTGTCACACCTGCCAGTTATTTAAAGAACTGTTTAAATATTTTAAATATCCAGATGGTTTCTATAGATGTATCCTTTCTCTGAATTAAGAGTATGTGTCTCACTAGGGGAATATGCATGAAAGGCTTCAACATTAGTTAATTTCTTCTAGGTAGGTAATAAGTCTTTCTCTTACAAGTCTTCTCTCTCTTCTGGAGCTTGTGTAGCAGTGCAGAAGAGAGTGGTGAAAGGCTGGAAGCTAAAACCTCTAACTTGGAATATCTTTTAGTTCATTTCCTGAAACCTGAAGAGGGGATAAGATTCGTTTGTTTGGAGCAATGAAAACAGCAGTGTTTAGTGACCAAACAAAACCATGGTGAAATCAGACCTTTGCTGTTTTAGAGAAGGAGCACAGGAGGTGTAGGCAGGTCTTTTATATAGAGGAATACAACATTTGTAATGGTACCAAAAATCAGTAAAATTAAACTCCTTCACACCAGTGCAACGTTTAGAAGCAGGCATTCTGTATTTGGCTGGATGCACAAGGGGATATCTCCTCCAAAATATCATGTCTGCTGAGTACAGAAAAAGCTCCTGTTTATATACTACATTTTACACATATTCATAGGTTTTCTCAGAAAAAGCATACATATGATAATCATTTCCCCGAAGCCATTAACATATGTTCCCTTCCCTCTGTGCACGCTTTTTCTCCTGTGGGACTCTGGTGATCCCTGGTGGGCAACCCCAGAGTTGTGCCTGGTGAATTGGCAAAAGTTTGCACTATTGGGCTGCTTGCTTTCCAGTTCTTCCCACAGAGTAAGCATTGTGCAGTTCCATAGGCCAGTGGTTTTTGAAGAATAAGCATAGTGTTAACCCAAACAATTCTTCACCTGGCAACAGTTTCATGATGAAGGGGAAATGTATTTGTCACCCACCAGCTTTGCGTTACTCTTGTGAGATGTCCAGGTTCCTCAGGAGTGCTCTGGATTCAGTGAACAGATGCCTTGGCTCCACCAAAAGCTGTGTTTGATCACAGTACTGGTTATTTTTTTCTTTATAGAATATTTGTTTACATAAAATCTCCTGTCAGATTTGGACCTTTTTACCCGCAGGAAGGGTGAAAGCGAAGAAACTTTGAAACAAAAGTTGAGCTTTGCAAAGAGATTTAGCATTGCCATTTTCCTTTGTGAATGAAATACTGATCTGCTTCTGAAGCCACCTGTAATAAATGAAGACATGCTGTTATAATATTCTGATGAATATATGGATCACATCTATGCAGTGGTTTTTGTGAGAAACTAACATTTATTCATTTTAGTGTAAGATTAATAGTGAATATGTTGCATTATAGATAGTTAAATTAATTCTGTAATATTATAAAATGGAAATTATTTCTTTTATAGTAAATAGGTGATCCTCTGGGGGAAAAAATCATCTCATTCTATTGAGAACTCATCCCCTGGTGTGTATGTTTTATATAATTCCTAGAGTGAAAAGAAAGTGTAAGTGGCCTCCTGGTGTAGCAGAGCTGAATTGGTCTCTAGTGGAGAGCTTTCTGGTTTGCTTCTGAGATGCAGTTAGTGGTTCATCCTGACCTATAACAACTAACATTTGCTTTGTAGCCCTTAGGCAGTGTATTTCCTACAAGGTGAGCATTGGATAATGTTGTTTTGAGGGCTAGGTTGCAACTTAAGCATTTTAAAGCAAGCTTTGCTTGGCAAAGATCCTGGGGCTGTCTAATATTATAAAGCCTTAGCTTGTAAAGTGAGAGAGGGTAACCCATTTCGCTTGTTTCCCTCCAGACAGATACATTAATATCCAATTCTGTATGGCCAAAATCTTCTCAAAAAGCAGTAGAGAGAATAAGTATAGGGACCAGGCCCAAGATCATAAATCTATGGATTAGATGCAGAAGATGTAATTGAACAAAGAATGTAACAAAGAATCTTTGAGAACATCATTACTGTGGCTGTCAAGTGACTGAGGAAGTCTTTGCCCTTGGTTGCTTCACATCTCCTAGTTTTTTATTACAAACTCAGTGTAAATGTTAAAAACACAGAAATTAGAGTTTAGCTGGTTTTGTGGCTGTACTGATAGGATTTTGTTTTCCCTTACAGTAGTGAATTTCTAGAGGAGAATTTTGTACAACTCTTTTGTTGCACAAGACTTCATTTTTTAATTCTCAGGACTGTTATTGGCGCAAAAAATTGGTTAGTCTGCCAGGTATTTGTACACACTAAACAGTCACTGAACACAATACAGATGGTAACAACTTTTTCGTAATGTGAAAAGAATGTTTTATTTATGATCTGGAAGGATTACTGAAACTGACTGATCTACTTCTCTTCTGAAGGAGGTGTAGACAAGAAAATAGTTACTGAAATAGTAAAAGACTCAGTATTTCTAGTAGCTCTGTGCACTTCTGTTCAATCATTTAGAGCACTAGTTGTTTCATTTTGTTTTGTTTATATTTATCCCCTATTAATTTATAGTAGTGACCAAGTGGGCTAAGTTTGCAGTTGAATAGGCTATTCAGCTCTATATTTTGAGTTATGAGTGGTGCTCAGTTTTATTTGATAGTAAAGTCAGAGGCAGATGTGGATATTCATGTTAAAGAAAGAGGTTCTCAGGATCCCTATAACTTACTAGTGCTAGTATTTAGAGGGCTTTTAAACTGTGTTTATTGAAGACCCTGACAATTTATGAAAGGACTGCAAAGCTTTGTCATGAAAAGATGTCATCTTTATGTAGATAGAGTCCATGGAGTTGGCAGGGGCTGGTGAACAATTCCTGGGTGTACTTATAAGTTTTGGGGTTAAACAAGTTTAGGGGTTGAACAAACATTTTAAAATACGTGAACTTTCCATTGGGGAAGAGACAGCTTTCAACACAATTTTCTGGAGAGGGAAGGAGAGGGGTTTCTCAGAACAGAGGGATGTAAGTCAGGGTCAGAGAAAACAAAAATGATGCGAAATGCTACATAAATATTGGAGAGAAGAGTAATGCAGACTGATACCTGGATTGTCAGCAGCTCTGGCAGGATGGTGGCCTGTCCCCTGTGTCACTGTGTCTTCACAAAGAGAAGCAAAATACTAAGTAGACCAATGGATATACACAAATTATTTAAAAATAGACTTTGGTCTGCTCCCCCCACCTCCTCCCTGCCCCCCATGTTGAATGTTTCTTTCCTTCCCTTGTTGTTTTCCTCTGCCCTTATACAGCAGGGATTCTGTGTCTAGAGTTACAGCTGCAAGACATGAGGGCCAAGCTGGTCAGTGGCTTTGTTTTGTTTTGATTTCTAGGGGCAATATGTAGCAATCCTCTCTGTTTATCTGTTTCTCTGCTCAGATTCCCTGGTGCCTGAATATTCAAGTCCTCTGGGTAGCAGAAAGACAGCTTCATGCTGGCTTACCTGTTGGCTCAGTTCGTGTCTGTGTGTGACAAAAGTGCTGTCCGGAAGAGGTGGTCACCCTTTGAGATGCAGAGGACAGAAAAGCCTCTTGCCTTATCTGACGGCGTATTTTCGCCTCAAAAATTGTTATTTGCTCCTCAACAATGGTCGTTTACTGATGCTTTCCATTTACTCAACCCCCCATCTTTTAAAAGAGCTTGCTAAACAGTTTTTCATGGGACCATGAACTTTCTCAATTACATGGAAAGTCGTGGAGAGTTTGTGTTTCAGGAGTTTCAGAGGGTGTTTGTGTCAGTCTAATTTTGTAAAACAGAGATCCCTGCTTATTTACTAGTCAGAATTAAATAGTCCTGAGGTATCTGTGGTCCTGGCTGGACTGTTGGGGCTCAAGCTCATTAGTTCACTGCCCATGCAGACATGTCTGTATGTTTAGGGAAAACATGCAAGTTTGATTGCTACTGATTATGAGCATTAGCTGCTGAAGACCTAGGGCAATGTGTAATGCCCACTACCTTCACCTGCAATGCGTGTGAAGCTTTCTGTTATGCACCAAGGGAAACAGTCCTGAAGGATACTACAGAAATTACCAAGCCACGTCCTTCCAAAATTTAGCTTTGTTCCCTCTTCTGTACATGTTGTGACACAATCACAAGCTGAAATCATTCTCTGCTAGAGCAATCTGCATGTAGGTGGGATCTTCAGAGACTTGCATTGGAAATCTTCATTGTGTCTCTTGCCCTGTGTAAGTTGTGGGTCCTTCCTCAGTCACACACGTTCCGCAACTTAGATGTATTTGGGGCATATTTTTCCACCTTTATTATGTGATTGCAAGTTCTTTTTTCAAAGCTCAGAGATGCTACAGTTGCCAAAACTAAGTGAGTATGAATGGAACATCCATTTTCCTTGTCTTATCTTTGAAAAAAAATGCCACTTTTACTGAAATAGCTTTAAACAAACATACTGAGTGCAGAATTTCAGCCTGAATACTTAAGAAGTTGGATAGAAGTTTTAGTTGCTTATACTCTATTTTAAAATAGCACTTCTACATGTTAATTGTATGTGTTAATTATAAATAGCACTACCCTGTCTACCTGCAATGTCACTTGTCTCAGAGCATCAGTTTTGGAATGAGAATAAATTTTGAAATTAGGCATTTGTACTTTTTTCCCTACTGTTTGTCTTCATGTTGCCTTTTGTCTTGTCTTTTTCTTCCCAATTATTTTCATTCTAGTTTTCCACTTCATTCTGTTTCCCCACTTCTTTCTGGTTTTCCACTTATGACTTAAGCAACATGAGGAACAATAAGTTTGATTTGTGAAGGGTATTTTTGTCTGCAAGGGAATTTGGTTTCACTCCCTTTGGGTTTTGCATACAAGTAGTAATAAAATCAAGCCCAACAGCAAAACAGTGCTTGGCAGTCTCTCAGACCACAGTGCCAATGGTATGTGCTTTGATTTATGGGGTGTATGCTTGGTTTCGCTTAATATCTACCTGAAATCAGTGAACTGACAAATCAAAATCCAATTGTCCTGAAATGTGGCCTGGCTTAGTGAGAAGGTGTACAAAAACTCTTTAGATTTTTTTAGACTGACCTAGCTAGTAAGTTTTTCGATGAGCTGAAAGCCAGACAATTTTACTTCATAAGACTTACATAAAGGTTTTGTAATAAAACAGCTCAGCTCAGTTGATCTCTGGTTCTGGAATTTGTGCTTTTTAAGAGTGACTTAAGCACATTCACCTACTCGTCATACAATGACAGGACTTTTGGAGTATCATTCAAAGGTCTCTTAAATGTGGTCTTTTGCATAGATTGTAACATGATACAAACTATCTTTGAAATAAACATGGTCATAATTTGCCTGCTACCAAATTGGATGTCTACATTTAATTCCTTCTGCATTAGTTCCCAGAGGATGGAAAAGTACACCTTTGCAATCCCTTGCTTTAGGGTCACGGACAGCAGCTGGCCACAATCAGGAAGTTGCTGGTCATCCCTATTTTGCTCACACTCTGGCAGACAGTTGTTAATCATCAGCAAGGTAACTCCATAGGGTGGCTTGTAGTGCATGGCACATCAACATTGCATCTATGCCAGTGCTCTGCTTTCTGTGCAAAAATCAAATGTACTCGCAGAGTAGATAGCACTAGTTCATTGCCAGACTGGGAGGTTGAAATGGGCAGGAAACTGTTGGGCCTGCTCTTACTCAGGCAGTACTGAGTGGTGTCACACATGCTTTGTGTGAAGAAATAGAAAGAGAGAGCAGCAGGGCAGCAGGGACTACAGGTAGTTTTTGAGGCCATGATGGATGATCTAAAGTGATCTTAGCAAACTGTTGTAAGGGACAAAAGCACTGCTCAATAGGGACAAATGGGGAATGCTATGCTGGGTTTTAAATAACCAACAGTCCTAATGTTTGTTAGGAGAACACTTAAAATAAATCAGCAGTGGGGTTTATAGCTTAGTGGATGGAAACAAAAGATTACATTAAAATATTTTAGACTGTATTTTGGATCTTGCACTCGATTTTCAGTGTTTGTATTACCTATTTAAACTTCAGTCTGGACAAAGTCATGCAAACTCTGATCAGAATCATTGCTGAATCTGATGCATGGCTGACTTTATCAATCAGCATGAAAAGTGTCTCATTTCCTATTGTGTCATGATTTCTGTGATTGTGCAAACTGTGACCAACTAAAGCATGACTCCGTGGTTGGCCTTGTTCGACCACAGGCTCTTTGTGCAGATGTTTGACCTTTGTTATAGCAGGTTATCTTGCAAGGGCTTAATTATCTGTATAGTTCAAATACAAGAAGTCGTATAATGGAGGAAGTGGATCAACCACTGTTAACCCTTTGCTGAGGTGTGCAATTTAATTTTCTCTTCCAGCAAATATTACGTCATGCCCGTGGAAATGCTACAAAAGTGATATTTCTCATTACTGATGGATATTCCAATGGGGGAGACCCAAGGCCCATTGCAGCATCCTTGCGTGAGCTTGGAGTGGAGATCTTCACCTTTGGGATATGGCAGGGGAATATCCGAGAACTGAATGATATGGCATCCCATCCAAAAGAAGATCACTGTTACCTTCTTCATAGTTTTGCTGAGTTTGAAGCTCTGGCACGCAGAGGTCTTCATGAAGGTATTAATGCCCTTACTTCAGACATCCACAGGGAGCAGAGAGGTCTGAATAGAAAGATCTCCAGTACTATCTTGTATTTACATTTCATAGAGTGTTGACTCCCTTTTTATTTTTCTCATACTTTCTTCCAGAGGTGTTTGTTCCTCAGTTAAATGGACTAACTTTATTTGGCTTAACTTATCATCAACAAATGTGAGCAATGTATTGCTGATGTATATACATACTTACATCCATTCAGCTCTTCATTTTATCCATGAAGGACAGGCTATGCTCTTGGCCCAGTGTAACTTGTGCTTGAATGGATGTACCCGGTAGTCTGATACGAGAGGCACCTGGTGTACACGTTAGGACTAGACTTAGTACCTTTATGGTATCTCACACAGCAACAGCAGTTAGCTTGTTCAGAGCTGATCTGGATCTCTCTGTGTAAGAGTCAATATAATTTGTGTTTATGACCTTATACATGCAGTAAAACTGGAAAGAGGAAGAGATGGAAAGAGAGTTTGGACTGTGGTCTAATCCTCTTTTATTCTGCTCTATTCTATAAAAAAGGTTCTGCCTGAAAAATAAAGTTGGTTTAGACAAGCAAGTGAGAACATATGAATAAACATTTGTTTGACAATGCTGCTTGATTGAGGCTTAGAACATGCATCAGACTAGCTATTTGCATTTATTTGCTACAATTTTTTTAAACTTGCTACTTTAAAATAAGCTTTTCTGGTGCTTTGTTGCAATCCTGTTTGTTCCAGGTAAGGTTGGATTGGTCTACGTGAATGTGCCAAAGGAAAGATTTTTATTTTATAATATGACCAACTGGTTTTACCTGCCATGACCAAATGTTCCTCTGATGCCAAACAGGGCATCCACCAAAGCTGGGAGAAGCTGTCTCAACAGCTTTTGTTGGGAGTGAGACTGCTTTCTAGCAGTGTTAGACTCAAATGAAGCTGACTGAGAAAATTTGAGTGCACCATGGATTTCAGTGAGCCTTTTTCCAGAATAAGGACACCAATCTTTTTGCATTTTGAGCATAGAAAGGTTCTCCTTCATGCTGCCATCATGACTCCTCAGAGCTGGAATCTAGGGTTTTTAACAAATGTTTCACTAACGATATAATGTGAGACTGTGAAATTACTTTTGTTTGAATTCTTTCTTAATTAATTGGTACTGTTTCAGACCTGCCCTCTGGCAGCTATATCCAAGAAGATATATCCCATTGCTCATATCTCTGTGAGGCAAATGAAAACTGCTGCGACATCATGGCAAGCTGTAAATGTGGCACTCACACTGGCCAGTTCGAGTGTATCTGTGAAAAAGGATACTACGGGAAGGGACTACAACATGAATGCACAGGTGAGTCTCAAGTCTCAGTGTTTGGGTTTCTCTGTATGCTCTGAATACATGGCTAATCTGTCTGAGAGCTAAAAGATCTATTTGGGACTATGGCTACGAATTTGGGTCAGAATGCATCCAAGGCTGCTGAAAAACTCTGGCTGAAGACATAGAATAGCTCTAGCAGTCAAACTCACAGCATACCTTGTCTTCAGCAATGGCTCAAAGGAAAGAGGTAAGAATAAGGCAAATATTCTGACAAAGTAGAACTTCCCTAAAACACAGCACTCTGGAAATTCGTGGCTATGGGTTTACCAAGTCTGAGGCAATATCTTTTGCCTTCAAGTGCTCATCCTGCATTTTTTTCCCTCATGAATTTAGCTGATCACTTCTTGAACTTCCATAAGCTTGCATGTTTCGAGAGGGGCTATATGAGTGGATCTTTGCAGGATAAATTATGGCAAGACTTACAGTCATGTAAATGTGCGTTTTCTCTCACGTTGATTCCCAGTTACTATAGAGGAAGAAAACATTTGAGTCACTAAACAGAAACTTGTCATCACATTTTGATAATACTGGTTTTGTTGCTACTTTTTGGACAAACCCCTTTACTAGTGTGAGTTCAAAGTATGATTAAAATAACAGCAGATTACACTTCTTTACAGAAGTTCTGTAAAGTTGTATTACCCTCCCTGCTGATAATCCCATTGTAATTCACCATGTGCCTCTGGAACACCTTTCCTTTTTTCAGTAAGCAGGAATTCATTGGGTTTTGAGTGCAACATGAGTAGAAGAATGTAGCTAGGAATCAATGTCAGTACTGGCACACTGGGTTAGAATCTCATTTTGTGTAAGTGGTTGCAGCTTCCTTGTGTGCTCAATTAACTCTGAGCAGATGCACTATTCCATTTTGCTTATTTTCAGTTGTAATTCTCATTTATTTAAGACAAAACCACAGTTCCATAATATTTTTTTGTCTTGTCATTAAAGTAATTTTCCTCCACCTTGAGTGCCATAGTAAGATATTGAACAAAATAGATACAGCATTTCTGCCTCTATCAGTGGCTTGTATCATTAAATACTGTTTTGAACTGTTCCTAAAGAGAGCAGGACTATCAATTTTGAGTCGCCCTTTCTGTATGAAAGGGTCTTTTGATGGGTTAAGCATGTGTCTCAAGTGCCACCAAAAATGGTAGAAGTCAGATTTCTTAAAATGGGTACTTTGCAGCTGGAGACAAAAGTTTCATTTTTGCTTCCTTGGTAGGTGCTTCTGAAATAACTTTGTAGAAGGCCTGGTATTAGATACATTGCAAGTAAGCTGATGATTGCAGCCATCTGCTGTATATGGGATGGTAATTGAAGTTGCATACATCTGTTTTAGGGAGAATTTGACCTGAGTATCTCAAACTTTTTCATTATGTCTGTTCTGTTCAACTCTTATATTCTTTAAAGTTGACAGAAACAAAAGAAAATGTGTGTTCTTTAGAGGAGAAACAGCCTATTTTGAAATCTTTTATTCCGAAAAGGATTCCAACTTTTTTTTAACTTTTCACATCTGAGCATAGCTGTGGATTTGTAAAGCATAAGGAATCTTAAGAATGCATCTTAACTTTTCCTCACTTTATAATGTGCAGGAGGATTTGTGGCAAGTTTACAGTGACAGGACTTCAATTTTAATTTGACTATTTTTAGGGGCGTTTTTGGCTAAACTTGCAGATGCTCCACTAGCCTATGTTTCCCTAATACAGTAAGGCTTTTTTTTAATAATTTTAATTAGGAGGGAAATTGGTTTTCTGTGAAGTGTCTGTTGTTTTTGCTATTTTGTTTATTTTCTGTGGTTATTTGCTGTATGCTCTTGTGCTTTGCATTATACCACCTTACTGTTGCTTATGGTTTTAAACGTGAGGCATCAGAATAACATGTAAAAAACATAACTTTTTTTTCCTTTCATGATTACCAAAAAACACTCACTAGAAAGCTTCTGTAAAATAAAATAGCAGCCACATGCTTTGTGCCGAAAAGCAGAAATTCAATGTCCCTCTCCTGCTCTTTGTAATATTGTTGATGATGTGCCACTGAAAGAAGAATAAAGTGACTGTTGTCTACTTTAAAAAGCAAACCAAACAAAACTTCTTGGCCCACACTGGGAGCCTCATGCAGCCAGAGGCATCTGTGACAGTTGCGGCAAAGGAAGGGGGAGAGAGGAAAAACGGAGGCAGGATTGTAACCAGTTCCCAAGAATTGCAGAGTACATAAACACCTCCTCTTCAGTTACTCTTTACTTTTTCTTCTCCTTCTTTTCCTTGATTACAATTGTTGAGGTTCAAACTAGAGACAACCAAAGAGAAATACAGAAGGCAGCAAAAGTAAATCTTGTGATTTTTCATTAACACTCTTTTTTCCATTTCTTCATTAAAAAGGTGAGTTGTTCAAATCAACTGTAGGAGAGTAAAATAAATGTCCAGATCTTCATTTGTATCTTCTTCTCTCTCTGAGGACATTAGGATATACATCTTTAACTCAGCGTTTTCACAATTTTTTTTCAATAAGACTGTCCTTGGAAAGTTCTGTTTTAAGAGGTCTCTTGGGTTTGGATGACCTTTTAGATTCAAGATGATGCAACTAAAGATAGCATCCATCATGTTCACCCTATCAGTTACTCCTAAGCACAGCCACAGTTATTGAGGAGGTTAGGAAACTCTTGTCTGTCTGGAACTAGTTTCTTTTATCTAACATGTAGACACCATTTTTTTGCAGCACAAGGTATCCATAAAGATGATGTGCAGCTCACAGAGGGGCAGAACCAGTAACTTAATTCCTTGTAGTCTAGGCTGGTTATTCCTTCTTTTGTTTATATTTAGCTCGCTGCTTGGGTATAGTTATTTAATTCTGCTGTGTGTATGAATATTTAATAGGTTGCCTATGCTTTTGTTTAGGAACATGCAGCATATCAGTAATCATATGCACAGCCACTAGGGCAACAGTTTTGGCTTCAAAACACCACGTGGATTAGATTTCTAAAGAGCCCTTCCAACGTGAAATATGAAATCATGTGAAAACTTCCTCTTTTTTTTCCCCCTTTTCTTTGCAAATATTAATTCAGAACACATTACTGAAAAGACCTTAAATGGAGGATATGTAGATCCAGCAAGGCAGGGAAGATTTGCATTTTGTGGTTTCTTGGACTGTGGACCCAATTTTCATCAGAGCATTTTTTCCATGAGATTTTTGGGATTGTTCCTGTGGAGAATGCAAAACAAAACCTGATGTTCCTAAATTGGATATCTTTCTAGCTAGAAAAAAAAAAAAAGTGTTTAAAAAATTTGTGTTTAATATATTACTGGCAGTTCTTAGTCACAGAGGAAGAACTTCAGTTCTGGTGGTGAGTCCAATGGCCTAGTCCAAGGAAAGTAAACATCTCTCCTGCCATGCTGCCCCTTTCCTCCCTGCCTTTTGATAGGACCTTCTACCCCGCAGAAGCTGAATCACCCTTTCTCAATATTTCTTTATGGGAGGTGTTTCTTTAGCTACCCTGGGGGAGTTAATGGCTTCATGAAACTTGGCCAACCATCGTGGAACTTGGCAGATGGTACTTGGAAATTTTCACTAAGTTTTCAAGATTCCTTCAAGTCCCAAGGCTCCCAGAGTTAACAACACATATAATAACATATGCTATCCTCTTCAGTGGGTGCCTATCATGGATCTGGAGAAGAACCACCAACAGTGCTCTGAGATTCCGACAGACAGGGAGGAAAAAGAAAGCAAGAACAGGAGTGTGAAAAAGAGTGTAGAAAATGTCTCCAAGCATAGTAAGATTTCAGGCTAAATTTGCCTGTTGAATCTGAAGGTTTGAATTAGTTCATGGAACTGCAGATTTTCAAACTCTTAGAACTTAGCTTCTTGCTGTCTCACAAAGCAGTGCTATTTTATGCTTTCACTCATTGATTCTGGATCTTAAAACTAGGTGGAAGTTTGTTTGGATTCTTCTCTTCTCCTTTGCTTTTAATTTCTAATTCAGAAAAATACTCTTCAGTTCTCACTTAGCTGTCACAGCTCCTTGTGAGACCCACAGCCATTGAAAACTGACAAATTGAAAAAGGGACAGTTCCTTGAAGAAAGTGTAAAGTGGCTGCTGCTGTGATATTTTGAGTCACATGATAACCCTGCGGATCTAGATAAACCAAAACAAGAAAGCAAAAAATCATTTTACGTCAGATGATTTCAAAAAACTTGGATTACAGCTGTGCAGACAAGTGGGGATGCATGTGCTTAATGAAGCATTAATGAAATGCTTTCAAAACCTGAACCATTGGGAAACACTTAGGAGTTAGACTCACCTAGTGTAGGCACAGGAAAGCTTTACTGGACAGAACTTTCTCTGTGTACAACATCTGTCAACCTGTGATTCACCCCTTTTACTGAACAGCTCTTTCATCATGATCCCATTTCTGTAACCCTTTGAGATACTTTTGTATGCTTTATTATTTGTAATTTAGTCTTCTTTGTTTGCAACCTCTCTTGAGTGACTTTCCATCTGTGATAATGTGCAGAGGTTCTATTGTGAATATAGAACACAATATTAGAAAATACCTGTGACTAAGTAATGGTGAATTGATATCTAATTAACACTGGCAAAAATATTCCTTGCTGCCATTCTGTGTATTTTTTTCTCTTTCTTATAAATCTTGTGACTCTTTATGAGTAAGAGTTTCAGGATAGCATTGTGATGGTTAAATACAGAAGAAATGTAAACGTGTTTTTCTATTGAGGGTATCATAACATCATGATGGGTGAGTACAGGAGAAATGTAAATCAGTTTTCCAGTGGTTTTCCACTGAGGGTACTGGAAGACAAGTGGATGAGAAAGGTGGATGTAAAAAACAAATATATAGACAATTCTATGGAAGTTTAGTAGGTTAATTATCTTTTAAAAATCTTTTTAAGACTTAAAACAATAATGTAAAAACATTAATAATTATTGTTTTCATTAAGACTGAAGAAAACGGCTTTTACAAGTATTTTGTGTGCAAAATAAATACGTCTGGAAGCATGCAGGCATGCTGTTCAAGAGTTTTTTCATTTAAATCTGCTTTCTCAAAAGTTAGTCCCCTGAAGCCCAATAATTCTTACCTTGCTTCTGGAAATTAGGGTAGATGTTCTCCTGCTTGTTTCTATAGGAAGCAAAGCAAAGACTGAGGGAAAAACTTAATTGGATGCTGCAAGATTTTTCGAAATGGAGCACACAATAGAGATAAATTCCTTTGGATTGAAAATTCAAAAGTATATTGCCAGCATATTCTTCATATCAGGAGAGGCTTTTGGTTGGTTTTTTTCCTCTTTATTTTGTAGGAATGACTCTGATAGAGATGAAGGTAGCTGCATGTTACTACAGGAGCTTTGCTGTTATTATAACTACTTAAACCATTCCTAGAAAGTAATTTCTATTACAATTAATTTGCGAGTTTTAGTCTTAGTGCCTATGAGTTTTTGAATAAGTGTCAGGATTTCTGGCATCATAAAGTTGCCTCTGAAGTCTTGTCAAAATTGATTCATTTAACTGGACCAAAGCTATTCCAGATTTTTTACATTATAGCACTCTTACTGTGACAAAATCAGGAATCCCCTGTGTCTCTGTGTTTGGATTTTGATGGATTGTACACAGTGTGTTTGTCATGTAGTCAAACAAATTTGATTCTTAGCTCTCAGAATCCATTTCACATTGAAGTGGAGTGTAGGAATATTTTCTTTTTTTTTTTTTTTTAATCCTTGTCTTGATTTATGCTGTGAAATTCATTCTACCCAGGCTGGTAAACATTGCAAAGGATTTTCCCTGTAAGAAAGAGTACTCTTCCTTCCAACATTTCAAACAAAATTATCTACTTCTTTCCCAATATGATGGAAGTATTGTGTATAAAATGCAATTTGCAGCAATTGCCAGTGTTCAAAGGTGGTGACCTGTTACTTGCCTTGGTTTTGCTGGGAGGGAGAAGAAAATGTAGAAGCAAAGGTGCACAAAGCTCGTCAGGTCATACACCACATCTAAATAAGGGATTTGTTTGCAGATTTTTGCAAAGGCTTTCAAGGGATGTGTACCCAAAAGGCAATATAGAGGTTCCTTCCATTACCTTCTGTTCAATTGTCCACCACCATCATAACAGCATAAACACCATAACGAGAAGGGATGAGATTGTTTTTCTGCTGCCTCTTCGGTTCAGTCCTGTCCAGATGACTTTTCTGTGCTCTCTGTGGAAGATTGTCTGACAGGTTCCCCAGGTCATTTCACAATTACTTCAGGGAAGAACCCTCTCTGTCCTCTGCAGTTGTGCTCCTCGCTCCCTCTCAAAAATGAAACATTCTCTGTTTCTTCAGACCCACAGGGGTCCAGAAGCACTTCAGCTTCTAGTACCACTCGAGCAAAGACCATGGACAGCCAGAAGCATACGGTAGGAAGAAGACCATGATGAAAACGGTTCAAAAGCATACTCAACTTGGAGAAGAATTACAGCACATAGGTTGCAGATACTCTATTATAAGCTGATTGTATCTGTCAAGTACTCAGCAGCCAGAATGGAGCATTTTGGTTGACTGTCTTGTAAGCAGCTGTGTTTTCTTCTCTCAGCGTAAAATCTGCTGCAAACAGCCCAGATTTCTCAACCTGAAACAATGCTGAGTGCATAGCAGAGTGTGATCTGGTCCCTAGGGACTGAGAAAGCAGCAGCTCAGATCAATTTCATCAAACAGGAAATTGTTTTTTACTGGGTTTGGTTGGTGTTTTGATGAAAACAGAATCAGGACTATGCCTAGAAATGGGAACCTCTTCAGGCCAAAACTCTAGGGTTTCGTTTGTAACCAGGCAAACAAAGCCAGAGCAGCAACTCAACAGTTCCAATGCAGATGTTTAGTAGAACTGACACCTGAAGGTAGCTTGAGAACTTGAATTTTTTCCCCCTAGTCTGAAATTTATTGAATAGGGAGTGTTTTAGTCAATGTGTTGGTGTGAAGCTGAGAAACATTGATATTACAGAAGTGGGTATAACATAGTTAAACATATAGTCTTAATTATAGTAATGTCATTTAGATATAATTTGGACCTGACAGATTTAAAACAAAACTCAATAAAATTAAGCACTAAATTGCAGGTTTTAAGCAGTGCAACACATAGGGAAATTGCAAAAATCTACCATCTGTGTAGGTGTGGGCAGATGCTCTGATTTTACACAGACCTGCACTTACTGTAACAATCTCAGATCTGGCTCCTTCTCCTGGCCATTAAGAAAATCTGCTAGGTTTTTTTCCCCTGACATCAAAAGAAATATTCTGAGGATAGCCAAAAAAGAAGGAGGACTTTTGCCCCCAAAACTTTCCAAGAAAGGACATTCCCTTGTAAATGTTAGTAAGTATCTATGTAAAATTGCCATCTCCTTGTGGCATGTAATTTGTTTGTCGAACAAAAATTCCAGAAGATAAAGTGCAAAACTTTTCTACATTGAGGCTACCAATGCTGCATGCCTTTTTTTCACAGATTATTGCCATTAACTCCAGCCTGTTTGTTGGTTAGAACTTCACAGATTAGTTGAGAGTATATAATTCCTCTGACTTTGTTTTTGGTTTTATGGTAGAAAAGTACTTACTACATTCTTACCTTGTTCCCCTAGAGAAACTCATATCTGGAAATACATATAGGTGGTATTAAAAACTGTATAGAGATAGAGACAGGAAATACCAGTGCTGTGGTGGAACACAGAAGCACCTACATGATGGGAATACTCTAAGTCACATGAATTTAAAGATATGTATTCTGAGTTTTATGTCTGTATAAAAGTGTCTGGAGCTCTGGAAGAAATATTGTCTTGTTATTTTGTTTTCTCTTCCTCATTTCACACATTGCCCACCTGCTGACTTCAGAACATGCCATGAAGTCTGTGCGGACGTGGGAATGCCAGTTTGTTAAAGCCTACTGCAATAACTTTAGCAAGGAAGGAGTCAAGGCCAATGCCTTTTGTATCAACGACACTGTGTCTGCTCACTCTGGGGACTCCAGTCCAGTGTGGAGGTGCTCTAGCAAATTTAAATGCAGCAGATAACTAGTCTAAATCTTCTGCATCTCTTACCCCTGTGCCTTGAGTCTCAAGACAGAAGGTATGGAAGAGGGGTTTTCTTGAAGGAATATGAAATGCTGCAAAAGTCACTCAAGTAACTCTGTTCACAGGACTAAGTTTTTCTAAATACAAGGAGGAGAGTGGGAGGCTGGGTAGCCTTGCTCTGAGGAGTCATGGTACCAATACAGGATGTAAGGAATGCTTGCCAGGCTTCACGGTCGTATACCAGAAGAGCTACATGTTGCTAAGCTGGTGTTTCTTTAGACTTCCATTATTGTCTGTCTCACAGAGGCATTAGTATGTATGTATGTAAACAGACTCCGATCCTTTAGGCCTATTTCTGTTGTCAGCTTGGCAAAGAATATCACATGAAATGCAAATGTTTCCCTCATTTTAGAATCTAAGCTTTTGCCTCAAATTTGTATCAAAATATGCTGTCACTTGCAAATCCCTTCGAGTTTTTATGTGATTGAGAATTGTAGAGGAGTAAAACACATACATAAATTTTGCTCTCTCTTATTTCTGAATGGAAATTCAAAATGCTTTATAAAGTGCAGTACCTTTTTTAAAACATGGCACTTCTGTGAGCACCCATATTCTTCCTGGTTGGCCAAAAACCAAAGTTAAAAAGTTTAACAAGTTGTCCCAGTGGCAGCACAGGGGTTCTGGCTAGGTTGTGGGAGCAGTTTTGGTTAGGTCATGGCACAGAGACAAGGACACTTGTTTTCATTAGGGACTTGGTTTCATCCATCAGAGTAGCCAAGCTGCATTCATATATGGCATTTTAAGTGGCCCAGTAGCTCACCTTGTGCCTGCAGTCCAAACCCCTGAGAACAGAAGTAATGTGATCACAAAAACTGGACTGAGAAGGACCATACACCTCATACACCAAGGGACTCTCTGCCAGTATGTCTTTAGTGTCACAGTAGCTGACAGCTCCCTTCATGCCTACCTTTTTCACTAATTAGTAGTGATACTCCTTTTCAGTACTCATAGAATCACAGAACAGTTTAGGTTGGAAGAGACCATTAAAATCACTGCTTCTGACCATTAACCTAACACTGCCACATCCACCACTGAACCATGTCCCTAAGTAGTATCACACCTGCACAACTTTTAATGCCTCCAGGTTTGATGACTCCACCACTTTTCCAGACAGTCATTTTAAATGTTTGACAACCCTTTCGGTGAAGAAATTTTTCCTAATAGCCAAGCTAAACTTCCCGTGGTGCAATTTGAGGCCATTTCCTTTCAGCCTATGACTTGACCCCCACCTGGCTACAACCTCCTTTCATGCAGTTGTGGAGAGCAGTAATATTCCCTCCTGAGCCTCCTTTTCTCCAGGCTGAACACTCCCAGCTCCCTCACCTACTTGTGCTCTAGACCCTTTTCCATCTTTGCTACCCTTCTTCAGGCATGCTTAGTGTCATTCTTGTAGTGAAGGGCCCAAAACTCCCCCATGATAGTGGCTCTCCCAGCCTAAGTGCCAGAGGAATTTGGCCTAGAAGCAATAATAAGCCGTACTGTGGCCCCAAGAGCACAGTTTATGTGGTCTTCAGTTCCAGCTTAAAAATGAGATCCCTTGCTTTGCCAGCCTCCAGGATTCTGCTGTCTTCACTCTCCTGGTAGTGCTTCACCATCAACATCATTTCATCAGCAGCTGCCTGGGCACTTTCCTCTCTGTCACAGACGGGCAACTTTGCACCCAGAGAGCCCATGAGAAGGCCCTTATGGCCTCCTTGTTACCCTGATTGTTTTTGCCCACCTCTCCCTCCAGATGGAGGTGAGGGATTACAGCTGTTACTGGTCTGTTTTTTGCCTCAATGCTGAAGCACAGGCAAGTATTAAAGGTAATGAGTCCAAGGTCTGTGAATGTGATCTTTCACAAAGCTGTGTGTAACATCTTAAATTTCACTCCCAGTGATGTCAGAGATTGATTTATTCTCATTACTTTTAATGTAATTTTTGGGAGGCCTCCTACATTGAAATAGAAAGTGCAGTGCCTTTTACATTCCTACATCAGAGAGGTAGTTTATAATCTGTCACTTGCATCCCTCACTGGTTCACAGTCTGCAAAAGTGCAAGAAACTAGCTAAGAACTTGGCTCCAGCCCAGGAAAAACTAGGATGTTTTTAGACAGCATTAATAATGTTGTAAAGCTAATTATTTGGAATCAAGTGCTGTTTAGAAATAGATTTTCTAGCTAAAAATCTGTGGTTTGATAATTTTAAGTCTTGGGTCCATTGAGCAGTGATTTTATCATTACTGCTGCTTACCTTTTTTTTTTTTTGCTTCAAATTGCAGTTAAGAGTGTCCCCTCCTTATTTTCCATCTCTGCAGATGTGGAAGGTCTTGTTTGTGGCAAAAGAACTTAGAAAAGGGGCACATATTTAAAGGAGAAGATAGGATCAGAAGTGTGGCAGACCTTTTTTCTCCCGAAACATGCAGAGTCTTGCTGCCCTTTAGAAGGCGAACAGGTGATTCTGCCTTTTCAGGGTTGAAAAATTACCTTTGAAGCAGAGAAGAGGATGGAGAAGTGTGACACAGAGCTCAGTTTCACTTGGATGTGCAGAGAGGCTGAGAACCTGACAGTTCTTGAGACATTCTCACTCTGGTGTTTCCCTGCTCCCTTTCTGGCAGCTGCAGCAGGGTATTTCATTCCAGTTTAAACAACTGCCCTTCAGTAAAGTCCCTGGATCTTACAGATGCTACTTTAGCACTTTTTGTCTATAGTGATAGCAAGATGGGAGCTTAGAAACATGACTTGCTACCCTGGGATTCCTTCTTTATGGGAGAACTCCTGCATTGCAGAAAATTAGGTCTTTGCAGAGTGGCTGTCGAGTAAGGGTGCAATAGTATGGTTCAGAAATGTTTTAATGGCCATTATTCACAGAAGGAAGCTTCATTAAACTGAGGTCTGAGGCTGGGTATTTGGTTAAGATACTACAACATAATCTTTTTTATCTTTCATCTTTTTTACCATTGCCTTAGCAGGAGTAATGTTCACTTTGTTGGCAGCCACAGGACTTAGTATTTAAAAATCCTTTCTTCAGATCTGAAGTGACCCTTTTTCTGCAGTAGACATTGCTTTAGCAAGAGTCAGATGTGTTCTTAAGGACATCTTTTATATCTCTCAAAGAAATGAGAGGTGGGGGACAAGAACAAGTGGGGAAAATGAAGTGAGAAGCAGTCACTTTTCCAAATGTCTCTTGAGCAAGCAGCAGTTAATAGTGAGCACAGTGACTTAGTTCTTATCTCAGTGCTCTTGCTTTCCATAAACAAGACTTTATTTTTATTTACATATTTGGATAATATTAAAAGAATTCAGGGAATCCTGTCAGTTTCCATAAGGGTTTTGCTAGAGGAATGGAGAATGGGATTTACGGCATTTTTCACAGTAAATCATGAGTATCAGTAGTGATTCCAGGAATTAAGTAGGAACTATAACATCAAGATTACAACAGTTTGCTGAACTCTACACAGGGATAGTTGGGCTAGTTTCACAATATGTAAAAAAACAATTGGCAAAACCACCACTTTTTATTGCCTGACTACTGGCCTGAGCCATTGCATGTGCTTCAGCCGTCTTAAGTTAACCAAAAACTCTGTTTCCTACCCTAGGCTGCTAAGTAAATAAACATGGAAATAATGACATATGTTCTCCATCTGCACAGTCATGTGCTATATCTTCAGTGCTCAGAAATGTTACTTAATAGGAATATAATCACTGTTTTTGAAAAGTATATTTAATGATAAAAATAAGGGATGTGGAAAAGAGGCCAAGTTTGGCACCTAATGCAGTAGTGACAGTTTACTGAGGGTCTGGCAGAAATAGCTTCACTTTCCTGTTTATAATAACTTACTTGCTGCATTCCCCATCTGTGATTGAGCAACTGGAACTACTACAATCTGCAGAGAAAGAAGGCAGAAATAGGTATCTGGTATGTTGAGGTTTTGGGGTTTTTTTAACTCTAGGATTATATGTACCAGAAGCTGTTGGGAATGGGTGTTGGAGGCAACAGCAGAAAAGAAGTATTTCACATTAGACTGGTAAAATTACTCAGGAACATAAAGGTCTCTGTTAATATTTTGCCAGAGAGAAAATTCATCATTTGAGAAGGAGAAAATCTGAGGATGTGGAGTCTCTTGACTACTCTTGGATTCCCTACACAATTTGCTTCTCTCAGGAAAGGCAGTTTGCTCATCCAGTTTGAGCAGACAGAAATTTTTAGTTGCATTATTAAGTCCCAAGAATTACTGAGCACAAAACTGTTCAAGTTGCTGAGTTGGTGAACATAGTAGAAATGGATCTTGAACCACCAGGCACGTTCTTCACTACAGTAGCCTATCAGTGCTATGAAGCTTGGGGTGCATGCTTTGTCAGCTTCTAAACCCCTCTCCCATATTTTGTGGAATTGAGGAGTCCCAGGAGAAGGTGATGTGTTGAGTTAGCTGTAACATGAGACATCTTGCTCCCTGCTTCTGGAAGAAAGTGTGGGCTGTGCTGAGCAAGTGCTGTCTGGACTGTGGTAATTTCAGTGTGTCCCAGAGGTCGCAGGCAGTGGAGATTCTCACTTCTGTCCAGATTCCTCTGGGTGTAGCACATTAGGATTTGTAAAGAATGAGTTTTCTCATCCCAGCTCAGACTTCTCTCTTGCCAAGTAGTCCCTCTTTCAAGCTGTGGATAAAGGAAGTCTATTTCTTATTTCCCAGTGTGTGCCTCTAGCTCACAGAGCAGTTGGCTGAGCAGCATAGACTGCAGCCCAATGGAGCTTTTTTACTCTTCCATGTCTAACAGCCATCCAATCCAGCCAAGGCATAATTTTAGCCCTTTAGGCACCTAGTAGCTGATTATTAGTCCAGCGTGTTAGGGAAGTAGGTGATGGATTGGTGTAAATGTGTCCTTTCCTTGTCCTTCCCTTTTCCTTCTTGACACAGAACCCTTTCTGGAAGGGTGAAAGGGCAAGCAGAGTTGTTTGATACATGGCACAATGGTTAGAGCACGCCGAGAGAACCCTGGGCTTCCAGTGCCTCCAAACAAGACAGGCACTGGATCTCTCAAAAAGGTATTTGCGCTTCTATGTGTAGCACAAATGAAACTAAATGCTTGGGTTCTCTTTAATGGAATTTTCTTTACATCACTGTGTCTGGTTTTGGGGGTTTTTAAATTTGCTTTTCTCAAAACAAGTGTGCAACTTCACAGCAAGTATATCAAAATGACAAACAAGTGCAGTTAGGACAGGATGGCGATGCTCCTTTTCAGTGTTTATGTAAATAACAGGAATTTATTTATTTAAATAACAGAAATTAAATAGCAGGAAGCTATCCAGGGCACTTAGAACAATACTGTTTAGAGTAGCATGTGCTATCACTTAAGCAGTGATCAAGGTTTGCTGAGGAATGTGTGTCTGTGATTATGATAAAGACCATGTCCAGAGAAGCCTACTATGTTGTAGTGCTGCTCTGAGCAAAGCATTTTCAGAATTTATTTTATTTTCCCTTTTATATGAGGGTCTAACTGTGCGTGAAATCTTAGACAAAAATCTTCACTGGCATGTAAATAAATTCATAAATAATCTCTATTTGCATAGCAAAGTTAACAATATTAACTGAGCTTGTTTCCCAGAAAGACTTTTTTGTAATTGTGTAATTTGTTTTACACTTTAAGCAGGATAACTTCTAGAAATATATGGGGACATGAGGACATAAATCAATATTCAAGTTCTAAAAATCAGAAGTGGTGGCATGAACTGATATCTGTAGCTGATAGGCATGTGTATGTTTGGGTATCTCTTCCAAATACATCACCAAGGCTGGAATTTATGTCCATGCATAAATACAGCAAAACTGTAACTGTCTAAAGTGCACTGAGACTTAAACCCAGAGAGCTTCATTTCAATACATGAATATCATTTCTGTTTATATATATTGCACAAGCTGTCAGGATATATCTTGTGAACTTGTAGTTTGAATGAAGCATGGGTAGGCTTCCTTTTAAAGTTGCAATACAGTGCATGGAATCAGGACATATTCTTAAGTAAGCCACATGCTTTGAAACAAAAAGGGAAGTTACCTTCTGTAAAAGTATATATAGTAATCTTTATCAGCAGTCTTTATTTTTATGACCTGGGTGGCCGAGCA